>NC_065549.1:20517429-21117429 GCF_022605725.1 Anthonomus grandis grandis
GAAGCAGATATTTTTGACTAGTCGAGGTTTTGTCGTAATTCTATTTGTCATTATTTCACAAAACTGGATTCTTCTTTCCGTTGTTGGCAAGTTCTTGCAGTATTTACAGTTTATAGGGATAAAACTTATGAAATTTAAGTACCTACCTTGTTGATTCACGAGAGAATCCAATTGCTACAGCTTCTTGACGAGTTGTTAAAGTTGAATTCAGTGCAAACTGGAACAGAATTTTGATTTGTGCTGTTTCATCTACTAATCTCGGTTGATTTTTCCTATTTTTTCGTGACAGAGCCAGTTTTCTTTCTTCTTCTTCCACCATTCTTCAAATTTGCAGATAAGGGTAAGATAATATGCTTGTTTTTATTCTCCTTCGTTTTGAGAAAGTGTTTTTAGCGTTTTTTTAATTCAGTGTTGTGATTCGTTCCTAAAACATGGCCATTTCAAGTTTTTATATTGTCACCCTGTATATCACAATTAGGATTTTAATTAATAAGACGAGATGGAATACAGTTGTTACTAAGTTTAGAAATTTACATTTTCATTATTTGCAAAACTTTAGTCATATTTAATAATAAAAATTTCGTCATTATTAGTAACATATCATAATTGACTTAATGATTGGTTTCTATCTCAAAAGACAGTATCAGTATAACTATTTATTTTACGTCGATAGTTTAAGGAGTCCAAAATCTAATTTGGTTTCTTGGAAGAGAGAAACATATCTAACAAAATTAAAAAATTTGTATTAACTGTAAGACAACTCTGGATTACTGCAATGTGACTTGCAATCTGAAAAAAAGTAAAAATACAATAAAATCCTATTCCTTTATTAAAAACTAATAAAAGTTGTCTACCTTAGTTTATCTGACTACTTTTCCATTGAACAAGGATAAATATAATAGTATAATAGTACGGTCCTGGTTCTGTCCAGCAAAGGGCAAACTCTCGGTCGGCGCTCATTCTTATTTTAAAATGTCGGTTCAGCCTTGCCCTCAGCGTTGTTTTGTAGCACCTGTGTTATTGGTCTGTATCTGTTAATCAAGCTAATTTTCATTGGCGTTCGTCTAATTGCTATAAAACCGAGCAAAAATTCAAGAAATTTCCAAAATACGTACATTTTAAGGCTTTTCAAAACAAGTATATGATACAAAATAGCTTTGATAACTTCGGTACTAGAGTAGATAAAAATATTCGGAAAAGATCTATAATTGACTACTTGTTAATTAGTTAAATTAAGCAATAATTGAGAAAAATATATTAAAAAGAAATAATCCTAAATTAATAAATACTCGTATCTTGTAAGTACCAAAATATATAACCCTGAACCCTGATATGCAGGGTTATATATATTGGGTGGATAGAAAAACAGAAAATCAGGTTCTAGGTGATATTTCTACTTTATTATATTGAGAACTATATATCAATACTGTAGATATATTAAGGAAAGGAAAGTTGTCCCTATGATGTCTAAAAAACGACACGAATTTCTTTACGTCAAGAGGTGCTTTTGAATCGTTTATCGTCGTTTTTTAGTTTTTAATAAAGGGCTCAGACATGTCGCACAAAACTGTTAAAAAAATGGAGACACAATAAGTTTCTTTCCCTTTCATTTTTTTAAACTGCATTTTTCTTTCACAACTTCAGTTCAATGCTGACAGTTCCAAGCTTATATAAAAGTTCTTTCTAAGAATATTTTTATAAGAAAATTAGTGGTTGTGTGAAATGAAGAGATTTTGATTTTCGAAACTACCTGTATCGAAAATAAAAATGCTTAGTTATTACCTTTGCTAGTTTATGGCATAACTTAAGGTATATAAATAAAGTTCAGTAAAGAGATGACATTATTTTTCCTACTTAATAATATATTATTTTCATAATTAATGAAAATCATTAGTTACAGAACTAATTATTGCATTCACTTTAGGATAAAATAAAGAATATAAAAACTGATCGATAATCCATACCAATTGCACAAATTGAATGAGTTCTTGTAGTGCCATTTAAGAGTTATGCTTTAAAACTGAAATTAAAGTATCTGAAGCATTAAAGGTAAATTATTTAAAGTTTAGTCGATACCTTATGTAAAATTCAAAATACTACACGAGAAAAGAGGACCGCTGCTCCACGAGTGGCGAACGGCTCTACACACTTGTCATAGAATATGGACTAACGTGCGCATCTATCTCTAATAGCTATCTCTTAGCCATTAGCTGCGTGTACTTCATTATTATAATTATAAACCAATTCGATTAGTTTTCACAAAATTGAATTTTATAATCTTTATAATTTATATAATGAATTTTGTAATACATAATCACAATAAATTATTGGCATCTAAAAAACATAACGAACAACATCTAGAGGAGAATGGCAACAATTTTTTTGGAACCAACAATAAAATACTATTTTTAGAGATAAACATATATTTTTATTAAAGTTTAACAAATATTATCTACAGTAAAAAAATACTAAAAATCTAAAAAGAAATGAGAAAAAATTAAATTTTTAGCGAATGTATCAAATTCGACACTTTATTTTAATAATTCCTCATTTGAGACACTATTGTATCCTAATTTGAGATAGGATCCTAATTTCAGACAGAGCTTAAATTTATTTAAAAAAAACCTTTGTTTACAGAAAGAATATAAAAACGTGCCAGATGTAAGTCCTCCACAATCTTCATGGGCCCATCTAGGACACTTTACCCATTTGGAACACTTCTCCATCTGCTTGACCATTCTTTTGTTATTTTTCTTTGTTTTAGAGTGGGTCGACTGGGCTTATTCACTCTTTTTTGTGTTAACTTTTTTTTGATCTTTTTATTTTCCTTGCATCATTTTGTCTTTTTCTTGCTTTTTCGATGCACTTTTTTAAAGATTTTTTTCTATAGTGTGGAAGTGATTTTCCAGCTCGAACAGTTTTACGATTTGTATTTTGCTATAATTTTGGCTCTGTTCAAGTAGGTCTTGGGCTTGGTGATCTTTGGGTTGGCTTTCTCTTTCTATACCATGATTCTACCTCGGATAGTACTTCATCTCATTTGCAATCTCATTAGATTGCAAACCGCGAATACGAAATAGTTGTATTCTATCAGTAAGGTAAGACGAAAACCATTTTAAAAGATTTACCTGAATTCCTATATCTCTTAACTTGTTAATTGAAGCCTTGTGATTTATCCGATCAAAGGCCTTCACAAAGTCAGTATATACTGCATAAACCTGATACGTTTTCTCCAAGGAAGCCAAAATAAAGTCAGTAAAATTTAGAAGTAGCGCAGTAGAGCATTGGCCGTCGGTCTTCACTTCATTATATATAATCTCGATTACGAAGAGGCAGTAAAATGGCTATAGAGCATAGAAGAAAGTATATAACTGTTTTGCTGGCTTTTTTATCATTGACAAATTTGCAAAAGTTTTTGACATTACTTCTTGGCGATGCCTCTATTACTTCAATTGTATAATACTGAAAACACTGAGTTTTAAGGTTCTTGAACTGAGCTCTTACTAAAAAAAAAGAATTATAATCAGCAATCAAACTGGTAGTAATACATTTCTTGTGTGCAATTTTTTCCTCAACAAATAACTATTTTAATTTCGGAGAAAACCAAATAGGAGGGAATTTTTTCACTGAGCGTCACTTGAGAGGAACAAAAATATCATCAATGGCTAAATAAATTATGTCATAAAAAATTTTTACCATGCCATCTAAAGTCTTATTCATAAACAAATCATCCCAATTAAATTATGAAATAGTCAATCACATCTGAAAGATTAAAGTTTCTACAAAAACCATAACTAGTTAGACCTGATTTTTAAAATACGTTTGGCCTTTACTTTTAAAGGAAGAGGTGGATGACGAACGTCTTCTGGAAGGAGGGCATCAGGCCTTTCAGTCGGATTCTGCACGAAAACCAAATCCAGCAAGTTGTCGTTAGCATTTTTGACTGTGTTGACCTAATATAGGTTGTGGTAAGAACATAGGTGTGATAAGGTTTGGATATATTCAACCCCCTCTGGTGCCACTACTCTAACCCTATGGGGCACTGCTATTGATGTATTACTGTTATCAGACTACAGACAATGTGGGAGATTCTCGATGGAGATATCATCACCCAGTATGCAAATTTTGTGTCCTGGATGTTCCTCAGACACGGTTTTAACATTATCAGTAAACCCCATAAATTTACCAGGTGCATCACGTGGAGGAAAAGAGGGTTGTTGTAATGATTAATTTAGTCTCGTTAAGGTCAACCTTTACAAATACACGTTCTACGAACTACGTTTTACGAACAGCTGTGAGCACTCCATCTCCACGAGAAAAGCTGCTTGTATCCTTTGACCTGTTCTTTCGATATACGTTTCATTGATAACTATAATGTCATAATATAAACAAAACATATTTCCATAAGGAAAATGCAGTTTTGTTGACGGCCTCTGACAGTCTGAAAGTACACCAATATTGTAAGGGCTGAATTCAATCCTGGTTTAAAAAAGGATTTTAGTTTTTTGCAAGTAATAAGAGTACACCATTAAATTACTTCAGAGTAAGATTGCTCTCCCCAAGCCGTTTCCTCTTCTACAGTTTATTTTTTAAAGCGTTAGCTTTAGCTCTTTGCTCATCAATCGCATCATATTTGCATCAAAACATATTTTTTAACTTCTGTATAACTCATGCCTTTTTCTTAATACCAAGTGGACTGTCCTAGGTTATTCCAGAGTTATTCTGAGTGATTGATATCCATTCTTGTTGTGTTTTCCAATTCTAGTTAAGCTGACAATATTTACATTACAGCCAACGAGACCTGATGAAATATCTTTGACTTTACACATGTCCTCGAGTTCATCATTGTGGGGAATATTAGAAAGCATCATGTTGCAAGACCATTTTTGGCTTTCCTACACCTGCTTCATCGCATTTCCATGCATAACAGCTGCACTATAGCTACTATCATTTGGTCCAGTTTTGGTTGTCGTAGAAGCTTTTATTAAGGTAAGATCCTTCTTTATCTTCCAAAATGGTAAGCAAAACTATTCTCATACTCTTCACCCTATTTATGATTTCACGAATCTGGATTTTAAAATCTTGTTGATTTTAAATTTTTTGGGTATTGGTGATTCTAATTTCACTCACAGCCCCTTCTAATGTTAAAATACTCACTTAAGCTTAAGCAAAAATTGCAAGGGTAACTTCCTCAGATATTTAGGCTCTTTAAAGATGTACTTAACAGAACACTTGTTGCATGTCGCAGCCATTTTGAGGTTAGAAATAAATTTATGTGTAAAATAAGGTGCTATGGACAGTTTAACACTTTACTGATAAAAACTGTGGACTATTTTCCTAAAAAAATACAGTTTAAAATTTTCAGGTAAAAAATAGTAAAAAACGACTTTCTAAACAGAAAACAGACAGTAAACAGACAATGAGTTTTAGGTTTTTTCTTAATCTCTTTTGTATTTTTAAAAGATTCTGATTTTGTCTGGTTAGGTCTGCATTAAAATATATACCTTTTCCTCATCCGGTTTACCCACATTCATTCAACTTGCTGTTTTTTAGCATCAATATTCTTGTTATCAACACATTTCTACTATTTATCTTTAGTAGAACTGGTGCACCTTTTTTGATATTCACTGGGAATAAATTAATTATTTAACTAATTTTTCACAGTTTTCACAATTTAGAAGATTTTCCTCTTGCTTTCTTTGACATCTTCTCGCTTCGGTATTATAATGTCTTCAAAACTATCTGATAGGAATTGCATGAGTTTTCTTACTTTACTTAGCGCTTCTTTGATCTTATATTTGATCCATCTTAACTCCACTTTTTTACAAGTTTTGCAACAAGTGACCTCATTTTCGATATTTGCTCTTTACTCCCTTCTTTAATCGTGAATTTAAATATTAAATTTACGATTGAAGGAGTTAAAATATTTAAATGGTTCATAGGCTTGCATAGACTTTAATCGTAAATTAAGTATTCCTGAATACTATAAAATATCTTTATAAACTATACAAATCACATAACTTTTGAATTACAATCGCATAAACAAAAACTATCACGTAATTCTCTAACAACATTCCGAGAAGAACTATAGAAAGCAAGATTTCTTAAAAAAGATATCAGGATAACGCAGCGGACGCACGTTTAATATTCTTCACAAAATCCATTCCAGCTCACGTATCCATAATTTCGCAAATTTGTCTCGCAAATACCAGATCGACATAAAAAATGTCCGCGCCTCGTTGCCTTAACGTATTCACTGTCATTTCAATCGATGATTAATAACGTTTCTTTAGCGACATCAAGATCAACCATGACGGTCGTGGTGGACAAAAGGGACATTTGCAAACTCGTCATAGGAGGCGCTGCCCGTTGACTCGTACAGCCGCCTGAGATCGAAAATATTCCGAAATCTTGATAGCCTTTAACGTACGACGGTTTATACCGGTAATAACACGTAAACCGTATAAAGGAGACCATATTTGAAGCGGTTCATTTAGACCTCCCGCTACTAAAGAGACATGAATTTAATGCCCTTTTGGAATTTGTTGAATTATTGAACTGCCGCCGCCATATCTTTGGTCTTATTTTGTTGCAATGCGGAATCAACTACGGGGATCAGATTACAAGAGGATGTGTTTTACCGTTCAGTTTTCCGTGGTTAAATGATCATTGCTTCCGTTAAGGTTTTAAATTCATTCAAATTCATTTCATTATTCTGCATATATTAATATCTTAATATTTAACATAACAATATTTAACATTAACATAACATAAAATATAGACTTAGAGAACTTTTTAAACGTAAATATTTCACTGAATATCGTATTAAAGGCTTAAGCTTTAAGGCCCCCGAGTTTCCATAACAGAAGATGTAACGCGGGACGGTAATAGAAAGGAGAAATACATACATTCAAAGCATATTGGTAGATTCCCATATACATTCTAATATCGCAAAATGGTCGTCATTAAGATTGAGCTTATCTGTCAATCTAAAATAGAAGCGAATCCATATAAAACCGGACACAAGACGAAAAGTAAAAAGTTATGAGGGATCCTTGTGGCAAGGCAGCCAGGAAGCAAAAAAATGATGACATGATCTTATGATAAAATAGCTAGTATTTTTCCACAAAGGTCGAAAAAAATTAAATCTCAATTAGAAATACTGAATTTTAATATACATGCTGATTGAAATTAAGCCTGAACTATTGTGAACTTTTATTTACTTTAAGGGACGAGAATGGATATAATAGCAAAGTTAATAGCTCGTTTTTTTCTGCTAAATATTGTACTAAAAACATAAAAAGCTTATGTGCATTTTTTCTCTCAAGTTAAAAGTATCGGAGTCATCGTGAATGAGTATCATATACTGGTAAATTATTGTATCAAGAGCGGAACTATAGTCAGCTAAATATTGCATGTGTAATTTTGTCTAATTAATGTAGTCAAAGTCCAAGCGAGTTTTATCGAAAATAGTCCACATCATCATAATGTATGAAAAACGACTTCCAATAAACATGAGTATTAAACTTTAAAAAATCATTTTATGACAAATTTAATATTGCAGAATCTTAGTATCAATAATCACGAGGATGATACCCATAGTTAATACGCGGATATACACATGTAACAAAAATACCATTCAATTTGCCATATTTGCTTGGCGAGGATTTTTAATATGCTAAAAAAACGTACAATTAAGATTTTGACTAGTTTTAAGAAAAAAAATCTTCAATTACTATAACATAGAATGTTAGCTTGATAGAGAGCGGGCGCCCAATCCACATTTCTTTCCATTATCACAATGTATATATAGTGCATCCGTAAAGTAGCGGATAAATTAAAAATGGACCGTTTCTGAAAAGAATGTCCGAACCCGTCGATTTTAATATTTGGTTTAGGGTTTTTTTACGTGGAAATTAAATATACGGCATCAATATGGTTTTTAAATGGAAACCAAAATTTTTTAATGCAGAATCAGAACGAACGCATTTTTGTACAAAGGATATGGTACAAATGAATAGTGCTTTCATAAGCAATTTTAAATGAAAAATGATGTTAAAATGTAAAATGACCACATTTAAAAAAAAATGTTTTTTTAATTGATTACTTAATTAGTTTTTGCAAATCTTCTTTATTCAATGAATGATTGCGATATTATATCAAGGTCTGTTATAACATTTTAAATATTTAGTGGTTACAAAAAGAACATTCAGTAAAAATTATAGACAGTATTAGCCTGTTAAATTTAGTATTAGCCTGTTAAATAAATAAAAAAAATGTAATATTGTTTTTAATTTGAATGAAGAATACTAAAGTTCCTAAGTAAAATCTATTTAAAAGATTATTTTTATTCTTACAACGCAGTTCTTAGTTGTATTAATATTAAGGTATGTATTTAAAAGGAAATTATCAAATGTAATTTAAATAAAATGAATTTTAAAAGAAAAAAATTAAATAAAATAAGATTTTGATATAAATATCTTCCTTGTATCGGTAGTATAGTTTTTTAGGCAGAAATAATTTTACTTTCAACACCCTGTATATAGAGGTAATTTTTTTAATAGCAAAATTCTGTTTCAAAAAAAAGTACTCTGATAAAATTGATAAAATGAACGTTTCTTAGAAAAAATATGAGTTAGTAATTGAGTTGATCGTCTTCCAGAAAGTCTTCTCTATCTTGAGCTGAGGGGGAACCTCCTTGTAATGTTTATACTGTTATCATCTTCCCTTGGTCGATCCATCTCATTGGCGATCAACCATTCAAACGGTGTCCCTCCATTTTCTCTTGACTTACTGAGGTTTCCATAGTATTATGACGCCGCGCGAATGTCCAAAGAATCTGAGATATGAGGCGGTGAGCCTTTTCTTTGTGCCAAGTTTTTCTATGATTGATTGGTTTGTGCGGTATGCAGTCTATGCGCAACATGCGTCGTATGTATAGTCATTATACGTATTAATCATTGTTTAGTATTTTTAGTTATGCTTGTGTCGTTACAAATTCTTGTCAGCCGTGTGGTTCCAGTACGTACTATTTTCAATCGACTTCAAATTTCCGGTTTACATTATCCTGTATTTAATATCGTTGATCTGAGGTATTGGAATTACTCCACTACTTTATATCCCGCGATTCTTTGGACCTTTCTTTGATTAGATTCGTTGATTTTTAGGACATAGGTTCTACTAGCGTCTACTAGTCTATTCATGATCGTTTTCAGTTCATCCTCATTAGAAGTTATAATAAGGGCATCATCCGCGTATCTAAAATTATTTATCTCACTACCCACAATGGTTATTCCTCCTTCACACTCATCCATTACTATGCTTATAACTGTGTATATGTTTAAAAGTAAGGGAGATAATACACCCTTGTCTCACTTCGCTTTAGTTGTGAAGGCTTCTGAGTCTACGTTATTGACCCTTACTTTAGCGCTGTTAGATTTTGAATGAGTTGAATTAAGAGTTCCCATTTCGCTTAGAATTTTTCAGAGCTTATCCCATTTGTACATATTTGTACAAATCATATGTACATATTTGTGTTGAGTTTAAGTCCTTTTTCAATGAGCTGTCGAGTGTTTAAGATCTTTTTTCATGAGGTTTTTCCAGTCATAAAACCTGTTTGTTCGTCTAATATCTGATGGAGGAGATATAACTCTAGACGTTCTTTAATTATTTTGAGTAGAACCTTGCTGACGTATGGTATCAGTGCAATCGTCCTATAGTTATTGCAGTTGGTGTGTGGTCTTTTTTTTATTTCATATTTATATTAAGAATATAAATATGAAATTGCACGATTCTTGTTTTTACTTTCATAACTGTCTTTTGTCAATTACGATTTTACTCGTAGCCTTGATCATTTCCGCGATTATGATATCTGCGCCGGACGCTTTCCTACTTTCTAATTTTTTAATAGGGTTTCTCTATTTCTATTCTTATTGTATTCTATTCTTTATTCTATCTTCTATATAGTTTCCTTCGTTGTCTAATTTTTTTTTTGTACTTTTGTCGTCTTGTTTGTTTTTTTCTGCTGATTCGTGATTTATGTTTTTGTTGCCTGCCAGATTGGATTTTTCCCTCTTAGAGGTCTCTGGTTTTTTGCTTGTCTGTAATTCTTGATGAAATTATTTTTTGCTTCGTTATTTAACGATTTTCTTATTATTATTATTTTAGGATTTTTTTCCGTTGTATGGAGTTTGATCTTGAAGTCGGCCTATAGCAGTTTATGATCTGACCCACATAGCATGCTTGGTTTCACCTTCACGTTATTTATCGATGTCCTCCATCTCGTTTTTATAATCATATATTCTATTTGATTTTTGCTACTTATTGGGTGAAGTTCACGTGGAGAGTATTCGTGGATGATGTTCGAAGCTTATGTTCATTATGGTGAGACCACTTTCTATAGCAAACCGAATTAGTCACTTACCTCTTTCGTTCCTCTTTCCTAAACCATACTTCTCTATTGTTTTGTGCAAATAATTGTAATTTTATGTGCTACTTAGTTTCGCATTGATTTCCCCTGTTATTAACAAAAATTTCTTTGTTTAATAGTCCTCCAAATTTCTTCTATTTCATTATCTGGTGCGTCTGTGGTAGGCATGTATACTTACGTAGAATGTGAAATTTCGCAGGTGTAGCCTGTGGGGTTATTTGAGTTAACCAGTCGCTTATTAGGTTGTATGTTTCTACGTAAGTTTAAATTTAAACCTCCTTTAAAACGTGCGCACACTTTTTTTAAATAAAAGAATGTTCTTCCATGTTAGCTTTTATTTTTTTGCATTAAAAAATTTTACTTTTTAATACTTTTTTTAGTATCAACTGGATTGGCTTACACTAAAGAGTTTAGATTTCATCTTATTAAAGAAAATCTAACTTACAGAATGCCTATTTAAATTCCTCCGAACTAATGGACTATGTGGTGGTGCTCCATTATGCACAAACAACATACTAGCACATAATACAGATCATCTAAACCTTTTGGCAGAATGGTCTAAGGAAATGTTTAATAAAGTTTTCCAGCTAACATTTTTTTTAATTTACTTACATGTCTATACATTTGTAACTTGATTCGTTGTAATTCTTATGGATAATTAAGATGTAATTGTGGATTATTAAAAATTCGTTAAGCATTAACTTTGAGCAAATAAATCTAACTACTTATTTTTTCATATATATGTAGAAAGATCTGCTTTTACAATTCTAAAGATCCATATTTTAAATTTCTTCTTTATTACTAACAATATTGATTTGATTTCCACCTTTATGTTTAGCTTTGATAAACGTTCCAAAAACTATGCACGACATATTAAAAAGTTATATTTTCTACCAGTTTGCGACAATAAGCCAACGACCATTTCGTTCAAATATTTTTCCAGCAGGAAATCTGCAATTTATCCTTATGTTCGTTGGCTTCTGAGGTATAACATGCTGCAAGTCTATATATTAGATTATTTTTATGGAAAAAATATCTAATTATAACGCAAATGTAGAGTCATAATTAATTTTTTTGTAAAGTGAAATTATAATATAAATCTTACGTTTATTGCAATACGCCGTTTAGAAAGTTTTAAAATTTTGAGTAGATCCGGAGACATTCGAGAAAAACCGAATTTTGCCGATTTCGTTTTTATTTTTTTCTGGCGTTATTTAAAGATATATGGAAAAACAAAAGACACTTTCTCATAACCACTTTTTAAGCTCTAAAAAATAACATTGCGAGATTTTTCGTACGACGTTTCGTTTCAAAGAAACCATCATCAACTTAATTTTTTTATATGGCGCATAAAAAAAGTACACCCTGTAGAAAATAGCATATTTTTTACGATTACAACGATGTATGACACAATATGTTTCTAGAATATTTAAATTGTAAAAAATGTTAAAATTTTTTTAATTAAATTCCGATAGTTTTGATGTAGTAGGCTGTAAAATAATGACGTTGAGAAAATGTCAAAATTAAATAAAAAATTAAATGTCAAGGTAGTTTTTATTACAACCATTATTTTTTATCCTTTTTATATTAAGTGAAGTAAATAGTTTTAATTATTTGATAAATTTAGTTGACATTGTGTTTTTGAACTCTGTTTTTGCGTCTTGTTGCTAGTTTTTTTTGTTACAAAATGGAAGACGCTTTTTTACCTGAAGAAAAGTTTGATATGTTGAAATGTTATATCCTATGCTACAGCAACGCCGTTGAAGCTGTTCGTATGTATTTAAATAACTATCCAGACAGGAAACAACCTAGTACAAAAATTTTTGGACGATTGTTTTTTAATCTTAAGCAGTATGGTGCGTTTAAGAAGCCAGTATTGTCAAGAAGCCCTGCAATGAAGAAAAAGAAAATAATGTGGTATTAGCTGTAACTGAAAATCCGAAAATATCTGTTAGAAAAATTGAAAATACCACTGGAATACCAAAATCTACTGCCGATTTCATTTTGAAAAAACATAAATACCACCCGTTTAAATTCAGAATCTGTCAAGGCCTCAGACCTGGTGACGAAGAAAGGCGCAGAACATGTTGTGAATGGTACACCAGGAAGTGTCAGGAGGATGAAACATTTGCCCATAGGATTATCTCGTCCGACGAGAGCATGTTTACAAATAATGGAATTTTTAACCGGAAGAACACCGATTATTGGTCAAGAGATAATCCCCGAGTACACCGAATGGCTAGACATCAGCACCGTTTCGGTTTTAATATGTCGGTTGGCATTTTTGGAACAGATTTAATAGGCCCTTTTTTTTACAACAATTCCCTTACCTCGGAGAGGTATCGCAACTTATTGAAACGCGATTTGGAAGAATCCTTGGACAACTTACCGCTTGCCAAGGTTAGAAACTGTTGGTTTCAGCAGGATGGTGCGCCCGAACACAATGCACTAATCGTGCGAGAGTATCTATTGAACAGATTTCCGGAAAAATGGATAGGAACACATTTAACAGTTCCGTCGCCTCCACGTTCCCCAGACATAACTCCGCTCGACTTTTTTCTCTGGGGCTGTTGCAAAAATTATGTTTACAGTCGTGTTTTTGAATCTGACGATCTGCTGAGGAGAATAGTTCTTGAAGCATTTGATATGTTAAGAAGTGTTTTAAACTCGACTGTTAAAAGATGTTATCTGTGTTTGGAGAATAATTGTAATTTGTTTGAACTTTTATTACTATGATTTAAATTAGTATTTTTGGGTTTCTATTAGGTAGTTTTTTAATTTAATAATGTGTTTAATTTTTTAAAATAGGCACGTGACCTAGCTACGTTACGGTATATGAATAAAGTTTTTAAGTTGTCAATAACGTGATTTTTATTTAGTATTTTAAAATATGAGTAATAGCAGCCTACTACACCATACTCAGCGTCATCATTTCACCGCCTACTACATTAAAAAAACCATCGGAATTTAATAAAAATCCAATTTTTAACATTTAAATATTATAGGAACATATTGTATCATACATAATTATAATCGTAATAAAATATGCTATTTTACATAGGGTGTACGTTTTTTACGCGCCATATAAAAAAAGTTGATGATGGGTTCTTCAAAACGAAACGTCATACGAAAAATCTCGCAATGTTATTTTCTAGAGCTTAAAAAGTGGTCATGAGAAAGTGTCTTTTGTTTTTCCATATCTCTTTAAATAACGCCAGAAAAACATAAAAACGAAATCGGCAAATTTCGTTTTTTCTCGAATATCTCTAGAACTACTAAAAAATTTTAAAACTTTCTAAACGGCGTATTATTAGGCTCTAAAATACGCAACTTTTCTCCAATTTAATCAACCTCGTATCTCCTATAGCTGCCGAGATCCCCATTATAGACATTCTTATCTCGGACACACTGTATATAAATACATTTTTTCTTACGATTTATTTATTTAGAGCTCAAAAAATATGGTTTTGTTAAGGTTAAGTTCTGATCTAA
The DNA here is from genome assembly GCF_022605725.1 of Anthonomus grandis grandis. NCBI lineage: Eukaryota > Metazoa > Arthropoda > Insecta > Coleoptera > Curculionidae > Anthonomus > Anthonomus grandis. Next base: position 20,531,351 of record NC_065549.1, read on the forward strand.
ATAACGTCTTGCTTTGCTTTCATTAGACAGAGTATAAAAAATCTATGTGATAGAGATAGATCCCATGAATTTATCCAGATGGATGAATTTTAGCGGCGTCCTTTAGTAACATCTACCATAAAAAAATCATTCACTTTTCTTAATGCAACCTACTTAAGTAATCTCCAAGAACATTTATTTCATATACTTAAAAAGAAATCAACCGTCAACTCTTAAGGCAACTTCAAATATACCGCAATTTATTTTTGCCACAATTTAACTAAATATATAAATTTTAAATCTTCCACACCTGCATTTAACTAATACATTTTAGATACACTACCTTTCCTTTTTGTATTTTCATACCTCAAAAAGGAAGACCTTACAGATATTTTTCAAACCACTTTTGTCGGTAGTAAAAATATTCTTTACCTTTATTTTGCCGCAAGAAGCACGTAAACCGGCAGAGCCTTGTCTAACCGCGAAACCCTTTCGTAGATTACTAGAAAGGAAGTCAAGTATATATTTTGACTTAATTTAAAGCCATATCAATAAGAAATAGAATGGTAATTGATACTCTTGGATTAAAATGAAAAAGTAGAGTATTGCTACTACTAATAGCATTATATTATCAAAATAAGGCGATCTGAAAGAGCATATACAGTTATGCTTAGTTTATTTGTAATGTTACTAAATAAAATTCAATAACGTCTTCATAAAATACATATTTTGAAACATGTCGAATGATTTTTTATGCACCAAACAATGCACATGTTTTTACAAAAAACCAAAATAAGACAATGCCTGAAATTGACACATAAAGCACGTTCGTTCAAAAAACATTTACAAATTTACATTAAATAGAAATTAAGAGTACGGAGTGGGTACTTTCGATAAGTTATTCTCGTTATTAGGAGACTCTATTGTCTTTAAAATTAAATTTAAGTATTTTTATATAGCTATTTTGGGATTTAATGGTTACTTTATTATTTAATATATATAAAGAAAGTGACACAAGAAGATGAAGTTGTTTATTCTAGAATGTTTTGAACCACCAAACTTATTTGTAACTAATCTAACAGACATAATAAATATAAAAATATTCCTCAAGTGTTTCTTATTTTAATTCTAAGTTGATGAGAATTTGTAATATATAGTATAATAATGATAATAATATGTAATAATTTTATTTTAAAATTCCGAAGATGTTTGTTAAAGTATTATTCAAATCCTTATTTGACTTTAAAAATATTTTAACGTGTACTGCACCCAACTAATCTACCACGATTAAATATTATTAATGTATTATTTACATTAAATTTTTTTTCACATAAATTAGGCCAAAAAGAAAATTTCGTTTTATAAACTTCTACGATATACAGTTTGAATTGTGAAAATGATATTGGTCAAGCGAAAGGAAAATTTAAAAAATATCGCAGGAACTAGCTTGAACATTGATAAAATTTTTAAGCTTTAAAATATAAAACTGTAAAATTCTTATATCGTTTCAGAATTGTAACTTCAATAGTAGATTCTTAAAATTATAAATTTTAAAAAGTCAATATCTTTTCATAATAATTTGTATCAAACTACAGTCTGATCCTGATCGATTTATGTGGACGCTAGTTTTACACACTTATTTTTAGTACTAAGTGAGTTTCTGATTGTCACCCTAATATATTTTCAATAGAACCTATATTTCAGACATCAATGCATAAGAAAGTAATAGTGTGTAAAATCGTGTTGTTGACTGGCATACTTAGGAGCCTTCTTATGGTATTCGGAATTTTTTGACATTCTGCTATGTTCTTAAATATATGACATTTTTTTACGCACTAGTGTGTACATTACACACTAGTGCGTAAAAAAATAAAATTGAAATTTTTAAAAGAATTTGAAATTTTTATTTTTTTTTATATTGTCTTCAGTAGTAGAAAAAACTTCGATCGAATCGAAAAGAAAGAGAATTTAAAAAAAAAGATCATGGAAATTGGTTAAACTTGCAGTCTAACCACTAAAATTGATTCAAAGATAAGGTATCATCATCTTAGTGAGATTAAACAATAAAACAGCACATAATTTCAGCATTTCTTTTTCGAAGTTGTGTTTTGAACTAAAAAATAATGAAGCAACACTAATTCTAGATTTCATAAAAACATTTTTTTTGATATCCTCCATAGACTATAAATCACTAAAAGTATGGCTGAATATTTGGAAAACTTTTACAAATTAGTAAAAAAATCTGATTTAATATATCACCATCAACTCAATTGAAATAAAACAAAACATACTCTCCAATAACTCAAAAACGACTAACAGAAATGCCAGCTATGTGCGTTTCGTGCAGTTACCCGAACGGTTCGAACTAACTTTTGGCGTCACCCCAATAAAGGGACGGTCTCTGCCGCGCGTAAAAATATGTATTTCAAAAGTGATTTAGATGGTTCAGAGATCAAGAAAGGCTTCTTTTACCTGATGTACATCAGTCAGTCTCGGCAAAGTCGGTGGTGTTTTGTCTTATTGGTCACGGTAGAGTTTAGTGCAAACATCCTAGCAAGTCTGCCTTTTTCATTGCAGTCATTGCAATCGAACTGTCTTCCCTAGTCAATCGTAAAATTTTTGACCTAAAGAAACCTTAAAAAACTACCTTTGCTATAGACCAGAACAATATTGATCCATTTGGGCAATTGAGAAGTTGTTCTTCACTCTCTCATTATATTTTTCTTTGCATATATCGATTGTTTGGTTGCACCCATTTCGCAAGGCAATAAAGTTGACATCATTTGCAGGACTTTTGCAGCGCCATTTGCGATAAGCAGCATTTTTATTTTAGACTGCCTTTGTGAAAATTTTTATTTAACTACGGTTTGCTGCCTAAAAGGCTTCTCAAGATGCTAGAAAAATAAGCCTCCGTACCTGCCAAAATCACCTCTGAAATCTCAGTCACATATGCTAAAGAATCGTTGGTCCGGAAACATACATCATTCCAAGGAAACGAAGAGAAGAACTCTTTTAAATATATCCAGTTGACTTAACTATAATGACAAACTCTACGCAGCATGGGTGGATTCTGAGTTTTTAATTCTAGTTCCCATTTTAGGGTAATATTGTACGAGTCAGAACCCATCGCAAGAAACAGAAAACGTGATATATATAACTTTTTTGATCTGAGAAACTAGATTAAAGCCTTATGCAGCCAATCATAACGATAATTTTCAAACTGCAAAGTAATATCATTATGAAAATATGTGATTATAAAGAACGATATTCGTTTTGGGACGCAGATCCATTTAAGCGAATCTGGTTTTCTAGATAGTAGAAAGTACCAGGGATGACATGGAGGGCGGTAGACAGTTTAACTCTATATATTTAAACTTATTATCAATTAGGGAAGCTTGGTGTAGATAGTCCAGATTTTAATTGACTGTTTAGGTTCATTGCAAATCAAATACAATTGGTTAAATGGTATGGAACAATCTATAAAATCATTGAAGTTCTCTCAGAATTACCTCAAAGCGGTCATTGACGACTAATCTTTTCCACCTATCGCCTGTATAAGGCATTGCAAATTTCTAATATTTGCAGATGATGTAAATATTTCTTCGTTCGTTCAGTATTCGAATACTGTTTTATAGCAGAGTTTCTATATTATGGCACTTAGAATCAGAAAATTAAAATGGACCAGAAAAGGCTTTAGGTTTGCTAAAGGTAAGGTATTATTCATAGCTCTTCTAAATAAGTAACATTATTTTCTTCTTTTCATATAAGTATATAAGTATTTTCTAACTATAATATTTATTGGTTAGGTAATATCCAATAAATAGTTAACTATTTATTATTAGGAATGAATCCCAACAATATATATTTTAGAAATACTTAAAGAATAATATATCATTAAATCCTTATATCAAGCATTGCAGTACATTGCTACATTATGTCAAAAAGCTAAAAAAGTACTTTTGAATAATATAACATAAGCTTTTAGCAAAAAGATTTTAACAAAGGCATATCGTATAAATTGTCTTATCATGGCCTTTTTTTATTATTATTTTAAAATAAATATTTAAAAATTCTTAATTGGTTTGGCAGATTCTACCATAAAGAAAATAAGTTAAATATAGAGATGAGGAATTAGAGAGAAATGACTTAGTGTGTTTTGCTTGTAACCCGATGATATGATAAAAAAATATGGAAATAACATAATTCCATATAAGGTGCAATGTGTATAAATTCAAATTTAAATCTTAAATATTATCTAAGATATCACAATGATAAAGATTTTTGAGAAATAATACGCTACTATACTATTTTAATTAAGCAAATGACCCTCTTTGGGAACCAAAAATAGCCACTTAACAGAAGGGCATTACATAATTAAATAAAAAAAAAAAGCCCGAAGCAGAAATCTCTGTTTTCAACGTTTACAAGACCATCATCGTCGCCGGTACCCGAAACCCGAGGCAACATCAGCAACGAGAAGTCAAAGAACAAACCACTCGAACCCATAAACCAGTTTAGTTCTCTAAAATCAAAAAGCCCGGACTTTCAGCACACAATAATAATAAAATCTTTCGTGGCCGCTCTCGCTCGCCGCCGCAATCTCGACTTTTCTTCTTCTCCTTCGGCAGCCAAGGCTTATAGCTACAGCCACAGTCAGCAGAGGCAACAAGTGGTAGCCCCAGGGTATGCCCCTCGCTACGGAGCACAAAGAAGCCCCCTCGAGCAAGCCGCGATTGGTCCATCGCGGATTCTGGGGCCCCTCAAGGAGAAGAGAGGGAAGGCCCGCGGCTGCGCTAGTCATCAGTTGTTGTCCGCACGCCGTCTCTGTCGTGTCTCGCCGTTAAAATACGTCTTCGTTTCTCGTAACGTCAATTTTTTTTGACGTTTTACGCGCCGCTAATAAGCGATATAAACAATCAATCCCCAATAACAATTTTCGATGCTACCTAGCGCATGCCGCCTTAAACTGTTCCAAAAATTTAAATCTTTATAGTGACTGATATAAGTGTTCAGCTTTCCTGGATATAGTGACAGAAATAGTAAAGTAGTTACTCGGACGTGACACTTTCGGGGTGGAAAGCTCGATGTTTGACCTCTGTAGTGATGATGTGCAGTGTAGTGTGGCGGTTGATGTGTAGGAGCATGACACATGGATATTTTTTGTTGCTCTTCTTCTTACTGCTCAGTGTATTGCAGGTAATGATTATTATACAAGCCATGTTATGCACCTGTATTAAATATTAATTTGTATATTTTATATCATATAGAAAAATAATGTTTTGACTATTAAAGATTAAGAAAGGGTATTTCAAGATAAGTCACCTTAGAAATTTTAGCATGGTTGAACATCATTGTTTCCGAATTGACTCTCAAAGTCAGTGTGATGTGAGTTTAGTTAGTATCCGTATATTGTATAAAGAGTAAAACTTATTTCTCTTGATATTTTTTAATAATTCTTTTTTCTCAATTTCTTTATTATATAGTAATTTTTCTTCATCATATCAGATTGGGTTCTCAGATGTTTACATCTATTTATTACAATTTTTCACTTATATATTTTTTTTTAATTTTACTTTTACTGATTCATTAAATGCTAAAAATGTTTTAGATATTTATTTTTATCCACAAAAATATTTAAAATTCTTTGAATTTTAATGAAACAAAAAACGGAAATCTTATGATCAGCAAATAATCCACATTAATTGTAACAAAAGATATAAAAAACACTGGGCTATTATAACTAATAAAGGACTTAATGCAAGGATATGAGAAACTTCTTGTAATAATGCATAATTTCTGTGGGAATCTATCAGATTTTCTTGTAGTCATCATTAATCTGATTAGGCAATTTATTTTAAGTATGATTTTGTAGGGTTACAACAATCCAATTTGAAGAAATATATTAGGATGGTATTATAAAATAGATAAAAAATTATAAAATAATTTTCTAAAAATTGGCACACTTATTACAGCGGCCGCATTTATTAATTAAATATTTGAATTATGACCATAATAATCGGTTTAATAAATTTTATTGAGGAGTTTACTATAATCTTAAATTCTTAATATTTAAGTTTTTTTAATAATGGTTTTTAAAAGGTTTATTACAACGGATTCTTTCCAACGAATTCTAATGAATAATTAAATTGACTTTTATGTGATTTTTTAGGCGTTTTTGGATTCAAAGATTCCCTAAAAAATAGTCTAATTTTATTATAGAAATATTTTTTATGTTATTATATTATGAACAGCCTTAATTGTTTACTAATATAATTGTGTCTGTAGTGAGGAAAAATAATTGCATGTTCTCAAAAATCGTATAGTTAGATGATAAATTATCTGAGCATTACCAAATATTTTATGCTTAGTGGCCTCGGAAAGATGCTTTTAGATCTTTAAAAACTATCGTAGCTTTTATAAGACGTACCGTTATAAGTACTTTACATTAAGCACCTGTCACACATATAGTATATTTATTGAGTTTATAATATAAAGTCGAGTATAAATGAATAATATAAATTCTTGTATATCCATTTTCTATTCCATAGAGTCTAAAAAAACAATCCGTGTTTCTTCTAATTTTAGTTTTTTTTTGTTACTTTAATGGATCAGCAATGTATTCATCTGTTTGTGTAATTGGTCAGCTGTATTTTTTTAACTAGCACCAATAAGATATAGTAAGATTTTTAAGAAAATCTTTTCTAAATTTTAATATATTTAAAAAACTTAATATTTGTTTGGGTTATCAAGGATGCCGCAATAGGGTTATTAGGGATCTAAAGTAACTAAGGATACTTAGATAACTTGGATAAATATAAATTAATAATTAGTTTTCGAGATATCATAAACACACCTACGTGTTTAACTTAAAAGAGGAAAATAAAAGTTTGAAAGTATCAAAATTAATTTAATCAAATAAACAAAAGCACAAAATAAAGTACAATATTGCACTCAATGTAATAATTAAATTTATGTACTACATTTTATAATATTTAAGAAAAAAGTAATCATATTCGAATAAGTTATGCACTCTTTATCATTAAATATTTTATGATCTTTTTATGAGCATAAGCTCCGAAATAAAACTTGATTTTTATATGCTATAAAAAAATTTCTATAAATAATTAATTTTTGTAAACAATCAAGAGTACAAGTAATTTAAAAATTCACGCGTTTATAAACTTATAAATGAGGACATATGTAATGCATTATTACGAAACAATACAAATTGCATTTTTAATAATTAGTAAACTGAATAATAATAAGTGATATGTCAAGACGACGATAGTGATTAAGTGCAGTTTAAAAAAACTAATTTCATTGAAGCAAAGGAAAAAGGAAGTAATTAAAATGAATATCTTGTCAACTTATTTTCGTTCTGGTAATATCCTAAAAACCTGCTTTAGGTTAGGAAAAACTTGTTTATGATAAATTATTATCTAAAATATAAAAATAGCATCATTGCGGTAATTAGTTGCATATATTAGTGTACATACATATAAACGATTGTAATAAATTAAAGATATCCGGTTCAAAACAGCCAACCTATGTTAGCCCTATGGTGTCTTAGAACGAAAAAAACATAGATACTTATGTCACTCTCGTGTTAATATTGAAAAACTACAAATATAAAAATAAAATTGATTATTTTGATCGATTGTGGAAATTTTGAAAGATTAAAGTTCTTCTTTGGCACCATATATTTGAAAAGGTAGGATAGAAGGAAGTGAGTAAGAGGAGTAAGATTCTGCTTTCCAATATGCCGTGAGAAAAAAATTAATTAAAAAACTATAAATAAAGCTTTAACAAAATGAATAAACTTGTCATGAAAAGTCGTAATCCAGAAAAAAATATGTAAATATATCAATATCTCTACAGAAGAAGTTAATTTGAGAATAGAATTCTTAGAGGTAAAAATATTGGAAAACTACAGAAAATTACAAAGGCATTTTAAATTTAATTTAAATATAAGCCCGAGTATACATAAAATTTATGATAGATGCATATTACTGGTGAAAGACAAAACTGGAGATAATAACAACTATTTAAATTGAAGGAACTATTGCATAGCTTAAATTAACTATCAACTACAGAGTTCATAAGGCTAGGATTATTTTTTGAGATGTTATGATCAAAAGAAGGATAATCAATATCATTAAAAGTATACATAGCTGGGATAAATTAGGTCGAAAAGTATAATGAAAAGATATTCAAAATTGTATTAATGCATTGAGATTCAGAATAAACGAAAAATATGTTTTATTTAAAATATCTAATTAACCTCCGCCCTCATAGGTACTTTCGTTACAAAGCTAGCAATACTATACACGACAAAAGCTCATAAAAATTGTACTTCAAAACCGTGATTACTCAAACCGTCTGGTCTCATTGATGGACTGAAAGATGACAGGAATATTGTGAGCATTAATTCTAAAAGAGTAAAACAATGGCATCCTGAGATTCGACGTGGCTGATAACATTCGAGATCTTCCTTATTTTGTTCAAGAATTGTTTTTTTTTAGACAAGACTGAGCAGTGGGGTAGCAACTATATTTCTCAATATTACTAAAAACCTTTAGTATTTTTTTATTTAGGGTTATGGATTTAAAATATAATACTTTGGGTTTTTTATTTTATCACCTCAATAATAAATAGTATGTCATAAAATTTTTATAATGATTCTCCAAAAATGACGAGATTATATTCTTAGACACAAAATTTTCTCTAGTTTCTAGCAAATCCTTAAAAAGTACTACCTGCTGCATATAGAAAAAAGAATTTGTGCAACCACGAAGAATACTTATGGCCATACGTGTTTTGGTGATTCATATGAGTTTCTCGCTTTTTAAATTAAGGATGTTTTTATGTACTAGATTTGGTCAATGTAACCAAAAAAATTTATCGCAGCTCTACAATAATTTGTCTTTCCTATATGACCACTTAATAGAATTTAATTTTTAAATACGATGTGTTTGGTCCGCCCCTGGTGAAAAACAAAGTCGTTTAATTTGTATGTCCAGCATGGCATTACTCCGGAAATGCCAAAACAATACCCAGAAGATCTCAGAAAACCCGCCGCATGAAAGATTGTTGTTTGTCTTTTAAACTTTCTACATTGTCGTCGAGTCTTTGCTCTTTAGTTCGTTACGGAGATGACGATAATGATGCATTTTGCATTGTCTTCGGAGGTTGGCAAAACTGGTGACCTGTTCATGATAAATTGCTAGAATGGTACTTAGTTAACATGGTTATAGGGAAAAGCTTTATTGTGAGATACCTACAAAATAAATTATATTAGTATGTTACCTAGTTATGTAATTTTAATGTTATTTTATAGTTTTAAGAACGTTAGCTTTTTTTGGTTAAAAGGTTTTATAGGGTTGTATTTATTGCAATATGGTTAATTAAATATTACTTCATTGCAATAAGTCACTTCAATAACGTTAAAATTAAATTCTGAGGCAAATTTAGGTGTCTATAACACATTAAAATTAGTAATTACGGGGTGAGCGTGTCTAGTGGAGTAGCTTGAGGAGTGTTAAAAGATCATCAACAATAAATCTGTCAAGCGGTGACTTAAGCAAAAGGGACCTGACTAGATCAAGGCAATTACCAGGTTTCTTGGAAATAAGTTCTTAACGTCCAGAGAAATTAGTTTTGAACCCTCTGGTATGCAGTATGTATTTTTTGCAGTAATGTATTTTTTTTCCTCAAGCTAGTACTTGATCAGAATTTTTTCGTTTTCAACAACAGGTTTTTTAAAAAAGTCTTCTTGATATGCTTGTTTCAAAAAATACCAACAAACTTGAATTTGAGATTTACCGCAAACCCAACACTACGGACAATGTCATCCAATACTCCTCAAACTCCCCTTATTCCTACAAATTTGCCTCTTTTAATTCCCTTTTCAACATCCTCCTTTCTAGAAAAGCTTTCCTTGATGAACTAAATATAATTAAACATATTGCTTTTAATAATGATTTTCCACTTGATATAATTAATCGCCTTTATTCTAAATTCTATAATAAATATAAGCTCACTTACAACTTAATCCATCTTAATAATGAAAATAGTCACCTTTTTAGATCAATGTCATTTATTGGTACTATTTCTTTTCAGCTTATAAAGTTTTTCAAGTCTACAAATCCCACAATTGCTTTTAAAACTACAAACAGTTTAAAAAGGCAGCTAGTTAGTACAATAGATAAGGCATATTTCTTTTCAAAATCAGGGGTATATTCATTAAGATGTAATGACTGTAATGCCATTTACATAGGGCAATCGGGGAGAAAAATTTCCACCAGAATAAAGGAACATACAAGTTTGGTGGACGGGTACAGGGATACTGACATGGTTGAAACTAAATCGGCGTTTGCTAATCATTTATTGGCCTCCTCACATGGTTTTTCTTTAACTCAGGGAGCGGATATTTTGCATGAGTGCTCAAAAGGCAAAAAACTGGACTTGTTGGAAAGAATGGAAATAACTAAAGCTAAGAAGAGCCCTGTCCTTATGTGTGTGAACGATATTTTCACGTTTGAACCTCATCTCATTTATAACAACCTCTCTCAAAGAATTTAAAAAGTCTTTTCCTTTTCGATTTTATATATTTTTGGTTTTTATTGTTAAGATTGTTTACTTATATTCACACTTATTAATATAGTTCGGATTTTTCCCCATGTTTGGTTATGTTACTTGGTGGCCTATGGGTTAGACGCGCGCCTATGAATCTAAAGGTTGCCGGATCGTTCCCCACTGGTGACATTTTACATTTTTACTTTTTTATTTTTTAAGCATACATTTTTATCTATGGTGGGAATTGTTAACTTAACCTAGCTTTCCTTTTGTTGTTAGTTGAATTGAATTGAATTGAATTGTCGAAACAGTGGGCTGCCAAGCCAGTTATGCATATAGGTCTCCTAATGGACTCGTCATGCCCCACCGGGGGTTACCAGAGCCCAACGGCCTTAGAGAAACCGATAAGGCTCTCTGGTCTGAAGGACTTAAAGTCACTCGGTACACTGAAAGTGTTACCCAAGTAGTTGAATCTGGCGCGCGTGAGTGCTGAGCACTCCCCGACTACATGGTTAACGGTTTCATCCTCCTCACAGCACCATCGGCATTCCGGGTTGTCCGCAATACCGATTGTATGGAGATGGCTTCTTAAGTGCCAGTGACCGGTTAAAAGACCTGTCACTAGTCGAATTTCGCGTCTTTTTAGGCGTAGTAGATTTTTGGTGAGACAGGCAGAGGGCTCACCTATGTGCGCTTTGGCCTGTCTCATACCAGGAGACTCAGTCCATCTTCGATGGGTCCATTTGTCCAGCAGACCCTTCATTGACGCGACTGCAACGCATTTGGCGATACCAACTATGGGTTCCGGCCCCATCAGCACATTCGCGGATCCCAGTCTGGCAAGAGAGTCCGCTTCCTCATTACCTGCATGGCCTGCGTGGCCAGGTATCCAGGCGAGCTGGACCCTGCAGCCAACCTGCACCAGTTGTTGTTAGTTGTAATGTGATTTGTGTAGGTCTAGGTAATGAGTTTTATCATAATTTATAAGCGTTCTTTTTGTGAAAAATATCTTAATGTATTTTTTGGGCCTCATGATGCTCCGATTGGAGCGAAATACATGTAGATTTGAAAAAATTATATGGATTTGATGAGACTGTGACTTTGTGTTCTTACCTTTGTTTTGTTTTATCCCCGAAATATGGTAAAGCAAATGTTATAATTCAGATTTTATATTTAGGGTAAAATTGTTGCTACTTCTTATTAAAACAGAAGAAAACCTTAAGATGATTCATTGCAAGATGTTTAAGAGTTAATCTTTAGAAATTTACCCTTTGGAAAGTGCCCGTGGTAGGCTAAACGCTTAGGGTGTGTTTTTATTATTAACCCTACACATTCTATTCTATTTAAATTATAATTAATCTATCTAAATTATGATATCCTTTTTTGAAAATCATCCATTATCGTTCAAATCAATATCTGAATTCCACTATAGTCATAAATTATTAAATAGTTAGTAATAATATATATGAAGTAAATGAATAAAGTGTTCTCTACATAAATTTTTGATGGTACAAAGGTTTAGATCAGTTTAATAGCAGTAATCATCCATAAATAAATTTTGATGAAATGAGGTAAGCGTCTTATAATTGTTTTGTGGTGATTCTATGGATTACCACAGTAAAGTATGAGAAGCCTAGAGTTCAAGTTGTGTGTGTATCTACGAAATACTCCTATATATTTCTAGTAGTCCGACTGTGTACTAAGAATTTATATTTTAGCAATAAATATTCTTATAACGAGGTGGCTGCTACAATGGTGTAACACCAACTGGCTAGTTTTTTACCATTGCTGGTCTAAAATTTTATATTTCATGTAAGCTATATTAATAAAGAATTTCTATTGAGTGATAAGGAAAGAGTATAAATTTTTAGGTTTAATCATTGATGCAAGAATATAGAGGTTTTTATCACATTCTTTAATAGCGTACTATTAAAGAATATATATCACCTTGGTAGAATCAACTTAGGTGTTTTAACAATAATTAACTCATTATACTCGATCGTTTTTGATGTTCAACCTTAAGAAATAAAAAATTTTCAAAATAAAAAAATAAAGATTTCATTTCATTTGTATTCTTGTTTTCTATGTGAATTTAATTATATTTTAGATGTGTTGATGTTGATATGGTAGACTGGTATAGTATAATTAATATATACGTAAATATTGTAAAATGTCATTACAATTTAAAGTTTTTGTTATCCACGATACTCTGGATCACCGTACACTTATGCATTTTTTCGAGTATTTGCTTTAGAGGGCTGAGTAATTCTGGATGTTTGGATAAGTCTATTGAGAGATAACAATCTTTTCTGCAAACTAATTGAAAGTATCTGGGGCTTTTTATTTCAAAATCAGCAACATCCTAGGAACTATACTATTTAACGATATACTGGCAAGTCTTTGGTGGTTGCTATGACGTGGCCCAGACGGTGTAATAAATTCTAATATTTTTATTTCTAAGAGATCAACATCAGCAGTTCTTAGGAGAGCAGCGAATCTTCTGTGTAACTGTTTTCAGTCTGCACCTAGATTCTTATAGAAATATTCATCAAAACTTCGTTTCAAGAGTTAGGATTATCAAATATCTTCTTTATGTACGATTTTCTTATAAGATGATATATTTGATTCTATCAAAATTCATTGGAATCCTTACTGTAAATGTTAAAATAGAAATAACTAACTATTAAATTTACATATAATTCCGGTTCTAGGTTAATAATTAAAATTGTTCTTATTCCTTACATAAACTTACAAAATTTTATAAAGATATTATGTAAACTAAAAAAAGATTTATTGAATCAACAAATCAGTTACAAAGTAACTAAATCGTAATGATTCAAATAACAAATTGATAATACTAATAAAGTTTTCAACCGACACTTTTTCTTTTAAACCTGTTCCATTATAATAATGGTTATTTATTTATACTACGAGGTGTGAAGTGCAATCACGGCTGTGGAGTTATAAAAATTTTATATCATGTACACAATTGATTATAGTGTCATAAAACATCACTTTCTAGTGTCAAAGCAAGATAATGTTAAAGACCTATAGGTGGGGACTATTTTATTAATGTGTTTACTTTGTGTTTTGACGCATGGTGGTCACCTTTTAATATAAAATTTAAAATATTTATCAAAAATCTACAATATTTTGATGTGCATATATAACGAGGCATTCGGTATTGAAAGATTTCCTGCTTAAAAATTCATTCATTAAAATATTTTAATTTAGAACTAAGGCAAGGAAGCTCAAGATTTACGATCGAAATATGAAAATGAATTGATGGTTCTGTTTTAGTTCGGGCTTGGGTAATTATAGGGTAATAAAATGGAGAAATTATTTTATCGGTTTCAGTAGGGATTATAAATTATAACAGATGCTGAAAAGGTCAAAAAGCTATTAAATGGTTAATGGGAAATGTACCAATTTTGGAATTTTGTAGGTGTTTTAAAGGTCAAGTTTCAATGTAAAAAAATAATTAAATATTTAAATGCTTATCTTATTACATATCTATTAATATTTTCCTACTAAATGGTATTTTTTTAACTTAAATTTTACAGTGCAAAAAAACAGCTTTCTTATGAACTAAAGTATTTTAACCATTTAAGTTGCTCCATGTTTGCAGACTATTCCTCTATAATATAGTTCATCTCACTAATCTAGCCTAACCATAAGTTAGACTCGAACATTACTCACATCCCTAAACTACATGTGACTGTCTGTAAACTTGAATAAGGGTCCTGGGCTAACAGTATTTCTAAAACACTGCAGCTTTAATCTGTCCAGACCCTTATATCATATTTCTTATTTTTTCTCCATTTTTCCACATTTTTGGACATATTTTCTTAAGGCTTATTTTTAATTTAGGCGAAAATCTTGATTAATAATATAATGCCTACAGTTTTGAAAAGTTTAGTTTGTGTTTTGTTAGCATAAAATCTTATCTCATAAATGAGCAGTTTGGATGTACAGCCGCCAATTCTTGATTGGTAAAGTTTTCCATTAGCAATAAATGCTTAAAAATTGTAAGGTATAACATTTTTAAAAATGACATTGAGAATTGACATTAATAAGCGTTGATTTTAAACAATTGTTGTTATCGTATCATGTACAAAAGGTAAAAATAAATGCAGCTGATCCTATTTACGTAATTAATGTTTTTTTTGTAAATTTTAACGCGTCTTAGGGCCGTAGTGGCGTAGTGACGCATTTCCGGACATGGGTTCCTATACTCAAATAGATTCTTCTGTTGCACTGAACAACCCCCAGAACTTTGATCCCATAGTTCTGAACCACTCTGTATAATCATCACATATAATAATAAGATATGTGAGTGTTTCTCTTCTGGTCACTTCTTACTTTTTACTGTAAGTTGTTTAAGCTTCAGTATGAATTAAATAATTTGCAAGTATAATGTTAGCTTAAGTATTTTAACTACTTTTTACTAATTTTTTAAGAATTTTAATTCACGTTATTACTTGAAATTAATTTTTGGCAAATAAAAGACCAATATTTAAAGAATTTTACCTTAACTTATTTTAACTCTAAGGTACTTTTAATAATTTCTGATCTAGATGTAAATTATCCTTGTTGACATACTATAATATGAAGATAAGAAACTGTCAACAAATTATTTTGACTATCCTCTCCTAACCTAAAAACCAACTGTAAGAATTTTTGAAAAACTATCTTTTTTTATCTAAGCTATTTTTGACCACAAAACGTTATAATGCTAGAATATGCTAGAATATAAGTCTACATGTCTCTTTAGGGACTTCGAGCCATAGTCATCAATTATCTTTACTTGAATTCAGCCTAAAATTTATAATTTGTATGTTATTTTCAATATACTTTTTTCTATTTTCTGGTTATCGTCTTTTTTAAAAAAAACTCTTTATTTTAACGTATTCGGTGCTCATACAATTGTTGAAACTAATGTTCTTATTCTTGGTTATATTTCGATGTTTGGTTTAATGACAGTATGGAGGTCTTGCAGTAAAGTGTATTGCAATAAAGTGTCTTAGTTTTTTCTCTTAATCTTTATTGAGGGAGTTGAAGCTCTGATTATAATCAATTTAAAGGAAGAAGAGGGATATCAACGTGAATTCTAAGATATTATTGTTCTTTATTATTAAAATAAGGCACTTATCATTTATGAAGACTCGTTTAAAACTCCCTTAGGAATAACTAAGTAAAAACTTTAAAACTTCTTTACACCTAGTAAATTAATTGTATTATTTTTTATTTAAGCAATTTTATTAGAATGAATTTCATATTAAAATCTTCAAACAACTTAAATTACAAACGCTTACATCATTATATGATATTAGTTCTACTATGACACCGTTATATTAAGCCTAATTTTTTCCACAATGCGGGCTTTGTAATTCATATGAAGACGTTCACCTGAACCGGCAGTAAATGTTGAACGAAACCGACCATATTATTTGACTAGAGTTGATGGTTTCTCTTCACACCGATTTGCTAAATCCTCCATAAACTTTACAATCTCTTTTTATTTGATTTCTCGTTTAACTTGGTGGAATTTATATGGTCTATATATTTGGATATTTTTTTACTTCCTAATGGTTCTACGATTTTGTTGCAAATGTAAGACAATAAAAGTTAAAATTATTACATGATTTGGCCAAATTAATCTATATTTATAAGTATATAGTTTAAAAAAATCTTCCTACTCGCCAAACGCAGGTTTGTTTTAATATTTATAAATTATTTTAAGCAAGACTATAAAATGAAAATAATATCCATTTAAGTTATGCCAAGAGTTTTTCTTAATAATGCATTAATATTTAAGACAAATAAAGAAAATTTTCTTTGATTTTTTAAGTCTTTTTTTTTAAATAAAAGCTTTTTATTAACAAAGGAAAACAAATAACGTGGTAAGAAATAAATTGTCTTTCATGGTCTGGGCATCGGTAATTTTCTTCGTAGCTACTTTATCTACGAGTATTAAAACCCGGCCCCGGCAACTTGAAAACTCTTGTGCTTTTGCTTCGTAAAGTTCGCACAGACCATGTTATTTCGCACACTCGTTTTATTTTCTGCCAATTACATAGTCGGCTCATTTAATAACACACCTATTATCTTGAATTTCACGAGAAACATCGACCAATAGGTTTTTGTCGGGTTCTTTCTAGAGGTACCCCGGGATAAAGTTTGTTTAAAAATTGATTGAAAGAGTTTGCGCACTTTTAGTTTTTTAATCAAGTTATTATTTTTACCTTTTAATATCTTTTATCTCTTTATTTAATTAGATCTATATTGGAATATTATAATTGCCTAGTTAAAGTTTATAACTAAATCATTATCATATATTAAAATTAATTTATGAGTATTTTTAGCCTTGACCTAACCAACAAGCTTATCAACACCCACATAATAGGAAGTTAATTAAAACCAACCTTTAACACTGTTTTTGCCTATATTTAAAGTAAAAAAATATGAAATGAATAGAAAACTAAAAACAGATTATCCTATATTCGCATTTTACTCATAAATACAAACTAATATAATATAATTATCCCTTATGGCCTCATCAATCAATCAATATAATGTCAAATACCCGATATACTAGATAAAAATTAATTTTAGGCCCTCTAAAGTTACCAAAAAAAACTACTATATACAGTGAGGACGGGCAAGTTGGAACAAATTCATTTAAAATTCAGGGATAAGTTCGAAAAAAAAAAACGCTTTGACACGTAAATTTTTGTTTTGTGTCGCAATTTTTTTAATAATGAATTCATGTATACAGAGTGTACCAAAAATGAGCTATGACTATCAATTTAATTTTTTTAAATAGAAACGTCCATTTTTTATTTTATTTTTTAATTCTGTATAAAAGTTTAAGTATATTTTGTAAACCATGTCCTATACCTTACCTCAATATTTATTAAGAAATTTGCGATTAAATTGTTTATAAATAACCATGAATCTTTGGAACAGTTTATAAAAAAAACAAAACAAAAAAAAATAAAATATGTTCAAATTGTTGACCATTAACTTCCTGACAGTAACCAAGTCGATATTGAAATTTATGTAATACTTTACTTATTGTTTGAGGCCGTATTTATTGTATTTCGGCTCTAATTCTATTTTTTAATTCTTCTTAACTTTCAGGTTTATCAAAATAAACTTTAGATTTTAGATAACCCTATGGATAAAAATCTAATGGGGTTGAATCTGGCGACCTTGCTGGCTATTTAATAAAACCCTCCCTTCCAATCCATCTATCTGGGAAAATGTTGGTAAGGTAATCTCGTGCTGTTCGCGAATAGTGTGGGGGAGCGCCATCCTGTTGGAATAATATCGAATCTGCCGTTATAAATGGGTTTTCACTATAAAGTGCAATTAAACTAGGTACTATCTGATTTTGAAACAACTCTAAATATTTTTCAGAGGTAAGTGCGCCCTCAATAAAATAGGGACCCACAATTGACGTGTGGATTTTCGGGTGCCCAATACTGAAAATTTTGCCTATTTACAGAACCATTTAAAAAAAAAACTTGCCTTGTTGTAAAAGCCAATCCTACTTAAAAATTGTGGGTTTGCATTACATTTATTCATCATTATTTCGCATCATTTTCAATAAGCTCCTAAATTATTTATATGGATACCATTTATTTCTATGCAAATATTTTACAACACATGATTTACTAACCGACTGATCTGCAGCAACTTGTCGAGTTGATTTATGTGGATTTTCATGTAAATTATCTAATTATCTGTTTTTTGGAAGCGTCGGACGGTCCAGGTTATATTTGTCTCTAACATGACCAAAATCTCTAAATTTCTTTTCAATTTTGCGCACTACCGAAGGTGTAATAGGCGTCTCTAGGTACTTATTGTTAAACAGATCGCAAACTTCGCCCTGTGTACGAGTTTTGTCGCCATATCCTACCATCATCAAAATTTCAATTCTTTGTTTTTCAGTTAAACGCGCCATACTTTTAAACTTTGCAACTGCACTTGACACTTTCTAACATTTACGTAAAGTAATACATACAGTTCCCATGCGATTAAATAGTGACAAGGTGTCAAACAATCAAATATACCTGTTAAAAAACTATGAAAAAACATATTTGAATATGCTCAAATGGCCCAAACAGTTGCAAATTTATTAATAATATTAGTATTAGGTATAAGATGCTATACAAAATATACTTAAAATTCTATGCAGAATTCAAAAATGGAATAAAAAATAGATGTTTTTATTTAAAAAATTGAAGTTGATAGTCGTTGCTTATTTTGGGTTCACATGAATTCATCATCAAAAAAATTGGTTTTTTTTAACACATCCCTGAATTTTAAATGAATTTATTCGAACTTGTGCGTCCTTACTGTATATTTTAGCGTAAAGTTGAATGCCGGAGTTGCAAAATAATATCAGGCCATTTTCCAATAGATATGACTGAAACTTGTATTTTTTAATCAATTTTGGTGAAGCTTTTCTATGGCCAATTTGTATAATTCTTTTATTAATATTTTTCCAATTTGTGCGTTTTACCCAAAATTTAAAAAAGAAAAGATAATTTTATTGTTCTATTACTTTGACCTAAAATAAAAAAGACTTGCGATTAATATTTATCTCTTTATTTTCATTTCGCATAGGACACTTTTACGTATATTAAACAGAAATTCTATTATGATAATGGACGATGGACCAACACGTTTTTAGTACAATTTATCAAAGGTACAAAATTCTTTCCATTTTGTACTTGTGATAAGTAAAAGTGTAATAAACCGCCTTGTAGGTGGCCAGAAGCCTCATATAATCGAAGAAATTATACAATGGTACGGTACCTCTGACCATGCACCAGACATGTTAAGTACTAATTTTTAAATATTACAAAATTTTATTGAAATTTTGCAATTATCGCAAATAAATATTTATCGAAACGTTAAATAAATTCATTCTAATTAAATGACTTCTTTTTTTTTCTAGACATATTCAATATTCGATAGAATCAAGTTTTATAATTGCCTGATGGAAATATTGTATTTTACTTTTTAATATATCATATCGATACAATTTTTAATATCTCAGACCTAAATTTGGTTTTCTATCAATCTAATAAGCTATAACTATTAACTAGTGATGAGTAATTAACCTTTTCCTGTCCTTATTCTTCCTTGCCTAATCTTTTTAAATTGAAATTTCATTCAGAACGGTTCTTACCTGTTTTAGTTCTAAGGCACTTAACTTGCCTTGAGAAACTTACATGACGTAAATAGTTTTCTTACAATTCATGAATCATTTTTCATACATAGGTAAGAGGTTATAAGGTACCTTCTCCACCTACAAATGAACGTTTTTCAGGGCGTAGTCCTTTTAGCTTTACGCCTTAACGAGTTTTTTATTTTGTTTATGCAGGGTAGTGCTGGGCCACTATATACAGTCTGTATATAATATGTTGTCAGGAGCCTGCACTATGTACCGATTTTTTAAAGGCTTTTGATCAAGTGAACCATGATGTCGAAGAAATTTGAGCTATTGGTAGGTCACAGTCGTCTTTTAAACTGGCTACTTAAATAACTGCTTTATTTTTGAATATTTATGTTAATAAAAATAATGACTGCCGTTAGCTTATTATTAAAAAAGTTTGATAGTTAAGATATTGGTGTAAAGTTCAGACTAAAATATTTGCATACAAATATTATGCAAACAGGCTAAATAAGCTTACCTATATTTTTAATTCTAACTACGATAAGATAAAAATATAATATAAAAATACGTACTTCTATTTAAATAATACTTGAAGCGCATAGTTTTTAATTCAATGTTTGTACTTATGGTTATTATTATTTGACAAATATTATGCAAGTACAAAGGTTGATCATCTTCTATACGAAATTATAACCCAAATTTAATAATAAAAATCTTCGTTTAAAAAAAATATGATTTTTTCATGATCTGCATGGGACATACATATATAATAATTTTACTGACATCGAGATATTTTAAGTACAATATACCAAAGCAAATGCGAGTAAATAAACCTAAAAATCACAAAAAAATTCTCTTTAGTAGTATTAGCATTCCAAGTATTAAAACAGGTTTATAGGGTAAATTAAAAAATACAGTAATATGAGATTATAGTACAACGTACCGGCCGGCCCGGCCAATGAAGGTCTTGTCTACGGAAATCAATGTATGTAAGAAATTGATTGTAGCATTTCATTCTCTCTTTATACCAAATACAAGTTTAAAATTTTGTAATATACAAATCTACCACATTATTTTTTATTCATGTATGAACGTTTAATGACCGATTGAACGGAACAACTACACGCCGTACGTGGAAAAATTCTCCTATGCCCATTGAATATCATATTATGAACGCAAAATTGCTGCTCCAACAATACCGAATTAAATTAGAAAAATTCAGAC
This sequence comes from Anthonomus grandis grandis, assembly GCF_022605725.1. Lineage (NCBI taxonomy): Eukaryota > Metazoa > Arthropoda > Insecta > Coleoptera > Curculionidae > Anthonomus > Anthonomus grandis. The sequence continues at coordinate 20,552,319 of NC_065549.1, forward strand.
ACCGCCTGGTTAACTCACTTAATTGTTATGATAATTGGCGTGGAATCATTAATTAAGCCCAACCTTATAATTTAGGAATTAGAAGTAAACAGCTTTCTTAATTGGTGTATAATTTAAGCCACTGGTGTTGAGTGTAAAGGTATAAGATAAATGTAAAAAAATTAGCTTAAACTTTAAGTTTAAGAACCCAATAAAACTAAATTATAAGACTGACTCATTCTACTTACGGATCCTTTTATTTCATACCATTCAGCAAGATACAAGGAAACGAAAGAAAAATCAGTACGTGACTCTAAGTATACGATTAATCTTTTATAAAAAAGAAACCGCGAAATAAGATTTAGAATCAATATAATGCCGAGTTTAAAATTAATTTCAAAAAATTAGTCATCAATAAGTGAATCGAATCTATTCTTTTAGAAACCCTAGGAGAGTTGTCTTTAATAACCGTTTCGTTCATAATTGCGGTCCAAACCTAATGTAAATCTATTATACATAAAATTGAGGTTTTCAATATTTATTTCAAGTTCCGTATTAGCATAAACATAAAGTGCGAAAAATTGTATTTTTTTCGTGGAAAATTCATACTTCTTTATAGTCGTTCCTGCTAGAAGGCAATAGCAGGCTTGCCATTATTTTGGATCACACAATTATTTGATCAAAAATATTAATATAAGAAATCGCTGGAAACGACAATTTCGGAAAAAAAGTGACATTTGATAGATTGCACAACTCCCTTATCTTTAACTTATCTGTCGGTAAATTTTTCATAGTTTTTTCGATATATCTACTTTATTAAAACTAGAGATCTTAGCAGTAATATCTGAAAAAAAAATTATGCGATTGTAACAAAAACCCTAGACCTTCCAAAATTGACTTTTAAAAATGTTTGTAAAAATATTAAAAAAGACTGTTACATCAGTTTTATTCTAAAATACCTACTTAGTATTTATTGAGTGGTTTAAACTAGACCAAAGAATGTTTAAAGAAGAGATTGCAGAACTGTTAATTCGAATTGTGTTATGTCGAATACCTTATTTATTATCTAATTTATTCTTGACTTCTGTTGCTGAGGAACTGGATGATGTACTTATTTATATATAATTATAATATCGATTTTAAAAAGATCTCAATTTCTAAGTATCATTATTGTAATATACCTTAAAACAAAAAAATTTAGATAATGAAAATTTTTCACACCTGTTCTTTGATTTTAGTCATTAATGGTGTGAAGATCTGGTTAATCTCATTATTTTGATGAGCAAACTTAATAACTTTGGAATTAGAGAAATAAGAGTTTGATAAACTTGTCGATCCTTATCGCAGAAACTTCAAGTTTTAACAGTCTTTTTGAATTTATATAGCTTTATTCCTTTGATATCACTTAAACATTACCTATAACGATAATAATTTTGGTGATGTTTTACGCTTTCTACATTAATGTTAGTAATAAATTGTTATGATTAGTTATTTTATTTTCCCATAAATAATATTAAAAATATTCAAAACCTTGTAAAGTTAAACTGTACCTCATATTTAAAATACTATAAATTTTATAACGATATTATATTGCATATAAAAATAATGAAATTGAATATATTAAAATTAATGATCTGTAAATTATATTCAAGAAAAACGCATTCCAACTACATACTGCTTTTTGCTTAACATTTCATTTCCCAAGCCATACGACTATTTTTTCTAAGCTATTTACATAGTATCTTTAATGCTAATTGTAAGTAACCTTTTATAGAAACTTTTCATGCTTTTGCTGCTGTTTTAACTTATATCTTACACGCAATTGCAGATAGGATCTAGTATGATGCCTTGGGTGTATATATATCAATGTCCAAAACTGACGTTATGGGAACAATTTAATTTACAATTGAAGGAATTTTTTACCAACGGAAAGCGAAAAATTTGAAACCTTTTAACGACATAAATGCCCTTAACATCCTACAAACTGAAATACCAAGATTTCTTTATTCTTTTTACACACGGGTTTCGTAGCCGTAATTCTTTCAAGAAGATCCGACAGATCTGGTGATTTTAGTACCTTGTTTTTCGTTGTATATGTACGGGTCGGTTCGACATCACGCAAAGAACCCAAGAACCACTTCGGGTACAGCTGTATTTGACTTCGTCTTGACTCAACTGGATTTTGAATAAATATTGGGAACGCATACACAGTGAACGGTTGTACCTGATAAAAGCAGAGTCAGTGAAACCTAAAAATAGGGTTATGAAACTAGGATTAAACGACATAACTAAATTATAAATTATTACTGCGCACCCATTTTAGTTTAGTAAATAAGAGGTTTTAGATTTTTTGAAGCCTATCCCCTTAAGTACAATGTAACTATAAATTGTACAGGACGTCGAAAATACGTTAGGAAGGCCAAAGTGGATGTTTATTTTACGAGACGAAAAAACTTATCGTAAAAATAACTGCAAAATTAGATACAGAGGTGGATTTTAAGCAACAAGTTTCTATTAAATTATTATCAAAAGTTAATTAATAATTAACTTTTGAAACTATCCGAATTATTCGCGATTTAAAATTTAACTTCATTGTATTGTCTGTATTGTAGTGTTTCTACCGATTGTTAGTGTGAATTAAAACAATAGAAAAAAATCAACTAATTTATTTTAACTACTAAATACGAGTACTTACGACTGTTTGTAATATCTATTTTTACTGTATTTATTTTTAACTATTTATGCCTGATTTAAATCTCGCGCCAATATTCCAAACTTAACTGCACTGAAATTACAACTGACTCCCAGCGGGACGCGGTTCCTTATATACTCAGCTGACCATAATTCCGGAAGATTGATACGTCATGCGATGTGCCAAGAAGATCAGCTGGTTTCTTGGCGTTTCCAATATCATATATTCATTGTATTTATGCTTCACTGTACCTTCATTGCTAAACAGGGGGATTATCTAGTATACAGATGGCTCCAGAATGAACAACAGAACAGGTGAACAGGTGATTTATGCATATAGAGTAATCTCTGGTGAGACTCCAAGGCTTACTAGCTAGGGCAGCATGCGATTGTCTTCTAGGCTGAAGTCTTCACTGTATTGAAATGCGAATAGAAAATCCCAAATTGCGGTCGCCGCAATACTCTCGCATCAATCTGCTCGGACTCGGCTCCCACTAACGTTTTTTACGGCTAAAAAGGTGAGCCCCAAGCTCGTATTGTAGTGAATAAAGATCTTGAAGGAACTGAGGAAGGTAGGCTGCAGGATCCAGCTTATCTAGGTGCCTGACCACTAAGTCTATGCGGAAAATGAAGATGCAGACTCCCTTGCTAGACTGCGAAACGGCTGGTAGACCCCGAAACTACAATCACTATCTCCAAATGTATAACTTGATTATAATGTATAAGTTGCATTAATGAAGAGTCTGCTGCATAAGTGGACTCTCCAGAGATGGACGGAAGCACCTGGCATGAGACAGGCAAAGGTAGAAATATATACGCCCTCCGCCTGTCTCACCAGACAACAACTGCACTTAAAAAGGTGCGAAGTCCGGCTAGTGATAGATCTTTTAACCAGACACTGACATTTAAGACGCCATCTCCACACCATAGATATTGCGGACAACCCAGAATGCCGGTAGTGTTGGGAGAAGGGCAAAACTGTAGACTACGTTACCTGAGAGTGCCCAGCACTCACACGCGCTATGTTGAAATAACTGGGTAACACCTACAGAAACAGCCACATTAGGTCGTTCAAACCAGAGCGCTTCATTGATTTTTCCAAGGCTATTGGCCTTTGGTAGCCCTTAGTGGGGGACGACGGGTCCATTAGGAGATTATGTGCATAATAACAATACCTCTTACAATTCAAATGTATTTAAAAAAGATTTCGAAGTCACTTGAGGTGACTTAGATAATTTTTGATATATTTTTTTATATTTAATAACATAATTGCAAATCATTGAGAAAAAAACATGAATGGCAGAATATGAGATAATTGACAAATAGTAAATATTCATGAAATATTCTTTCTTAACACAGATTATCTTCTAGAAGTTCTTGGAATATTTACAAATATTGCAAAATATCCACAAAATATTCTACGGTAATATTGGCGAAATATTCGTACGTTGAATTTCTCAAACAGATTTAGTCATCACTAAGCTTAGTAGTTTTTGAGAATCAACTGCAACGCAAAAATAGAAATTGTAATGTTTGTATGTGTAATGTTAAAAATTTTCTATGATTTGCTACTTTATTTTTATTATTCTGAAATATTATCCAGAGAAATTATTAAATTGGTGACGCAAAATCTGCCCAAATGTCTAACTATAAATTAAAATGAGCTGCTTCATAACTAGTTTTGCGACAGTGCTAATATTGAAAGATGTGAAATAAAGCAACAATTTTAAATATATTTTTTTTAAATGCTGCCAACATATACCTTATGTTACTTTCTTGACAAGCACGTTAAGAAAATTAAATAAAGGGTTTTGGTAAACTTAGTTTTAAAAAAATAACCAATTAGAACCGCAACAAAAATTTGATAAGAATTATTTTCTTAAAAAAATGCAAACAAATATTACTTGAATATAATTATTAAAAAAAAATGGCTGCAAGGCAGATCTTCCGCGTTGTTTTGCAGCAATATAAAAATCCCCAAAAGTGAAAAAAAAATTTAGTACTAGAACTAAATTTCCTAATCCAAATACTGAAATATTAAATTAACAAGTTTATTTAGAAGAAGAATTAAGCTAATTTTTGTTCTAAATAAACTATTTGTCTGGTTCTTCTGATTTACTGGACTACTACTTAGTGCATTTTAATTTAACTGTTACCTTTACGCACGTAACTCCGAAACAACCCAAAAAAACTCACAAAAGCTACGTATTTATTTCAGATATCTTATAGCTCCAAACGATCAAGTTACGTAAATAGTGTTAAGTTTCCAACTTGTTCTGTCTGTAGGAAATGTCGCGATGATACCAGCCTAGGCTTAAGCCGTAAAAATTACTCCGAGTGTTACAAACCTATACAAGAGGTTTTGTTTTGTTCGCCATCAGGTAGTTTTCTTCAATGAACCACCCGGAAAGTGTGAATACAATAGATTTTAGACACCTTACGTGTCGTTGCGTAATCTACACCTTAATGTAACGGTATATTAAGAATGCTTTAATGAATAAAATTTATAATAAAGATTAATAGGCTTCCCAACCTCACCTTTAAGTTTTGTAAAGATTTATAGCATGGCTCTACAACAGCAGAATGCAAAACACGTTTATTGGTCCATGTAATTATTTTTTTTATTATTTAGTTATATTATCGCACCAGGGGTTTGTAAGATTAGGGACGTAAAATAAAGGTATTTATTTGCTCCTTAGGTAAATTTTCTATTTTATCCAATTTAGCATTCAAAGAAATATGTAATTCGAAATAATAATGAAGAAAAAGAAAGGTAAGAACGGTACTTACCAACAGGGGTTTCAGTTTATTGGCTTGTTTAGGTCGTAAGCAAAAGCAAAAGAAGGAATACTTTAGGGATTACAGTATTACAGAGATTTATGAGATTATGAATATTCGGTTGAGTTATTGAAAACCAATAAATACTCACGGCCTCTATTGCTTTCACCGGTGCAGTAGAGAATTAATTATTGCCTTCTAATATTAATTGATTATTTTCTTCGTCTCAAAGAGCTAACGACAGTAATTTCAACATTAGTGAAATACGTTTGAACTACCCCTTCCAGAATTTCTCCAGAAAAACTCTGGTTATTAGGCACAGCTTATTTTATTATTTAGCACATAAATTGATGTATTTTGATAATCGTAATAGATTTGGTTGGTATTTGAAACGCCTAACAAAATGCTATTTTAAAAAGGTCTATCGGAAAGTTAGAAAAAAAACTTAATTTATTAAAATATATAAACCTGAATAATATGTAATTTGTTTTTCTTCTTAGGTATTTTATCGATGCATATACATACAAATGAACCTTCTTCACATTTTTCCATACCGCGTTTAATTATAATTAAAACCAAAAATTTTTAATGTTCCGGTTTCTTAGAAATTGGGTTTAATGGCTTCTAAACGAGGTTCAAAAGTGCATGTGTGTCTCGCTTACCAACATTCTTTTTCAGCATTTCGACGTTTTATCTGCCGAGATAATCATCATCAAGCCCGTTTAGTTCTATTAAAGTGAAATATGCGCCAAGCTGGGATTATTTTAGACGGACCATCAATTGTTCTTTTTTTTTGTTAATTTAATTTTTTGAGTATTGAGAAACTTTATATATCAGAGCTATAAAAATATCGATGCTTTCTTAATTTTGTCTTAAGCATAATTTGTTAGAAGTCTTGGGACTTATATACAGGGTATTCATTTCAAAACTTCCCACCACGGATTTATCGAAAACCACTGTTTAAAAAAAAAACGCCGAAATACGTCAAAAGGTTTGTCAAGGAGGACAACTTTCTAACCTAAAATTACTTCACCCCCTTTCACCCTCTGCCCCCCAGGGTCATCCTCTTAAAAATTTTAAATGGCAAGGGGTATCGAGTAATAGCTTGTTTAAAAGTCTTTTATTTTGACGTTTGATTTTTTTTAATCGGTCGATTCGTTTTCGAGAAAATTAGAAAAATCTTTGTTTATCTTAATTTGTTCAGATAGAAAACAAAAACATGAAAATATTAGTTTTTATTTCAATAAGTGTTTAAAATGTTGCCCGTTTTTGGCCAAACAATGATATAGGCGATGTTCAAATTCCTGACGGACATTTTCAAAAACATGTTGTGGGATATCATAGCAGCTGTCGATGATGCGTTGACCAAGTTCATCCAAACTTTCAGGTTGGAAAGTAAACACAATAGATTTCAAATGACCCCATAGAAAAAAGTCTAACGGCGTTATATCAGGAGATCTAGCAGGCCATTCTATAGGCCCCCTTTGCCCTATCTATTTATCTGGAAACTCGTTGTCTAGCCATTGCCGAATGGGAAGAACATAGTGAGGAGGAGCGCCTTTTTGCTGGAAATATATTTCAGCCTCATCAAGTATAGGGTTTGGTTTTCAATGGATTCAGTGATAAGCGGATTGATGATATTTTCCAACATATCCAAATAAATGTCTCCATTTAAATTTCCGTTAATAAATAATGGCCCAATCACTTTATTTCGTAAAATGCCTGCCCATACATTAATTTTTTGAGGGTACTGGGTATGCCCTTCTACAAATGCATGAGAATTTTCATTGCTCCAATATCCACAGTTATTCTTATTAACAAATCCATTTAGATAAAATGTGCCTTCATCTTTGAAGCAGATATTCTTTACATGAATAGTATTATCATTAATCGCTTCAGTCATTTTTTCACAAAACTCAACTCGCCTATCGAAATGGTCTTCGGTTAATATTTTCATTTTGAATGGATGAAATTTATGAAGTTTGGTAACTGTGTGAACAGAGCCTAATGAAATACCAGTGGCAGCTACAATTTTGCGTAATGAAGTATTAGGATTTATTCCAAAATGACCCAAAACTTCAACTTGAGCGGCTTCATCCAAAATTCGCCGATGATCACGTTTTTTATTTGCAACAGATCCAGTTTCAGTAAACTTAGTAACAAGGTCCAAAACATACCTATGCGAAGATATCTTCTCTGGATGTCTGGCGTTAAACATGATGGCAGTTTGCCAAGCACATTGATTTTGGGCACCATAAATTAGAATAATTTCCACCCTTTCGGCTAGTGTGTAAACCATTTTGGAAGTAAAATCTTCGGAATTGCTGTTTATGTTGGTAGTTTCCGTTTTAAATTATAAACGAATTGTAGATTTGGCAAACCCTAAGGGGCAACATTTTGAACACTTATTGAAATAAAAACTGATATTTTCATGTTTTTGTTTTCTATCTGAACAAATTAAGATAAACAAAGATTTTTCTAATTTTCTCGAAAACGAATCGACCGATTTAAAAAAATCAAACGTCAAAATAAAAGACTTTGAAAGACCTTTTAAACAAACTATTACTCGATACCCCTTGCCATTTAAAATTTTTAAGGGGGCAGACCCCCCAGACCCTGGGGGCAGAGGGTGAAAGGGGATGAAGTAATTTTAGGTTAGAAAGTTGTCCCCCTTGACAAACCTTTTGACGTATTTCGGCGTTTTTTTTTAAACAGTGGTCTTCGATAAATCTGTGGAGGGAAGTTTTCAAATGAACACCCTGTATGTATAAAATATGTAATAAAGTCATATACCTTGCCGCTAATAAATAATCTACGTGTCCTTAAGCTAACAAACCTACTAGTAATAGTAATATTAAACACGGCAGAAATATTTATATTATCGTAAACCCTGTAACCACAAAGGTAATAAAAGTTTTTGAATGAGCTTATCATCATAAACGTCGGGAGTGCGTGGGAATATCGGACCAGCCGTTGCAGAACGGAAGAATGGATCGTTGATAAGAAGAATTTGGAAGTTATTAAAAGGATATTGTTTTTTTTGACATGCGTATGCTAGAAATATTTATTGGAAGTAAAACACATAATATTCTAACAGTAAATTAAATTATAAATATGTCCTGGAATTAGCTGCTCAGTTTTTGAAGAATTTTTAATTATCGCAGAAGTCTGCCATGCAAATTGAATCACCGGACAATGCAAGTAATTCCATATTTTTTGGCATTGTGGCTCATTAAGTAAGAAATTTTTATCAAATAGTAAAGAAAACCCTAAATTTATAACATACAATAACAAGTTTTTCATTAATTTTAATAGAAGCAAAATTTTTGCTACGGGAGCGAAGAAAATCCAGGTTTTTTTAAGGAATATTATACACAGTATTCAGAGAATGTTTGAGCGAGTACTCTTGGAAATACTATTATTGGATCTTTATTTACTTCGAATCTAATTGGTGAGCTATATACTTAGATCTGCTTAAAAATAATAGATCTCTTAATAAGCACTAGTGTGGAAAATAAAATGAATGCTACTTGTAGTATGACTTAACAAGAGGATCTTATTTACTTCCAATAAGATTCTCCAGTTAGAAAGTAGTAAAATGATAGTGGATAGGTGCAAGAGAAGTAATATAATTGTTAACACGATCACTAGTTATAAAACCATATCGACAAAGTATTTTACTGGATTCTGATTGAAGTTTAATACATAGAATTCCATTTACATTATTTACTTTTTTCTTTATGTAATTAATACTCCGATATGATTCCACAATACCTCCCACTGCTTTTTCGTAAGTAGATTGAAAGCTCTCATTAAAAAATTCACATCAAAGAAAAGTTAACTGTATAAATCCCACCAGACCAAGAAAGAAACTGGAACCGTAATAGCCCCAAAAACCAATCGATTTTCGTTATTAAAACGGCCCATTAAATTTTATGTGCTCTGCTCTGAAAAACGCGGATTTCTTTCATATTGGTTCCCTGATAATATCTGCGAGACAAGGTGCAGCATGTTTACGCACAGGCCCGTTGTGTTAATATAACGATCTCATATATACACTTACCAGTTTGTTTTATAGTGGCTCTTAAATGTTAATAAATACATACTGGTTTTTACAAAAAACTTGGTAATCATGTTATCGTAGTGTTATGTAGGTTGAATTTGTACGAGAAGTTAATACCAGATTATCGTCTATAACAAAAGCTCTTTACTTAAATTATTTCTTTATTGCAGTGCACACATGGCTCTGGAATCTTCGAACTTCAGGTCCTGGAAATGGCCAACCCCAGGGGAGAGTTGTCGACAGGACAATGCTGCGGTGGGGGTCAACGTTCGCCAATTGCGAACCGGTGCTCTGCTCCGTGTCAGACTTTTTTCCGGTTGTGTCTGAAAGAGTACCAAAGCAACGTCACGAGCACAGGGTCGTGTTCCTTCGGGAATACCTCGAGCCAAGTGCTGGGACGGGACACGTTTACTTTAGCCGATCCAGAAAGAGGGAAACTGGTGCTGCCGTTTACATTTAGATGGACGGTAAGTAATGTTTTGCTTAATAATACAAATGTTTTAAGATAAAGGTAAATTTATAATCAATGTTACTTGGCTATTCATATATCTACTTACGTTCAAGGGACTAAATGCTTTTAAATATTTCTGGACTTTAAGGTACTAATTAGTTCCTTTTATAATCACCATCCTAGTACTGTAAATCAGTTTTTACTATTGTAACAAAATCCCGCCAAATGACCGGCGTCTACACTACATCAATTTACATAAATATTTAGGTATACAACCATATATACATCTCGTTCTTTCCATATCTGCTATATGACCGAATAAACCATATATTGACATTGAACGCCTTTTGTAATAATGTCTGTTCTTACTGCATAAGTTATGTGAAGTGGCGGCTTAAGAGCCGTTTATTTTGATGGCAATAAATATAATAGTATGTTGTGACAATGAAAATTAGAAGCCAAGTAGTAATGTAATTAGTTTGGGAACCTGCATTAAACAAAAACTTATATTCTTTCTTAAAATTTAATTTTAAACCTTAAGGTCAATTAATTTTCCTAAAGGTGAATCAATTCTAGGTACTAGTTAAGGAATAATAATAATAGACTTTAATAATTGGACTTCTTTTACATTTAAAATATGTAGGGCATAACAACTTATTAGTAGTTATAGTCGTGAGTGGAGGCACTATTTAAAGAAAATTCAGCTAATGATCCTACTCATTCTGAAGTATGTAGATAAATTATATGTAGACTAGCAGATTGATGCCTAAAATAGATTGAACTGACAGCCTCTAAGTGAAATAAGTGGAAAAATGTAGTTAAATTAATTTTTTTATGTCGCCTTTCACACTAGTCAACCCTCACAATTGTCAACTATAGGACACTTTTCCAGATGTTAGCAACTTAATTCCCTCAAAGTGAACTTTGTAGGTTTCATCGCTAATGGTTTGTTCTTCTTGCAAGAGAATTTTGTCTCAATCTGGAAATCTTTTGGTGTTCACCTTTATTTATTTTATACTTTTTGTGTATATTAAGATAATTAATGTCGATTCACAGGATCTTTGCTTAATTGCCGAATCTGCAAGTTGGTATGGATTTTCGAAAAGCATTTCACACCCTGGATATATCTATTCTTTTATGTATAATTCATATAGAGTTACTGATGAAATTTATATATTTTTAAATTTATAACTTTCTAAACGAGACATCGGCAAGGATTATCATACCATACGGTCAAGAATTAATATTATTGTCTCAAATATTCAAATTATTAATTGACTTATTATATTAATATTACTTCTAATAAGAATATATTTTAAACAATTCTAAGCTAGGTGAATTAGTGCTACGAGATACTACCTCAAAATCTTTCTTTTTAAAACAAAAAATAACTTAATTTAACTTTACATCAATGAATTTATCCTTACTGAATGTGAACATCTTGACAAAACTTTTGAAATTACACTTTCTTTTTTCACACATGTGAATTCTTTAAAATACGTCTTTATATGCTTGGAAAATTAATAACAAACCAACAGTATTTTCAACAGCCTAAAAGTACTATATGTTAAATATGTCTCATCGAAACGTGACGATGGAGCTGCAAAAGGATTCGACACTATTCTCCAACAACAATATTATTAATTAAAATATTTCGTAGTAAGACTTTTCCTAATTTCCTTCTAAATTTGCATTTGCTTATGGCATCCGTTGATCAAACCAGTTGGCAACAAGTCCTAAAGGTACCTTTACATAATAAAGAAATACCACCGTTTTAATTGGAAAGTAAATTGACATTTAATTAACAGCTTATTGAATAATATAATATGATGCTTAAATAAATCTCATCGGTTTTACCTAGCCTAAACCCATACATGTCGTGTGAGCGGATGCAGTACAGCATTTACGTTAATTCAGTTATATCTCGGCAATAATGTGATAGCATAAGTACTGGATTTGTTAGCATATAATTCTTTTAAGCTTTCACGGTTCCGTGAACAGATTTAATTAAACTTTACTGTTTCTTTCGAGGGGGAAATGTAGAAGATGCATGAAAACAATCATAATTGGGCAACTTAGTCAAACGATATGAAGACACAATTGACTGAGCTTGATGGTTCAACAAAAATCATTGGATTTAATATTACTCAACTATTTGGTATTCGTTAAACTTAAATACCCCAAGGCAAGACATAAAATAACTTATTCAGCTTGGAAACAATTTTATAAACATTCTTTTAAGCATTGATAAATTAGCGCAAAAAACATACCAAAGTATACATTAATAATTAATTTTCACCATACTGTTACAACGAAGAGGCAATTTCAACATACAGGGCTCCAACCTATTGCATAAAAAATCCGCTTTATTAATGTTTAAGTGCCTCACGCTCACATGCAAAAAAAACAATTTACTATAGGACTAAATGGGAAAACTGTGCGGTACTGACGGTAAATATGCAAGAAAGGTATTAGCAGCAAAAAGGTCGCTGGTCATCGATTTATCTTTTAAAATTTACTGCATTGCTTTCGTGTTTCAATCTGCGGGTTTTGCTGCATTAAAATCCTCTAAATCAAAGTAAGTTTCTTTTGCTTACCTAAGGATTGTGTTGGTGTAAAAGATTTAGATAAATGAATTATTACTTCGGTAAGTACTTAGTCATAAGCTCGCTTTATAAATTACATAGTCACAGGTATATTGGTTTCTTAGACAGATATCTTATAAACTGTTTTTTCTTCTAGAATTTTTATGTTATGAATGAAAACCCAACTTATTGTGTATTTTATTTATTACATGTCATTTTTTCTTATGTTTTAAAGTTGTTTCAGTATTTAAAGAGATATATTAGATAAGTAATCAACTTGTATCAATCATCTCTCTGTTTTCTAAACCTGCTTCGAAAACTAAAATATTAAACTACTTTGATTTAAGCTTTTTAAGAGGGCACAATTTAGGTTCCGAAATTGAAAATCTACCCGACGAAAAATATATAAATTAATTAAAATTATAAATTATATTGTCTTAAAAATAGGAGATACACTTGTTCCATCTTTTGTGATTGAAGCAGTGTTTTCGATTTCAGAATCGAGATAACAGGGCAAATTGCAGAGCACATTTCATTACCCTTAAAGTATATCTCTTAGCATAGATGTAGTAAAGCTAATTAAGGTGGGACCTTAAAAGGCTCTCAGAACTACTTTCAAGTGATTTCTCCAAATTAAAGTCTACTTAGCATAGCATATTCTTTAAAGTTAATCCCTCGATTAATTCTGGGGAATAAAATACCATTCAGTTATTTAAACACTTATTTTTACTGAAGATTTAAATGACTTTTTAAAGCAGTCTCTTAAGATTAAGTCCCATTAGCTACAAATGGCTCCTCAATCCTTTTTTACCTTGATATTCTAAAAAAATACCCAACATTTTTTTTTAAATAGTTGTGGATCTTAATTAATACTATTATTGTTTCAGTCACTCGCACCATCATTTATATTGTTGACTAACTTCTGATTCTCTTGCTACCTCAGATGTACTGTCATACCAACTAACCAAAATCAAGTGCTTTGCAACGCTCTACAGTATGTTTATTTCTACTGCCTTGATAAATTTTAGTATTATTGGACACGCTATTGAAATTGATTTTTCACTTCCTCCATTATCAACATTATCATTATCTCTGACGTTTAAGCGAAATCTTAACACCTATAAAATTTACTAGACGTATCTTCTTTTGCTCTAGATTATTTCTTCTCTCCTAATACCAGTACTAATACTATTCTGGTAAAAATAAAAGATTGCAACTTTAGACTATTATTATGAGGTATTAATAGTAAAAAGTCCTTGCATAAATTTGGTTTATTTTTATTTTAACAAATATAAGGCTAAATGTGACGAGTACCAATATTGCATTTCAAACTAAGCTTACCTACTTTAATTAATGTTAAACACTAGTATAACCGTATTAAGGTTTTATTATATGTATATTTGTTTAAAAAATAACAGTTAGCAATTTGAAACTATACATGTTATGCATAAATAGCTTTTTGAAATGTTATTCGACAAAAAACGTGTTGTTATTGCGTTATATTATTTTTTAATAAATTATATATATACTATATTATATATACTAAAAACTTCCATCAATAAACAATCACCCGGTAGATATAAGGTTGATGCAATTTAGAAATGTACATGTGCAATTTATCGAATACTTACAAGATAGTACAAATGCGATCTGTAATTTGTTACGGGATTTTAAGGAATTCGCTTGGTAGCGAAAATTGCCGCGGTGTAGAAATATTCAATTGCGAATGGGATTATATGCCGATGCATTTAACCTCTCTCTTTCCCTTCGTCCGTTGCGGTTTTCTTGACATTTCGAGTTTTCGCCTTTGATGCGCGAAACGGTTTTTGTATCTGGTCTTACGGAAGGTGTGTGTAAGCATCTATTTGCATTTATATATTATATACTATTACATTTGATATAATGTACAAATGAAAGTTTTTTAACCACTTCTTTTAGTGACCTTTTAGTTGGCGTATTTAGAGGATTATAAAAAAAACAAATCATTTATTTTGTCGTTATTATTTTTCAACTTGGAAAAAAAATTATAATTTCTCTATAAGTAGAATCATTTTGTTATATTATTCAATGCATAATAAAATAGGATATCATTCTGAAAAAAAATTACTAACAATACATAACTTTCAGAATCTGAGAGAATTCTTTTAAAAAATCTTTGCTTTAGGTACATGCTATAATAAAGATAACTACTAGCTCCGTACCGCAAAAACAATAATATAAATTCTCGGACAGTTTGATTATCCCAAAGAAGGTAAAGCCGAAGCGCGTCTAATGAAAAGAAACTAGAACGTTTTATTAAGTACATTAAAATGCGAGGTAATTTATTCCAAAACCGGCCGTGGACTTCCGACCGAGATTGTTAAAACGATACTAAGCCTAACGACTCTACTAAATTGTACTATACACGCACTATCCTTGATAGTTAGGCCTTTGTATCCAGCGTTTTACTAAAATAAATAGCATAGCCATCTACAATTTTAACATTTTTAAACATTCATTAAATAAATAACTTTTAATCATAATCTTAGTTCTTTTAGTTTAATTAAATTCCTTTTAGTTTACAGATTGTCATTTGAAATATAAAAATATAACAAATAAATGAAATAAATTTATAAAACAAATAATATAACTGTAAAATTAAACAAATGCTTTTACAAACTTTAGCTTTATGACCTTTTTTTAGTCTGAGCTGCAGTTAGGATTGTCTTCCACTTGTTTCTATCTAGCATAATATTTTAATAATTTTGAACGTTCAGTCCTGATCATCTTCGAGAATTTTTAAGATAAGAAAGAAAATCATTATTTTATGTGATAAGAACAGATATTTTACATATTTAAAGATAGATATGCATGGGAATATTTTTTAACCAATTTGCTTTCTACTCACTTTTCTTTAGTACTTTAATAAAAAATGTCCTAAAAGAAAAAGCTTCCATATTATATTCGTATTCCAATATTTCTCACGATTACTAAAACTTAACGACGCACACATTAATTTTCGGAATTTTCTTTACCAATTCGTTCGGCACTCATTAGTGTTTTTAGCAGTTGACCGTTTCTACATGGCCTTTGTTTAATTTGCAATATAATGCCCTGGTTTTACGACAATTAGGGACCTACAACAGTATTTTAATTGCCGGCAACCCAAGTAGTTTCGGGTTGAATTTATTTTTAAAGAAAATCAGCCGAGTTGGGTCGAGCAAAAACAAACCGTGGCGACCAAGCTGTTAATGAAGATAAACGAATGGGGATTCTTTATATTCCTGCATAACCAAAACCGGACCTAATTGATATTAAATGTTCTCAAAGCGTCTTATTATTTGACCAATGCTTGAAATAGACTATAAACTGTAAGCAAATATTGCAGCAGTGTCTATAAGAACTGTGGTAACTAGATACAATTAAATTGATGTCAGCTTCTTTTGTCAAAGGAACGAAATTTGTGATTTATAAATCTGGTACTGAGTGAAGTCAAACAATGAAAGAAAAAGTTTTCGATTTATAATAATTCTAATAATAATAATAATACTAAAACTAGCAAACAACATATCAGAATAGTAGCAGGACTATTGTTTTTTGAATTGGAAAATACTTTACACACTTTACTTTTTGGCAATGTTTATTAAGATAATCATTAAAAAATATATATCATTTTCTACAAAGGATGCAGAATATCATGAGCTATTCAATTACTAACTCCATCCCCTCTTAGTTCTCAGAACATTCTGGCTATAGTAAACATTTTTTCTTAATACCGTTAAATTGTTGATAAAAAAAGGTTTTAATGTATTATTTCGTTCAGCATATACTTAAAACTTGATAAAGAATAGAATTATAACCTGACCAATTATATTAGTCCTTAAAGATTCCTTAAAGTGCTTCCCTTACCTCTTGTAGGTTCTAGGAGGCATTGATTAATATAGATTATTAAAAATCAATATTAAGAGGATATAAAAACTCTTAGTAATCGTATGTTAAAAAAATGACTAAAAAAGAGTCCAAAACATAAATCGCGTAAATTTATAAATCTAATATTGTTGTTATTGATATTAAATTAATTCAATCTTATTTAAATGAGTTAATACACCATCTAGAAATATAATTTTTTTTCCAACATTATATTATAATCATATACAAGATATAATAAAACTAAATTTTAAGACCTGAGTTATACAGCTGTCCCGGTTTGGGCGAGTCTTAACGGTCAATAGGTTATTCTTGATAATTGTCTTAAATTAACACAGTCATTAAAACATTAATAACGTTTTTTGTTGGCTTAGCCATATTTTAATCATTTTAAAAAAGTATAATGAGACTGTCTGATAAATTTATTTTTTTTTAACGTGACGAAAGTAAATGAAGATCATGTCTGTTTAGATATCTTTGAATATGGTATTAGCATTTTTTCTATTAGAATTACCTTTCTCGTTTGGATTTTCTGCAATAAGAATTTATCTTTTGATTAAGTGTATTCTGGTTTTGATAGAATAGCGATAGTATTATAAAAGAGTTATGGTAAAACCTACTGCCATTAGAATATTATTCATGCCACCAAAAGGCTCCCAAAAGAATCTCCTCTGCAGCTACTTTTACAAGTTATTTAACTTGTATCTAACTTTATTTTTTGAAACTTTATTATATATAATAATAATAATAATAATCAAAAGCCTAACCATAACCTGCGAATTTAATACTAAAATGTATTATACCGAATTAACTGATTGAAAACATAAGATTTTACTTTCCTTTTAAAATTCGACTACCTTTAACTATTAACGATCTTAACTTTTCGGGAATATCGTTGTACGAGCGATAAACATGATATAAAAACCTTAGTCCAAACATAAACGTTTTATGCCAAGGAGGAAGTAATAACCCTCCGTATCTAAGATTTAGTGTGTACATCCGTTTTATATTGGATTCGGTTTTTTAAATATAACGGCGTCTATAAAAGCTATTTATTATTTTATGAAAAAAAAGAATGCAACTCTGTTTTCTCCCTTCGTTTTGAGTTAAACAAGGACCATCTACTACAATATGGTAATTAAAGAAGCTAAGAAACATAGTCTCTATTAATTCGATTTTTGTTTTACTTCCAAAAAAAGTTTTAATGAAAAATAGGCTCTCTTAGTGGCAAGATTAACATATTTCCTAAACCTTAGCCCTGTTATAGCGGGTTGGATTGGGTTGAGTTTTGCCGACCCTAAGACCTACATTTTTAGTACAGAGTGAATCTGGCATAATTTTCGTGAATTGTTAAATTAATCCTCCTGCTCCTACTCATTAAAGTTCTGACTTGTTTTTACCAAAAAAGACTGCTGATTTATTTAGCTGAATTTACAATTTAATTAAGTTTTTTATAAGTCTTAACTAAACGCTCCATCGTTTTCAGTGATTTGTTTTGTAAGCATCCAACATTGACGAAAAAGAAATATCTGAATTGTGTATAGAATAGCGTACTGATCTTATTTCCAACTACATAGGGCTCTATTAATATTAAGTGTTTAAACTAAAAAAAAATAGGAGATAAAATGGATCCTTGTGTAATACCACTCTTATTTATACTGTTTTCAGATTGCCCTGATGATGTTACAACAGAGTATGCAGAATTTCTTAAATATTTTTTATTTTTCTTTGAAGAGATCAGGTTAATTTTGAGGCTAATCAATATAAAATAATTCTATTTCTGTTTGCTCCTGGTATTGTTTTGCAGATACGACACCCTGAAGAAATTCTAATCAATCTTTTTTTCAATATTTTTATAAAAAGTTATGGTTCTGTTAAGCACTGAATCAGCCAGTAAGTTTGGTACAGGTATAATTAAAAACCTATGTAATTCTATCTTGCATCTTGAACCTCCATTATTCTCATAAAGCGGTGAGGTACTCTTAAGTCATATACCTTTACTGCATAACCAATTTTTCTTAATCAACTCCAAGACAGGGAGCAGGTGCAAAGGCGACAACAATACTCATTCAGTTTGCGCATACGGCCGGAAAATACGGAGTGTTACCAAAACGATCGAAGTTAAAAAGTTAAAAGAAGTCGTTATTAAAGAAAATCGGTTGATATTTTGACGAGCACCCGACGTGGAACGAATTTGAGACGAGGATGACGGGCAAACGGTGCTCGAGGAGCATACGCAATGAGCTTGACAAGACCACGTTCCCACGGTGACCGACTGCGGTACAACTCGCGATCGCTGATGTCATTCGAAACGATTGTTTCATTCAACAACTGAGAAATTGGCGAATTTATGATTTTATACCATTACGTCGAGAGTATTATGAAATAAATCTCTGAAATTATAACTTTAAACATTTAAAATAATTTTTAGACACAGATAATGTATTAAGCAGCCGCAGTTCTTATTAGTTCATTTATGCGTATATTGATGTCTGCAGAACCTAAAAAAAAGGTTAATAATGATGTGATACAAGAAAGTTCTAAATTGGTCTTTAAATAATATTAATTTTTTATAGATTTATTTTAATTTAATTTTTAGTATCATTATTAATATTCATTTAATTGACTGAAGAAACAATAAAAAGATAATTATGTTCTTGTTGTTAGATTGCTAATACTGCTTAAAACTAAATGTAAGAAATCCAGTGGCTTTATTCTTTGAAACCGACAGTGACCAGTTAGCCATTCAGTGAAGACTTACTTAGTGATGAATCTTACGCTTGAAGCAGGAACGCGAAACAAGATCTGAACAACCTTGAAACTAAAGAAAAACTAAAAAAACAATGACGACATGCAACTGAGGGAAAATCATGGTTTAGTTTTCATGGAAGTAGAAGATTGTTTACCAGTTTTTGAAAAACTTTATTTCTATGTAAGTTCAAATAAATGTTGAGTAATTGAAAAACTTAAAGCTAATATTTTTAATAGTGCGACAGTAAAGCCGTTTAGGAAAGCCTCTAGTACTTCCAAACACTAATTTGAGATTCCAAACACTGAACTAATTATAATAGGTGCACCGCCATCAAATGAGTTGCTGTAAGTAAAAATTTGTTGTGACCTTAATAATTTTGTGCCAACATACTGTATTTTCTTGAAGACGATCTAAATATTCCGCTTGAAGCGAAATATTTAGAAAAAAGGAGAAACGGAAACTATAGGTAATATTTTTGTCAAAAAGACAGAATTCTCTTCAGGATTTGTTGACTCATCTGAATTCTATTTAGCTAAGTATTCGGTTAACAATTGAAATGGATGAAAGCAATAGTTCGTTGTTGGAAACCTAACCATGGGCAGGAAGGGACAGATAAAGGTACAGGAAACGTTTTCATGCAGAACCATATCTAAACGTACTACATCCTATGCCACCATTATCCAGCCCAAAAACTGTTAGTGGGAGCTCATTAGTCCACAAAGTGGATAGTTGTGTGAAAAAAAATCACTTAATTCAAAGTTACAGTATATAAAAACCGTACTCTTTTAAAATAGTTACCACTATATATTTTAAAGGGAAACACAGATGGCTAAGTTCTCTTCCCAAACCAACACTGGCCGATAGAACCCGAAATGACGAGTGGTGAGGCTCTAGAATATAGAAACTTCTGCAACCGCTACATGTAGTAACATAAGGAGGAATCCAGAACTATTTTAAACCTTCAGTTACCTGTTGAAGTGTTTTATTAAAATTCATAATTTTAATTTATAATAAAATTGTGCTTTTTAGCTTGAGATCATATTTCCTAATAAACGAAATATTACTCCTGTGCTAATTTGAAAAAAAATCCAAAAATAGCAGGAAGCTGTAATCAGAAATGCGTGTCACAGTGTAATGTTTATTGGTATTTGGAATGAATCAAGCCATTCAAAATATTGTAATTTATTGTAATATTGTATTTTATTGTATTGAATAATATCAAACATATTATAATCAACTAAAATATCAAGGAATTTATCATTTCCTATTTATTCATAAACGGATGGTTCTTCAAGTAGGAATCCAAACTACAAATGTAGTAATACCATTAGTTCATTGTTTTTTATTAAATGATTGATCCGTTACTGGAATACATTAACTAACTTCTCCACTAACTCGAACACCAATCTCAGAAAGTATTACCAAATTTCTTGTTATCTCTCTGGATTGAGGACGATCATTCTATTTCTCTGTCATGCAAACATGTAAACTAACCTAAATATATCTCGAATTACAATACGACATAACTTTATAAATAACATAATAAAATGTGAGAAAAGCATCTTCTTGTGTCATTCTCCTTTCCACTTTCATGAGTTAATAATGACAAAGTCGTTTTATTAAATTCCTTCACTTTTGTTATAATATTAGTAATAGGTATAGGATTAAACAATATTTTTGTGTCAAAAGCTCATTAAGAGCTAAGCCAAATCGGCCTATACTTTTATTTTAAATAAGACAATATTTAAAGCTCTATTTTGCTCATAATCTTTCTTTGTGATTAAAGCACTGTTTTCTCATATATATCAGTTTGAAGTTCCTTCCTGTTATATAAGCAAAATTTCATTTAAGATTAAATCTAAAATTAGACATAAAATAGACTACTATTAATTAAATATAATGAGATTCTCACTTCTAAGGATGCTAGTTTAAATTATTTTGTTTTTTTTTTTAATTATTTAATTTCTTTCATTTTATGTCATATAAAATACAAATTATCATTTATTTAATGTAACTGACCCTATTTAAAAATATAATAAATAATATAATTTTAGCCAGTTATAAATGTCATGTTTTTTTTTAATGAAAGAATCATCAGGGTAATATATTCTATTTTATTAGACTCTCCTGTCGCATTTTGAAGGATATATTGTCCATAAAAGATATCTTCAAAGCGTGTAACGATCCAAAATAGGTGTAACTTTGGAACATTAAAAAATATGTTTGGGATTTTTAAATATTTTATTAAGTTATTAACAACACACGCCTATATCTAGTTCTTTAGCAAGACCACATGTTTTGAAATCCTTAATCAACAGGATCATCTTCATTAATAAATGTAAAGTAAATTAAATAGGTGCTTGAATGAGTACAGACGATTATTAATTCAATTATCTGCATAAATTTCTTCGAGGTAAAATGATTATAACTTTACGAGTTAATTATGGCATTAAAAGTCGGCCATATGTTTAGCTGGAGCGCTTCGTATTTATACAAGTAATAGGTTAGTCACTTGTTTTTACTGCGAGTACTTTGTGAGAAGTACTTAAGCGATAAATACATGATACTTGCTCTTTACAGTATTGGAATAATTAAAATAAATTTAACTGTTTCTTTAAAGTAGTATTTGCACCTTGTATTATGTTGTCTAAATCAAAGACGAACTATACAGCATTCTATCACGTGATGGCTACCCAGTAATCTGACAGAACCATCTTTGATTGATGCATGTTCTCCAATGGAAGCTGTATACTCATGGGACAAATACCTACTCGATTTGTTCCCAAGTACCTTCTTTTATGTAATTTATGGGCCTACAAAGGTGAATAAATGTCAGTAAACTTCAATTATTGCTGTTGAAATATTTTAAAAAGCAATCTTCTCGAGACCCCACGTTGGTTTTTCGAAATATAATCATCAGTCTCAACTTATTAGGACAGGTTTAGATACGTCATGCAGTTAGAGACATTCTAAAACTGTAAATGAACTATCAAAACATATATTGGCTTTCATTAACCGGGTAATGTGGTTATTTATTTCTAAATCCGTTCAGTCTTTTAAATTTTTAATGTTTATTTATGTAAATCAGTTTGATTTTAATTATTTTTCTATTTGAATAAAAAAGCAGATAAATGAAGCCTTAATTGAAAATAGAATTTTATTATTAATTAAGGAGGTCTATAGTAAAATAATTGACTCACTAGGTTAGGTGAAGAGAGTTATATATATTTTTTATGTAAAATAAACAAGTATTTAGTTTAATTTTTAAACATGCTTGCTACATATAATTTGAATGCAAGTTATGGAAAAATAAACTTAAAATATAGTTCTATTAGGTTTAAAAACAGACGAATCCTAAAAATCAGGTCAGCAAATATCTCTTCATGTTGATTTCTATACAGGATGTCAATTTGAAAAGAAACCACTCACTATATTTCTGTCCCTATATAAAATTTAAAAATTTCCAAAAACATTTCAAATTTATTTTTAAGTGGGACGTGTTTTAGGTTAGTTTTCAATCAAATTTCAGCAGCTCCCTGGCGAGGGCGGACATGACAAGCAAACATGATAAATTCCCTCAACTAGTACTTGCGTGGTAATTACTTTAGTAACGATTGACAAATTAGTTAAAGAGTTGTAAAAAAAAACTGGAAAAAGTCAAGCGTTATGCGCTCTTCAGTACTTTTTAAAACATGGTGTTTAATCTTGAGCAAAAAACGAAAATTATTCTTATTAACGGGGAAAGTCAAAGATGTGCAAAAAGAACGGCAGTATTGTTTAACGAATGATCCTAATAGTCAATTAAATCATAAATATGTTTTAAAATTAATTGCTAAGTTTATGGAAACTGGTTCGGTTGCAAACAAAAAAAGACGTAATCGTCGTGTTTTGGATGAAGCTGCACAACTGGAAGCTTTAAGTACCTTTAATGTAGCACCCTCTACATCACTTCGCAGTGTGTCACGCCAGGTAGGAAACTAAAAAAAAATTACATGAATTTTACCTATATAAAATGCAAATTCTTCAACAGCTTTTTGATGGCGATTTTAATAAAAGAATTGAGTTTTGTGAAATAATGACTAATTTTACAAATGAATCGGTTATTTGAGAAACCCCGTAAGTCCAAACAATACAATTTTGGGAAAACTGGATATAACGTCCTACAAGAAGTTATAGTAAATTTAAAGTTGTTTCAATACTAATTTAATGAAAAATTTAGTGTTAAAAATTAAAGACAACATAATAGCACACCAAAAAAAAATATTTTTTAGCTCAAAAAAAAATTTGAAATTTGGAAACATTCTCAAACGAATGCCAATTTAGTATTAAGGTTAAGGTCAACTAGTATAATAAATACAGCCTAAAAAATTTCATGATTAAATCATGTATTTATTACTACGTAATCTACAGAGTATCCCACCGAGTCAATTCCCCATAAAAGTTTTGTATTTCTTCGTCTTGAGGTGTGTACCGCATCAAGCTTCTAACGTCATTCAGTTTGGTCACATTGATAGGAACAAGGCCATTATAAAGTGTCTCTTGGGGCAAACTAATCCTCGTTGATGCCAATAATTTCAATGAAAATGAATGAGATTTCAATCCATCAATTAAATCTCGAGCTACAACGACTCCGTCTCCACAATATTCAAATTGATTGAATTTAGAGATAGTGAACGATTGCTTTAGTTCTTTGGAAAATTTTCTTTGATATGACTCATTAGAGAGCACATTCTTCTTAAAGAACTTTGGCCACCATTTTTGAAAAGTTAAGACCTCATGAGTTTGTAAACGTTTAACAGTGAATTTTCCACGAATTGAACAGGAATTTGCGATTAATGACACATATTCCTTCATTGTGTAGATTCGATCAGTTCGTCTAATTTTCCGTTTAACGACACTAAAGTCTCTGTCACATGGCAAGAAAGAGTGACCTCTGACAGGAAAATATTGAAAAATTCGTTGAAACCTACCAGTTGATTGCAAAGCCATCATCAGTCGAACAACAGCGTGGTTTTTATTCTGGCCCCAGGCTCCGTCTGAGAATACATACAATTCTTTAACAGATGGGTTAATTTCTGTAATAATATAATCCAGCAACATGGAACATACTTCATCGGGTCCTTTTTTTGCCTCTCCTTCATGATAGATGTAAAATCTAGAAGTATCATTGCGCAACTCATGAATATAAAAAACATCTACTGTTAGCTGTCGTAAATAAGATGATTCCTGTACTGGAATTACAGGAAGTTGCAAATTTTGCAAGTCCATGTAAATACCCAGAACAGTTTGATCTTCTGAACATTTTTTCTGAATCTCTGAAATTTTGGAATAAAATTTTTTTGCACGGCGATTATGCACCATCTTTTCAGTAATCGCTACTCGTTTAGCATTTTCGTTTAAGGTAGGACTCTTAATCTTTTACTGACAGCTCCTCGCAAGTACGGCATGTGTCGACTTGCGGTTGTTGAAACTGTAAATCAGAATTTTCATTAAATATTTTCATATAAAATTTGTATTGGACCCTATTTTTTAAATCTGGGTACTTTTCTATAAAAAGATTCCACATAATTTTAACATTTAAACGAGGGTTAAGGTAAAGCACTTCACGGGTGGTATAATGCGCAATTTTTGTAGGAAATGAGGAAATATGTTCGTGGATTTTTTGCACAATTTCTCCAGGCATTACATTTCCGGGAGTGTTTTTGCCTCTCTTATCTTTGGGAGCACTGCCAGCAGCCGAAAGTTTACATATTCTTCGAATTCTATCATCGGTAACACCATAGGCACTAAGAAATCCTTTTTTCAAACATTTATTCTAGTCTTTCCGGGAACATTTACCAAATACCTAAAAAAATGTTTTGTCGGATTACCTTTTAGTATTATCTCATAACTTAGGTACCTAAATGATGAATTTCTCTGAGGTGCTTCTTCATTTCTTTTGCCGTCTTTTTATATCAAAGATATCTTATGTTGTTTTGCAGTAAAATATCTTGCTCGTCCTTGTTTTGCAATGAAATTATTCCATTGTACACGATTTCAGCATCTTGCATTGTAAGCAAGTGCGGTATACATTTTTTTTTGCAGCTATAACAAAAACATTATTGCTGTTGAACATAAAACAAAAAAAAAACATATTAATACATACTTGCACGGATATAAATGGGGAGTCGGTTAAACAACATGGCCCCTATATTTTGTGTATTCCTCATTTTTCACTCTCGATTTCTTTATTTTTTTACACTGGTACTCTACTTGTTTCACACCCTTCCTTCTTTTTTTCGGATTCGTTGCAATACTTTCGTCGATATCACTATCACTAGACATTTTATTCAGTAGATTTTTTAAAAGGTAAAGTGATTATAAGTTTATAAAAAATAATAAACGCAAGCCGGCCTGTTTACTTTTATAATACTGACCACTGCTTGACGTTTTCGATAGAAGCAACTGCGTAGGTGGGGATATCGCGCGCGCATTCATTTGAGACACGCCATAACTCCTGCACTTAAGGGGTTTCTCGAATGAATAGTAGAAGTCCATATTTATTTGGAACGTTAGTTATATGGAAACAAGCGGGTTTTCTCTGTGAATCGATGCGTCTAGACCCTTAAGTTATAATAATGCTAAAATGTCATTTTCGCCAAAATATGGACTTACGGGGTTTCTCAAATGACCGATTCAAATGAAAATTAAAATATTTTACAAAATATTTGCTTAACTGATGAGTGTTAATTTTGTTTATATGGAAATGTCAACATACAAAATTGTCGCTACTGGAGTAATGAAAATCCGCGAATTTTTAGAGAAGGTCAGACGCAAGCAGAGAAGAAAAATGTTTGGGCTGGTATTCTTGGAAATTCTATTATAGGATCATGATTTATTGAAGAAAGTCTAACCGGTGAACTCTACCTTCTTATCTGCCGGAAGACATAATAGACCCCTTAATAACATAATTTTGCAAGAAAATTAAATTTATTTATTCATGCCAAAAAGTAAAAAAAATTACTTACATAAGTCAAAATACAGAAAAAAAAGCATTACAATTAATATTACAATAATAATAAAACCGATGCAGTAACTATATAATACTATAAGATAATCCACAATTAAAGTAAAAATACATCAAGGATTAAGCATTAAGTAAAACTAATAAATACAAAGCAGCTTTAAGAGAAATATTAAATAAACATACAAAACACAATACTCCTAAAAAGCCCCAGTGGAGTGAAGGAATTTCTCAAATGAGTAAAAAGCGTTGTTAATTAAGAAATCTTTAACTTAATTTTTGAATATACAAAGTGGCAGAATCCTTACAGAGACTGGAAGAGCACTAAAAAATTTTACTCCGTAGTGCGCAACCTCAGTTCTTGATCTGGAGAGTCGATGAAAAGGAGAAATTAAGGAGTCATTATTTCTGGTCGATCACATTTTGCCTAACATATAATAGGCACACTAGAATAAATGCGCAGGGTAGAGTGAGAATTTTCAATTTCCTGAAGTGGGATTTACAACACTCTCTATAGCCCAAGCGAGCAATCACAAAATATCTTAGACATGTGCATCGAGTGTCCCTAGCTGATAAGACAGTATGTCATTATAGAATGAAAATAGCTAAATAAGCAATTCTGAGTGTGTCCATTGTGACAGAGCCCGATAAATTACGGATAAGGATTATGCATCTTGATAATTTGGATGACAACTCTTCAACGTGACTCAGCCAGGTTAAACCACCACCAAGGAAATTTACTGTTACATTCGAGAGATGCGGAAAAAAAACCAAGATCTCGGAGGAAAAAAAATCTGCTGGGTTTTGGTTTCGTTCAAACATAATCTGTTTGAAACAGCCCACTCTTTCAAGTTTGCACATGACTCTTGAGATATGCGAGAAATATTCGCTTTACCAGCATCAACATTTAAAGAAGTTGTGTCATCCGCGTAGAGATAAAATACAGAGCCAGCATCGCAAATAGGGACATTGACATAAACCAAGAATAAAATAGGCCCCAGAACGGAGCTTTGTGGAACCCCATGTCTCAGTGGTAAACTCTGCGATTCACACCCCCCAAACAAAACATACTGACTTTTATCATACAGATAGGACCGAAGTAAATGAAGACTACTGGTGTCAAATTTGTATTAATTTAATTTTTGTAGAAAAATATCATGCTCAACACAATCAAAGGCTCTCGATAAATCATAAAATGTGGCATGAGAGTGTAAGCCACCCTCAAAGCCGTCAAGCACCTTCTCACACAAATCCATAACTGCCAAGCTAGTTGAATGCGATTTCCTAAGGCCGTACTGTTTTTCATAAAACAATCAATTGAGTTCAAAATACCCTTCAATCTGTGTCTTAAGCAGAGATTCAAAGATCTTTCCAAGTATAGGAATTAGCGAAATAGGGCGATAATTTTCAAGAATAAACTTAGGCCCCTTTTTATGAACTATTACTAATTATTATTTTATAACCTTGCCAGTTTTAAGGCAATTAGGAAAAACTCCAGATGAAATTGCCAAATTGATTAACTTGGTTAGTTGTACTATAATCAAGTTTTTGATGGTTTTTATAGTGTTTAGATAAAAAGAATCCGTACTTGCAATTGACTGGCCACCACGATCACCTGATTTATCACCTTTAGATTTTTTTTATGAAAGCATTCGAAATCTTAGAAGTCTTAATCTAAAGAAAATGTTAGAAAGTATTTTGAGACTATTATTGTTTGGAAAAGAATAGACAACATTTTGAACATTTTATAAATTAAGTTACCTTTTATTGATTCATTACAATATTCATAACAATAGTTATTACTTAAAATTACTCTCATTTTTATGAATTTTCAAAAGACGTTGATAAACATACAAATCTGGCATAGTAAGATCAGCAGACCAACAGCCTTCGTTCAAGAAATACTATGCTACTAAAAATTCCACATGATTATTTAGTTGCTCATAGATCACTGAAATTAGTGTCAATCTGCTTGAGGTTCTTATTGTAATTTATGTCTCCTTCCGATAGTTCAATTGCACTTGTGTCATTGATGACAATGTGTCGTTTACTGATTCAGAATATTTCATTAAGTTTGTTTTACTACAATGTTCTAACTTTTAACTTCTTTAGCTTTTTTATTTATGTATTTCATTTAAGCATACACTATCTTTAATCCTTTTTCTGTATTAATGCATCTTTTTAAGATATGCTTATCAATAAATCTGATGCTCCATATCCTATTTTTTAACTTTAATTAGGCGCTGCATTCAATCGTATTCAATCCTATCTTAGGAGTGCCTATAGGACTGCCTTTCTATTGAATTTTTAATCTTGTTATTATTTTTTCCACATTTCCATACAGTAGTAAAAATTCACTGGATAAAAAACTAAAGTAAAATTATATTGATATGTTATTCAAGAAAGCACTCAGAATACTCTTTTCTCCCAACGTTTGGTATAGGCCAGCCTAAGACAGCGTAGCTGAGAAGGTAATAACAGAACACAAATCTTTAGAAACCATATGAGACCAGAAAGACATTTATAAAATCAGCTGACAAGTAGTTTGAAGCAGACTCAAGGAAAATCGTTTAAAGAAGACCAGCAATGGATTCACGGCTCACTAGGCAACTCCGTGATGCAAATTTAATATTGGCTATAGAAAATCTCAATAAGAGGACTGATAATTGAAAATGAGCCTTGTTGATAATAATGTTCTTGCAAGATTTTATCTGGCCAGTTAAATCCCTAACTGCCAAATCTAATAAAACACATATGGAGGGGCTGTTAGAAGTAAATTAGATCCATCGATAACTCTACAGCAGTTGTCTAGGAATTCATCACTATCATCATCATTATCATCCAGCCAAACGCGTCCATTGTTGAACATATATCTTATGCAGTTGTAACCCAGTTACTGGTAATTCTGTTGAGGTCGTACGTCCATCTAGTCGGTGGTCTTCCTCTACTTCGTTTGTCCGATCTTGGTCTCCATTCTGAAATTCTCTTAGTCCATCTGCCGTTTCGCAATCTTGTTTGTGGATGAACAAAGTTTTGGGATACGTGTTACAATATCCTGGATGCCAGTTCTTCTGCGTATTTCTTCTTTTCTAACCCTATCTCTCAACCTCACACCAAGTTGTAGCATTTCTTTAGCGTCTTGTAAATCGCCCGCTATAATTACTGTGTCATCTGTAAAGCGAAGGTAGTTTAGTTTTCCACCATATATGTTCACACCCTTGTCACCCCATTCCAAAGTTTTAAATGCATGTTCTAAGACTGCAGTAAATAGTTTTGGAGACATAGTATCTCCTTGCCTGTTTCCCCTGTTCATTTTTATATTCTTTGTGATAGTATGTAGTTTCACTATTGCATTTTCATAGATCTGTTGTATGATCTTGGAGTATCTGTAATCGATTCTGCAGTCTCTCAATGCTCTAAGGATTGAAGTTAAGTCTACCGTGTCAAATGCTTTTTGGAAATTAACAAAAATACGGACAAAACTTTTATTGTATTCCGCTATTTTTTCTATCAAGATCTTAACGCATTTTGGATGATCATTTTTTCCATATTTAGAGCGGAAGCCAGCTTATTCTCTCGACTGGCAGAAATCAAATTTCCTTTCCAGTCTGTTGAGGATAATACGAGTGAAGAGTTTGTACAGATGATTTAGAAGGCTT
This sequence comes from Anthonomus grandis grandis, assembly GCF_022605725.1. Classification (NCBI taxonomy): domain Eukaryota; kingdom Metazoa; phylum Arthropoda; class Insecta; order Coleoptera; family Curculionidae; genus Anthonomus; species Anthonomus grandis. The sequence goes on from NC_065549.1 coordinate 20,582,186, forward strand.
ACGGGTCTATAGTTTTCTAAGTCTGTATTATCACCTTTTTTATGGAGGAGGATCATTAATGAGTTGTTCCAGGACATGGGAACATCCTGGCTCTGTAGGCACAAATTAGAGAGATTTTTTATTTCATTTATTAAAACGTTTCCTCTCAGTTTAATGGCATTTATAATAACTTCTCTAATAATAATCCTCTCCTACCAAAATTTCCGAAAGCGGACTCTATCGGATCTGATTTTAGTCCAATTTTGGCGTTAAAGTCACCACATAAAATAGTAAAATGAGAGTGGGTTTGTTTGAAAGCCTCAGTAACGTCGTCGTAGAATATGTCCATCTCTTCTTCACTGTGTTTTGATGTTGGTGCATAAGCTTCAATAATTTTTAGATTATATCGCTTATTGAGTTTTAAAGTTATGTATATAACTCTCGTCGAATGCTTTTATTTCCACAATATTTTCTACTTGTTTTCTGTTTACTAGAAAATCAACTCTGCCCACTGATGTTTGCTCTTTTCCATAGTAATAGAAAGCATTCCCAGACTTTAACGTCTGTAAACTTTCTTCTTGTCTTCTAACCTCACTGAGTTCTGAATTCTAGTTCTATTTCGATAAGCTTCTCTTCGGATTGTAGTGTTCTGGTATTAGGTTGCAATTTTTAAGTTCATCTGTTTTCAATGTGGTTTTCTCTTTATCAAGTCTTTGTCCCCTCCGGAATCCGTGGGACAGCCTAATAAAACAGTGCGAGACTCTGGATCAATGATCCTACTCATCTGGGGTAAATTTGTTTTAGAAGTTGATATCATTGAAGGGTTTTGGCAGTTAAAACGCCACGCTTACCGAGCGGTTGGCGAGTTTTGAATTCAGCCGCCCAATCTGGGTCAGACGCTGTCTTTTGCCTGTTTGGTCCACGGGAGGTATTTGATTTCCCTCCTACCACTCATATCTGAGAGGCTTTCCCCTATCCGTCATCTGGGGACGCGCCCTCTAGGGTTTTCAGGCGCCCCCGAGGGTCCTGGATCTAGGGTATTATATACAATTACAGAATAATATAATGATATATAATTTTTAAACAAATGCATTCATTTTCGGTTAAAAATGTTTGAAATAAAAAAAATTAATACTATTTTCTAAAACGTACAATTTCTAAGAAAAATCTTTTTAAAAAAGCTGCATTCATGCTTCTTAAATCTAATATATATTCGATAAATTCGCCATAAAAATGCTTTTTTAAGATTAAAAGGTAGTATTAAAACGTAGGCATTAACCAATTTCTATAGTATAAACCATAAACTTTAATGTCCTTTAAGAAATCCTCCAAATGAAATATACCTATAATTATTATTTTAAAGCCCAATTTTCCCCTCATAAAATAAACTTTTCAACTCAAAACAGTAGACTATAATTACAGTAATACTTATGCTCAATTTATTATCTTACTTTATGTTGAAAAGGACATAACTAGCTGTTGTCACGAAGGCACGATATTGATGCAATAGCTGAAACGGTTATTATATTTCTCTTATATATTTTACTATAATTCTCACAAAAGCACATAATATTTTATTATTTAGTTTATATTAACAAGAAATACTTGAAAATTAGTAAAAAGTATTAATAAAGAATATTCCAGATAACTCACCGGAAGAAAATTAATGCAAGATGCTGCTTAGACAAAATCTTCTTATCTTGATTACTGACACCTAATTATAGCTTAGTACTTCCCATATCTTTCTACAATAATCAGTTATATCAGGGCCTTATGATCTTCGCTATTACAAGAGAACGCGAGTCCGCGTATAGAGATGAAGATAGTAGTTGTAACAGTTATATAGATCGTGATCAGGGAAGGTAATATGTCGACAACTTCAGATGTAATAATTACTTATCGCAAGTCGCACATCTTTTTATTAAAAGTATGTAAAATTTATTAGCGGTTATTTTATTTTGCAAACAAAAAATAGGAGTCAAATTAACTGCATCACCATTCAATTTAATAAATCCGATGAAGAATACCTACCATATCATAATCGAGAATCGAGTTTTTTTTCGGTGCGTAATTTCGTAACAGACACAGAAAAAACACCGAACATTTCCTAAACTGGTTTTTTTTTTAGTTGGTAACCAGAAATTTCATGGTACCAGCGTTCGGTATCCAGAAAAGCACTTTTAATTAAACTCGGTGTTTTCACGGTTCATTTTTTCTCATTATCTGATTTTCAGTTTTAATGACGCCCGCCCGTCGCGAAAGACTTTTAATTTTGATCGGTGGCTGACGAGATTTAACCTTGGAAAATCTCATGAGCAGCCAGGTCATCAACTCTATGTTACATTTTCTGATTTAGGTTTAGCAGTAGCTCTAATGTAACCCTTAATATTTTGTCAATAATCATGTAAGATTAATTCAAATTTAAAACAACATACTATAAATTAATTTTTTTCTATTAAACCACTCCATATTTGTCTTTTTTCCTACGAAATATTTTAATAGAAATATATTTTTATTATTAATTTTTAATGTAATAGCATACAGTTTAAAAGGCCATGTTAAAGTAATTACAATATTAGATAAAGCACACATCAGATAATAAATAGAAGGGAAATATGAACTGAAATAAATCTCGCTTTTATGGCTGTTTAAATAACTATTCAATGCAGGTTTAGGAGAGAGGATCCGAAGACAACTGGCTAGGAAGACAATGGTTAGACTAAGTCTGAGGATATAGTAGAGACTAATAAACCAGTAGATGAGCACAATTAGATGCTTCAAGCTTATATCTTAATCATAGTAAAAAGCAAATCTCTTGGAAGTAAATTGGGATGATTCTCATAAGTTTGCTAAGTAATTGGGCATTTTAATAAATTTAAGGACCAATAATCGCATCTTAGGCAGTTCAGTATCTAAGACCAATGCTTCTAAATCTTTGGTTAACATAATAATTATTTGTGTATTTGATACTACTTTCTTTTCATTCTACTTTTAGATGCGAAACCCTTAAAATTACAAGTCATAAAAAATAACTAATTCACTAAGAGAAAAATAGACTATCTTTATGATTTTTCTATTCAAAATATTCTCAAGTCTCAAAATGTAAGCGAGTTTACTTATTGAATATGTTGATCATATACTAGTCAAAATAAATCAGTGTATAATTTATCAATTATGTTGCAGTTGCAATTTGTTGCTCGCAGTTAATAATTTATCTGTACTGAGGGTCAAAAGGCTCACATCGAATGACTTTTTTAATTATACTCTTATTGTACTTTCTGCCTTTTCATTCAAGTGATTTCAGATCTTAGCAATGGTTAACAAAGTCGTATTAGCAGCTAAGCAAAAAACAGATGCATTAGTTATTGTTATTTTCATTTTCTGATTAATATATATTAAAGATAACGCCGATCCAAGAAAGTATACGGCACTAGCACAAGTCGGATTATACATTTCTCACTCTCAAATTTTGTGAGCTATTACTAAGATGTGAGCTAAATAATAATTTCTCCATTACGCCATTAAATAAATAAATTTTATCTATAATAGAAAATATAGAACAAGCTTAACATTATTTCATACCTTTGGAAAACCAAAAATTGCGCCAAACGCCTGGAATGAACGAAAACAATACTTAAAATGCCTAAAAGATATGAAAACATTTTCTCAGTCTCTGTCAACTATCTCTTAAACTATCGAATAAAAATTACTTTTAATATCTAAGGGACATTTTAAATGCCTGAAAGTTATTTAGAAAGTCCTTTCATGCCCAAAAATTGTCAAAAATTATTTGCAATTCCTGAAAGTCACAAAAAAATGCTACAAAATTTTGAAAAATGCGAAAATGGATTTCCAATTCCTGAAATCCTATTTTGCTAATTTTTTTCTCTGCAGATAGTTTAGCTGCGATATTAAAAAAGTAAGAACTTTCTGTTCACACAATAAGAAATTTTTGGATAAAATTTGTACTGCTTACATGTTTATCCTGTATAGACTTTGCAAAAGAAAATTATTCGTACTCTAAGTGTACTATATGTATTAGGTCAACTTTGTTGCAAGTGTTAAATGCATAACAGTGTTAAATGCATAACTTAAATAAATATTGTATGATTTTGTATTGTAATCCAAATATTAATAAAGCGTAAACATTTTTTTTTTGCTTTTTGTGATTTTTGTACCAACGTGTTTCTTACTCCAATCATAGAAAATTAGTTAATTAGTCAAATAAATTCTTTCAAAAATGGTTCAGTAGGATGGGAGGATGGAACTTCTGTTCAGATTGTTAAAACCAATCATATTTTTTTATTAAACCTACTAAAACACTAGGTAAATTCTATATTTAGTACTGGTATATGTCCCAACAAATTTAGAATATCTACTGTAATCCCATGTTTTTATACTTTCTGGTTTATTAAGGATAAAACTGTATTTTTATTTAGGTCTGATGATGGCATGTAAGGCGGTAAAACACGTATTACCTTTTTAATATATTCCAAATACGAGGCTTGTGACTAAAACCTTTGCTTTTTATATATTTAAATTAAGTCTTTTTGAGAATTATGTACAACTTTTTCATATTTACAGCATATGAAATAGTTATATATACTGTAAATATGAAAAACTTGTCCCTGTATACAAATCAGCTAATAAAACAATATAGTTCCACAGAGTACAGTATTTTAGTCCAATTCTCTTTCTTGTATATGTCAATGCTCTAACTTCATAAAAATCTACTACTCTTTAACTTCTTCTAAAGTTATAAAAAGTCAAAAAATATTGCACTTGACGATGATACTGCTATTTTATTTCGATACCAGACATAGGCTGGTGTATTTAGCAGGGGTGAATAACATTGGAAAGAGTTAAAAACTAGCTTAATTTCAATCTTCTAACTCTTAACACTAAAAAAAACTAAATTTAGGCCTTCATTAGGGTAAAGGTACCTATCTAATGAAAAGCATTTTTATGGAAATTAAAAACTTTATAATTATTATAGATTTCTGAATAAGTTTTTATTTCGGTTTATTTCTATGATTACCTATTCTACGCTTATGATGACGGTTGTCCCTTCATATTATGTTATGACAGTATCGGAATTACGTGTGAAAATGGGAATAGTCTTATTATGCATGCATTTAATTAAAAACATATTACTGTGGAATAAAACAAATAAATTTTCATTATGTTAAAAATTAGTATTTGACACTACTAACGTACTATCCTGCGCAGGTTTAAAAATGTATTTACAAGAATGCCTTTAGACCAAAGTTTTAGGTTTAAACCAGTAGCCTTATTTTCCAGTGAGATATTCACCTGAAAACAGCTGTAATTGAGATTTTTCTTTGCTTTTAAAAATTTAGCTATTTCCTCAGTTGTGATTCCCAGGAGGAGACGAGAGAGAAAAAGCCATGTAAAATTTGGTTTCTCTGCTGCCTTTAAGCCGCCTACATTCAGGTTGCTACCTCGTTTGGGAGGCTGGTCTGAAGTTTTTCCCATTCTTTCTTTCTTTGTACTTCACGGTTTTTTTTTTGCCTTTATTTGTAGAACTTCAGCATTTTCATTTTGGTAGTATCTCTCCTTCTCCTTCCGTGAACTGTTAGAAACTTTCAGTTTTTTTGCTGTAGTTCCACTGAAAAAATCAATAGAACTAATAATATTTTTTGATCAATGTATGAATTGGCTAAATCATAGTAACAATTGATTAACTGACTTATATAGGGTATGTGTAATGTTAAGTATATGTTGTTATGTTATAACTAATTAATGTTTAGTTGTGTTTAATCATGTATTCTACATTTAAAAAAAAGAAAATAAATTTAGAGTAGTTATATCATGAAAGTTTGCTGTAATATTTCTTATTAATATATATAATAAATATATAGGCTAAAGATAGCTAAAAATGTCCAATTGCAAGTTTTGTTAACCTACGTCACTGTTCTTAACATGCGTGGGAGCTAACGCAAAAAAAGTCTTTAATCGACAAACAAGCCTAAACATGTACCGTAATTCTTAAGACAGGGAACCAGGCTCTCGGCACCCATAAGTCACCAGAACATGTGTTGGGTCTGTGCCTTTTATCGCTTTTATCTTAAGTTATGTTCGTGTTATCGCCGGCTTGCTTCTGGCTACGATTTTTTTCGGGCTCTTCTTCTGAAAATTATTTTGACAAATTAAGTACCCTTTTATAAATGCTCTATGATGTTGGTTTACTTAGATGATATAATCGTGATTCATAGCAGATATTGTCATTCTGGGTAAAAGGTTTTAACAAGGTATAAAAACGATATACGGTCCGATAGAAGCTTTCAAAGCAGTATGTTCTCTGGCCGATGTGAGCCATATAGAAACGATTGGCATTGAAATCGTGCAATCGCGAAATCGTAAAACTGAGATGATCTGCATTAACTGATCCTCGGCCTCTTTATAGGACGTTGTAGGAAGTAGTTGATGGCAATAAATATGGCGGTCAGGTACTTTCAGTATCACTTTCTGCATTCAACCTTTTTATTGGGTCTCATCACTATCGTATACTGGTATTTAATTTGAATTAAGTTTACGTAGGAAAAGTTGCACTTTATTAATATTTTTTTTGTGATAATAGCAAAACATTAACGAAGTAATTCATTATTTAAAAAATCATTTAGTCACTCTCTACCAATTCGATAATATACTGAACTTTTCAAATAAAATTATTAGCCCTAATAAAATCCGATAATCCGACGCAAAAAAGAATGGTACTTACTTTATGTGCAGGTAAATTACAAAATGCTTCCTACAGTTGTGCACTACAGGTTTTCTTCTCATCGTAAAATTTAATCTTTATGTATGCGCGAGTGAGAGAGCATAATTCTGAAATTTATTAATTAGATGCAGGTGTTCTCTAGAAGAAGATGGAAATTTAAAGTATTTCGTATTTAAGGTTATTAAGCCGGGAAAAACTGAGCAATGCTCGAGATACCTTTGATAGTGCGTAGTTATTACAATAGTAAAATAAAATGGGCTGTTTTATAACATTGAGTTATGTTCTTTAATGGCTAATAGGCATTTAGGAAGGATATTTGAATAATCGCGTAGATAGTTATTACGGGAATCACATATTTTTAATAAATATGTGTTGTGCATTCTAATGTTCTTAATAATTTTATTTTAACAATAATTATATAAGAGACTGCTATTTATTCATTAACATTTTCTGAAGTAGAAATATTATTAATATTTATCAGGGAGTGTATGTTATGTTAATTTTACTTGTATTGCCAGGTAGCTCACAAAAAGCAATTAAACATTAATAGTTTAATATGAATAAACAAACAGCTTTAAGAATCATACAGGCGGCTCTTAATTGTCCCTCCCCCCCTCTTATCTTTTCAATGCGTTAATATACAAATTTGAAGTTTGGCACACATCATTAGCAACCTAAATACTACTTTTTGGTCCCTAGCTCATTTTGAAAAACTTCAACCGCCGCCATTTTGAAAAATAAAATTAAGTAGAAAGGGGGTCATGCGATACATCGTTGAAAGCTCCCACTAAATACTTGATGGTCCTAAAATATTAAGTCATTACTTCTACCCATAGCAAAATGGTAGCCTTTCAAAATCTTATTTTTCGCATTTTTATTTTCCTTACTACACCTGTTTATGTGTAATTTGGTTATAGGTGTGTTGTTGTTTATAGAGTTTATATTTTTTTTCAATGTCAAACAAATCTATGTCCTTCGTAGTTCATTTTCTTTTATTCACTTTATTCAATTTTAATCTAAAAGGTTAAGAAATATTCATATTTAATAATATTTAAGAATTTCATTGTAACTGTTTCAACAATATTAATGAAGAAGCAATACTCAAAACTCAAGAGCGTTAAATAAAGCGTTTTACTTTAAAATAAAGGGAATCAAAATTAGAGTATTTTATTAAGTTTGTTTTTAATTTAAATAATCAAAAACATCTTGTCGAACTTGCATTGTCTTATTTATTTAATGTAACACTAGTGTTACATTAAATAATTTTTTTAATTATTTAAATAAGACAATGCAAGTTCGACAAGATGTTTTCACTGTACCATTGTCTACCACCTTCAAAAACAGATTAAATAATCAAATCATAAATATAATAAATTCTGGTGTGAAGGAAGAGGAAAAAACAAGAAAAGCATGAAAAAGAGGTAGCTATTGTTCCGGAAGTTGGGGGTATATATACAGAAGAAATCTCCTTTTTAATGTAAAATTTAAAACAAAAAATTTTAATAAAAAACATTCAAAGGGTTATTCAGTGCAACATTAGAAAACATTTGAGTATCGGAACATATGTCCTAAGACACTATAAAATTTAAAAGGACATTAAATTGCCTAAATAGCATTTAATTTTTGCCTTTTGGAAAGGTATTATCATAATAATTAATCAAAATGTCTTTCTCCAACCCAAATACACCGATTTAGACGTCGCACATGATTTCGACGGACTTTACACTAAAAATTTGGTATTTGTCTTAAGTGATTCTGTGCTGCTATAATTCGTCTAATTAAGTAATTATTTTATTTCTACTGGAGTTTTGTAGACCAAAGGCTTTACATTTCCCCAAAGGAAAAAATCTAGCGACGTTAAATCGGGTGATCTAGGAGGGCAAGAAATAGCTCTACTGTTATCGTTTTTAAAGATAACGACACACAAGCATCGGTAAATTTTTTAAAATCATCAGCTATAAAATTTTTAAACATTGACATTGATGTTGACATTTTAAACAATTGTTCTGATGATATCATGTACAAAAGGTAGAAATTAAATGGATTAAATTCTATTTAGGCAATTCATTGTCTTTCTAAATCTTAACGCATCTTAGGGCCATAGTTCCATAGTGACACCTTTCCGGATATGGGTCTCTATACTCAAATGTTTTCTACTGTTGCACTGAATAATACCTACAAGTTTGATCCCATAGTTCTGAAACACCCTGTATTGATTGCATTAGTACTGTGGTTATTTACTGATTAGTAAATATGTATGGTATTTTTTTTATCATATTCGACATTACATATAAGGGTTATACCAAGAAAAAATTAATTTTGTCTAGCAATAATTATTGTTTAAGTTTTTTTTAGATGTAAACTACTTACTTTATTTAAGCCAAAAAAAAATTATTACAAAAATATTTAAATATTTTTTTAAATTAATTATTAATATTTTTTTTTAATATGATCAAAACTGTTTCACTTCTCAATATTTAAAACAATATTTAAATAAAATTTTTAGGCTTTTAGTAATTTAAATAATAAATATCAATCGATATGTTGTGTTAAACAAACGACTTATTTATAAGCTTAAATATATTTACATTCAAGTAGCATTTCACGGATTTTTGATGAAGGGTTGTTGATATTGTTAACAAAATTATTTTTTTTAGCTACTAATGTTTTGATCTAGGTGTATAATATTTTAAACAGTTCCATTAGCAGGTATTATCCAGGTTTTGCACTTAAATTTACCTTATGAGCTTATGCCTTATACTGCTTTTTATATTTTTCTGTTTGTTTTTATCTACAACTTTATCTAGCACCTTTAAGCAGTTTTTGGTAAATTATTAATAAATATTAAAAGCCGAAATATTATTTATGTATGTGTCTTATCGTGCTCTCAACATGAACTTATATGTTTCATGTACCCAAAAATACGTAAAATAGCGGTAAAACTCTGGTCAAGAAAACAGACGGGAACATTCCTTGAACTTGGCTTGTCAGTGAATTTAATTTACGCCCAATTAAGCAAAGATTGATGCGCCCATTTTAGAGAGAAAAACCCATTATTAAGTTCACAAAGACGTAGCAACGCGAGACTGTGGCATTCCTAACAGTTTGACGAACATTTTTATGAACTTCTCGGACTGGATTTTTCAAAGTTTAATTTTTAATGAGATAAACAATTGGTATTTTAGTATGTAAGCATACATTAATTGATAAAAAAAACAACAATAATTATTTATACTTGCCTCTCAACGTTTGCTCTATTAACAAATATAACAATGAAATGTACAATTAATGAATAAAATTAAGTGTGTTTACCCTTCCCGGTAATTCTTTTATTTATTTATAAATAAAAAACGGATGCTACTGTGTGAGAAAACTGAAAAATGAGGAACTAACAACAAGTTAATAAATAGGTTAATTTTGTTTAAAGTAACTGTAATTGAGAAACCATAATCACTATGGCTTAAGTTGATAGTGGTTATTGTTTTATTTGTTTGGCTTGAGAACTTTTTTCTACATTAATGTCAATTATATATGTAGTAATTTAATGTGATGCTATATTTTATTTGCTACTACATACACACCAATAATAATCATTTACAATTAAACAAAAAGTAATCGAAGGATAACTGCTTCCCTTGTCAACACCAGCACCCATAAATTGTTATAGAATAAAAATTATACCGAAAGAATGTGAAATAGAAGGTCGATTCCCCAAGAAAATAACCACTATAAAAAGTTTTTAATTAATTATTACATTATTCGATTTATTAAGTATTTGAATTACTTTGCAATTGTGCAACGGTAGGTATGACTCTCTATGGAATGATCAGAAACCTATTATTATTAGTTGTGTTAATTGTTCGATCAGCTGTTGATAAGAAAATAATGTATCGATTGGAATTAGAATTATGAATGTAAGTAATATATACATGTGTCATATAGATATTAATTATAATATATAATAAGTTTATAGCAGTAAATATCTAGTTATATAGTATGACTGAGAATTGGTAACAATTTTGTTCAAGTTCGACTAGTTGCAGTAAACATATGTAGCTTGTGAGTTTTTTTAGGTTTAGGCAACTCAAAACTTTATACTTTTCATAGTCTTGTTACATTTGTATATAAAGTTACGTTGTTCTTTTGAAAATGTATGAAGCAAAATAAATAATAATCCGATTGTAGAAAAAAAATTTCTAAATTATTGTAAGAGTATATGATATTCATTCCTTAAGATTAGATATAACAATATCTTACTAGTTTTAAATATACAGTGCTGGTCAAGTTCTTTCTTGGGTGCTCCTGTGCATTGGTATGCAACAAAAAATCATAGGTAAAGCCTTAATAGGTTAAAGAGAAAACGACAATGCTTCAGCGATTCTCGATTTACGCTAGCCGCTGAGAGAAAAAAGTCTATTTTTGCCTAGTGAATTTTAAAAAGGATGCAACTCGACATCGATTTACCCTACATACATTCAATCCTCTTTTGCGTTATATCCTCACTGAAAATCTTAGTTGACGAGATCTAAATATGATAAAACATGAGCACTACAGTTCGGACTAAGCAAGACTAATTATCTAGCTACACTTAACATTAAGAACGTAAGAAATATTGTCCTATGGTTGCAATCTTTGGTGTAACACTCAAATCATAAAAAAATTTACCACTAATCAAAACTCTTTATTTTATTCTGAACACATATGTCGCTAACGATGTTAGTATTTTTGGGAAAACATTAAAACTGAGAATTAGAATTAAGTTTAATCTTTTGTTTAGTTTTTATAATTAGACAATTTACAAATAATTCAAACTAATAAATGAAATGAGCTCCAGGAAATCAAAATCAAATTGATTTATTTAGTAACTATATTATATCAAGGTTAATGTATTATAATAAATCAATCTAAATCTGTAAGAAATAGCTTGGATTTTATGTTATTAGGCGTTGGAACATGTGTCTAGAGCCAATTTACATAAAAAACATACATACGTATCTATCGGAATAAATTTATATTCAATTGCTAAGTATTAAATTCACTACACGTTTTTTATTATCATATGGTATATTATAGGAATCTTATAAATTTTTATTAATTTACAAGCCAAAAACCGTCAGAATACTTGAAAACTAACTCCATCATTATAGAGCTTTGTACAACCGATTTTTTCGTTTAATTCCTACTTACTCCTTATGGTGACCCGAGTTTGAAAAGGAATAAAATACCCGTTGCGTGACCTTATGTCGTTTTTACAATACCATAAACAGGCATTTTCGTCTTTAATTAATAAGGGAAAAGCTCTTAGCTTCAAGTAGCGAAACAGCATGATCCTCTAAAGATAAATACGCGTGTTTATGCAATTCATGCAATGGCCTAAGATAGACAAAGTAAAGAAGGAAGTGGTTTAGTAGATCTAATGTCCAATTGATCTCGTATAAGTAGACTTGTATACGATCAATTATTTTTGACTTATTGGAGAAATTTTCACCTAATTAAGTTTAGTAGTTTCTTTGTTATACCGAACTGGATATGAAGATTAACAATTTTAAGAATAATTTATTATTTAATATCAATTCATACCTATTCCTGATGATTTCACCAGTCATTCACATTTTTAATACAAGAGTTTTATAAAAAAGAGCCTTCAGATAGAGAGAAATCTAAAATTTCTTATACGTCCAATCTAATTTGCTAAAATGTTATACATAAAATCTATCTAAATCTGCCGAAAAATTCTAGTTAGTCTCAAAGTTCTAACTACACAAATAATTCCTACTCAAATATTCATCGAAAATCGCCGTCCAAAGTCACTCTTATAACTCGAAGTATCTCTAATAACGTGAATTTTCATCATCACAAAAATGGTCATTGCAAAAGTTCATGATAGCATATTGTAAGAAGTTGGTCGCAAAATAAAATTAAATATTTGGCCAAAAATTATTGTCGTATGCCCTCGTAAGAATTAAGCACCTACACGTATTTAGAGAAGAGCATACCCAGTACCCCCAGAAAATTAATGTTTAGGCTGGTATAATGGGAGATGATATTATCGGCCCAATATTTATACTAAGAAATTTAAATGGGGACATGTGGGGTCACCTAAAATTGGTGGATTTTTAAAATGCAACCTAAGGCACTAGAGCAACTCCAGCATAGAATAGTTCAGGAATGCCGTAGTATTTCTAGAGAAACATTTGCAAAAATACGTGAAAAATTTGAAAGTAAGCTTTATTAGTTTCTTCAAAATACCAGAAATCATTTTAAAGATTTAGTTAATTAATATCAAAATAGTATTTTTATTTATTGTTTTCCTTGATAAGCAGAAAAGGATTTTCTGAAATGTGGCTTTTTATGGTATCATTAGGAAGCATTTTTCAAGAGCTTCACTTGACCTCCCTTTCTATTTAAGATTTTATAATATAGAGGTGTACCTCATACTGTCCAAGGGGTTGCAGATAAGAGTGAAATAATAAGCTAGTTTTGTCTCCCTTCGTTTTATAAAAACTCTTTTCAGCGTTTTTTATTTACTTTTTCGTTCCTGATATTTTAATTTTTTAAATTTTCACCCTATATGATGAAAATACAAGAGACCAAAAAGTATTTTAGTAATTTTAGTTACTTAATGAAAAAAAATTACATACTTTTTCCTAATAATATGGCTGTGTTGTCCACTGATATACCATAAAACCTAATAATATCAATCTAATAATAAGTAGGTCATAAAACTTCTTACGGCTTTTATTTTCTAGCACTATGCATCATGAAAATTTGCATAAAAATGCGAATTTAAGGAATATATCATTTTCCGTCGTATTTTACTGAGGCAATACGCACCAAAGGTTTTTGGATATAAGCGCATATAAAAAAAAAGTGTTTAATTTGATTCGTCGCCGGTCAGTAACTTCAAAGGCATCGCATCATCAAGAAGCACGCGAGGATCTTCGATCTCATTAATTTTGGTGTCTTATCATGCCTAACCATAGTATCACCACATAATTTTCACACTATGTTGATAAACAAACTTGGTGCCAACTATCAATAGAATAGTGAGGCAACAATTCTTAAGCTTGCTACTTCACTCAGAAGAAGCTTCTATTAATATTCTACCAGCAACCATATTAAATTGTTTGTATTTATTTATGATACACCCTACATAATATGCAGACATCGCAAATTAAAACTGCTACATTATAAAACCAGATATGGCAGCGCATATTTTACACCACCCGTCGTCGCCTAAAATCTTTTTTGGTCACTCTTCCCACCCATTTAAAACCCCAACAAACTGGCTTGATGTAGACTTGATTGTTTCTTTAGTTTACATACTTTATATATTATATGGATAATGATTAATATATACGAATAATGCATTTTGCTATTAAATGCCTAGTATAGGCAACTTATAATGTTAAAGTTCAAATCTGAAGACTTTAAACTCGAGGATACCGTTAAAAGCCTAAAATATCCAACAAGGTTTTATCTTCGGTTTATGGGACGTGCAATTTTTATGTCACCGTACACCGTGCATGCAAAATTTTAATAAAATTACTTCGAAGTAATTGCTGTACAAGCGGCGCTGGAGCAAATTGCTGAAAGGTGTGAGTCTATTGTCTTTTAGCTTGAACAGTTTAATTGGCTGAAAAGATATTTTTAGATAGCAGGTTGGGATATAAGTAATATTGGCTAGATTAAATTTAAATCATCAAATCATCAAGGGTGTATATTCAGTTTATGGCGTTAGGCTTTCAATAAACATTTATTAATTATTTTTTCTTAAATTGTGCATATTTCCGAGCCAATTAAACGTTTTATATTAGGACGTCTCAAAAAAATTAAATTTGAACCCAAGCTTATTGCTGGCATTTCAAGGATTAATGATAAAATAAGTAAAAATCTTAAAGGGTGGACAAGAATATTTTTTAACGTTTTCAAAACTATACTTCAGACTTCAGCTCGAGTGTGTCCTTGGCCGGTATTTGAATGAACATTTTTTCAAAATTATATAACTCACCTAAAATATTTATTGCACAAAAGCGGGTATTAGAAATAAAAGAAAGAATTGGGTATAAAAAAGGTGAAGGGGAATTTTTAAATCTTGTTAATTTTAACAGTCTTTGGTCTATACATATCGGGATATTTGAATATTTGTTAAAAAATAAAAATATGTTTGATATTCAGATACAGCATACATACGCCAGAAGATGTAAAAATTGTAGTTATACTATTTCGAAAAAAAAGTTCACATTTACCTTGTTTGAATTTTACTGGTGTTGAGGATAATATATGTATTTGATTTTATACCCTTTATATTCTTTGATTGAGTCACTTTGACTTAATGTTAAAAATTCCGAGATTGGAGGGACACAAAGTCAATGGTCTCAAAATATGTTTATTTTTAAAAACGATTACACGTGTTTCGCCCTAAGGCATCATCAGATCTAAAAGAAAGAAGGCAACCCTATTACAAAAACAACAATGCATAGACAAAAATTACAAAGTTAAGATATGACTTACCGGTAAAGCTATTAGATTAACACCACAAACATTGTTCTCGACCAAAACTTTTTTAAATTTAACGATTGTTTCTTCAAACAGACCAATGGGTTGAGGATGGGCTCTTGTCTGTCCCCGTTTTTAAGTGAGATTTTTATGCATAATCTAGAGAGTAAGATAATGTGCAGTACGTTTGCCAAGGACATTGTTTTTTACAAACGGTATGTGGATGATGTCTGTTTGGCCTGGAGTAGGGATGAACTCAGACTAACATAACTTAACTTTTACCTTAACTAACATAACTTTTACCTTAGAAAAAGAAAAAGACGGTAAGCTTCCTTTTTAAACCCTTTGCTGACTAGAGATAACAACAAAATCACATTTAATATTTATAGAAAACCTTTCTCGACAGACAACATTATCTAGTTTGATTCTAATTCCCCGTATTTTCATAAATTTGCTGTATTCAACTCCTTTTTCTACCGGTTATTCAAAATACCATTATCAACAAGCGCCTTTCAAAAAGAGTTAGCTACAATTAAACAGATTGCAGTAAATAATGGGTTTCTATTACGTATAATTAATACAATTTATTTCAAATTTTATAATAAGTACAAGCTCTCCTATAATTGAATCCATAACACCAGTATTAAAAATTCTAGATTTCATTGCCTCACTTACTTTGGTAGTATCTCCTCCCGATTGGCAAAAATTTTTAAAAACTATAATTTACAGATATCATTCAAAACTTCAAACACATTATTTAATAAGCTCGTAAACATTAAAGATAAAAGAGGACCCTTATCCCAATCGGGAGTCTACTCCCTTAACTGCGGGGACTGTAATGCCGTTTACATTGGTCAATCTGGAAGGAAAATAAAAACGAGTGTGCAGGAACACTTAAGAGAATATAATAAACACAAAGATACCGAAATCACCGAGACGAAATGGGCTTTTGCCAGTCATTTATTCTCCTCAAAACACTATCCTTCCATCCCGGAAAATGTAAAAATCCTTCATGAGAGCCCCAAGGGAAAGAAGCTTGACTTATTAGAGAAGATAAAAAGGAGTCCTGTACTGTCTTGTGTGAATGATGTTTTTACTTTCGAACCGCATTTAATTTTTAACAATATTCATCACGACCTGGATAGCACGTAAGTTTAGCGTTGTTCTGCTTGTTTTGTACTTTTATTTTATTTAGTTTTGACACCGGATTTAATGTGAACGTCAGCATTATTTTTTATGTATTTATTTTTGTTTCAACTTAAATGTTTGTACTGTTAATCTAATAGCTTTACCAGTAAGTCATATCTTAACATTGTAATTTATGTCTATGCATTGTTGTTTTTGTAATAGGGTTGCCTTCTTTCTTTTAGATCTGACGATGCCTTAGGGCGAAACACGTGTAATCGTTTTTAAAAATCAACCTAATTTGAGACCATTGACTTTGTGTCCCTCTAATCTCTGAATTTTTATTATTAAGAGGTCTCTTTGAGAAAAATGGACTACTTTTTTGAATTTGACCTAATGTTTTATGTATATCTTTTTGTTTATGGAAAATGTATATTAAGCATGATAAAAAATATAGTGCCTTAATTAAAAAGTATTAATTTATTTTTAAATGATTTATCTCATATTAATAAATCCTACAATAGTTACTAATATCCCATATCCTTCAATACTCGTTTCTTTCCTTCACTTACCAGCTAATTAGTAGGGATTCTAAGTATAAAATCTTGTTCTAAAGGTTTAAGAGAAAGATAGCAGTATGATCTGCTTGCATGTATCGGTTAGAATTTAAACTACTTATATGCATGCTCAACTGATAATAATCATGTTAATTATGTTACTCTCTATTTATTCTATTTATACATTACTTTAAGAGTACCCTTTTCATGCGATTTACTGCCTTACTTGTACTGATATTTCTCTAACCACACCCTCATAATAACAAAATTACTCGACAAGGATATTAATCATTTCAAAGCAACATATTCTCGCAATTAGTAAGTTACTTACGGTCTCCATGCATTTCGTTTTTCCGTCTGCATTTTTTTTAGTTATCTCAAAAGGTCAATTTTATACAGATATGATTTCAGATAATGTAGGTGGACAGTGCAATTTTGCAAGATTCCTTTTCTTCAGTCTGGAATTAAATTATTTTCTAGGATAAAGAAACAGTCCCGTAGTTTAAGACATAACCTCCAATTACCACATACTTCCAAGAAAAAATCATATAGTAACTATTTCTTATTCAATACCGCACATTCTTGGTTCTCGGTAACAGAAACAATCGTTTTTTTTTCTGTTGGCGTCTTGCAACTAAACTAGATGCGCATAATATCAACATTAGGCTGTTATAGCCGTCCTCCACCGATAATCTACCGTCGATCGTTTGGTGAATTTTAAACGCCATTCCTATGAAAAGTTATACTGGCGACACTTACTTTCAGTTTTCTCTATTCATTCTGCGCGTCCAATTAAAATAAATTATGTCCCTAAAAGGAGGTAATTAAACTGCAGTTACTTTATGCCAAATTATGCACAATCTTTGTCGTCTATTTTTGGGTTATGCAAGTTGCTTTTTGATGAGGCTTTTATGAATAGTATCTCCACTTATGGTGATTGTTCGAGGATGAATGAAACCTGTTTTTCGTTATTGGATTTCTATTTGGTGCGATTGAGTGTAATAAAAATTTATTGAGTTATTATTAAATAAGATTAATTACTTAATAATATAGAAAATGGCTGCGACATCCTTTAAAATTATGCAAAAATTAAGTCAAGAGCAGTCGTAGATGCACTTAATGCTAACAGTCACTAAGTTACTAAGTGATAAAGTCGTATGAAAATCACCCTAGAGAATTAGGTGGGTCCAAAAATATTTTAGATGCCTTTACGCACTTAGCTAAATAAAGCCCTATAAATGAGAGCCGAATTAGCAACTCCAACGATAATTTTTTTAACGTCATTATAAAAAAAGATTCACTATAGTTGAAAATAGTGTGGTGAGATGCATTTAGCACTTTTTGATCTTTTATTATGAAGGGTGCAGAAGAATTTATCCCTTTTTACGATACAACCACAAACCAGTTTGACCATTAAACTTGCAAATTCGTCTATAACTTAACACTTTTTTAGTAAAAGGCTAGCATGAGAATTCCAAGAATGCCTATGTTTGCTTTTCATTTACTTATTCAATGAACCCCAAATTCTATTATTTGTGTCACGATTCTTGAGCCTAGGAGTTGTTTTTACTATTACATCTTTTATCACTATCATCACTAAGTTTGTTTTATCATCTCTGAAACTAACGAACCATTCAGAGAGTTTTCCTCAATTCAGAATACTAGATACTGAATGATAAGAAATTATTTCTGGAAGAGATGTTACAACAACACATAGGTTTATATGTCAAAAAAGCAGGCAACTGATGGCTTTAAGGCTAGAAAAACTTATACTATATATGTTTTAAATAATCATAATTTCAAACTAATTTAGAATTAATTAAATTATTTATTGTAAGGTGGATGGTACACGAAACCCTTAGTTCTAGTTTTACAGATATTATTGTAAAAAAATTATGAGTTGTTCCTAGTAGCACATAATAAAGTAATCGGTATGTTTCACACGCTCTCTGTATTTGGCAGAAACCACCTTACAGCACTTACAGCCAGTCAATTCAACCATGTTCTACTACTGCTCCTTTTGTTGCACCAGTCGATAGTACTTATTTAATACAAATTGCACGGCCATCTTTCGCTCAGCCACGTTCCTTTTTAGGACACATTAGGGTATAATAACTTGACAATGGCATCTTCATTGTCATTTTAACATAATGATATGGCTACCATGAGTTACTTTTAAGGAAAAAGTATCCTTACATGTAGGAAGTTATGCGCCAAGTGATATATGTCCATTACGCACGTCCCAGTGAAGAATTAAGGGAATTTAGAGTCTTGGAAGTGTTAAGGCCACACCTCGTAGTGTAATTATCGCTTTGAACGAGTTTTTGCATAATTACTATATAACGTATGCGGTGATAATCGAAGATCTTTAGAAAAAGGTTTCTTGGAAGTTGGGAAGGTGACGAGATAAGAACAAAAAGTTGAAGAAACACCTGGTAGGATATAATATACAACTTTAATTTTAATATAATAAAAAAACATTTTACCTCTATTTTAGTTAAAAAAAAAATGTAATTTCTAAAAAACCCTAATATTTTAACCGATGGAACCTTGTCTTGTATTATTCAATGAGCTCCGAGTATATAAATCTGAATTTCTAGGGCATGGTTGCTTATATTTATAAGAAGGTAGTACCATATAAGGATATACATAAAGCCAATGTAGAAACCCGGCTGATTATTTATAATAGCATTACTTAATGGATTATTTTTAATAGCAAATTATTTAAACTCTAATTAGTAGTGAATTAGCAGCTTGTAGATGTAAAGGGGCTTGTGTTTAATTAACTTTATTAGTTCATTGAAGCAGAGTAAATGAATGTAATGAAATTTATGTTATCCTGTAAACCTATACAAGTCTTGCATCCTTAGATCATACTAATATATACATATACTAGTGCTTTCGAGCATAATAGAGCAAAATTTTATTTTAATTCTATCCATGTACTTTTTGAGTTATCTATTTTTTGCTTTTTCTTGAATGCAGGCTTCTATTTCTTCGATTGCAAAAATTCAATTCGCCATAAATTCGCCAAAAATGATTTTCTTTCTCCGCATGTTATAAAAGACTACGAATGAAAGACTTCATGGTGAGTAAAAAACCAGATTTGTTAATATTTAGTCATATAGTATAAACACTTCTTGAAAATACGATCTCATACACTTTTACATAATCATCTTTATTTTGCCTCTTCATGAGCTAGCAGTATGGCTGACTAGTAAACTTACTAAATAATGTATAATCTTAAAAAAATACTATATTAAAAAAAATTATTAGATTCTGCATTGAATAAGCTACTTTCATTGCATAAGCTTTTGTGGCAGTTTCACTGGGTTAACAAGAAACTTGATTTTAACCCATTGCTCCCTGCTATTCTTCCGGTGAGTCGTTAGTTCGTAGACTGATTCAATAGACTGCTACAGTCAAACTAAGCGATGTACTAGTTTATCGTATTCAGAGCTTTAGGTCGGAAAAGGAATATTAGATACTGTCATATTGAAACATGCAGCACCCTCGCAGTTTACTAAGAACAGCATCACTCCGGTTGTTTAATAGCTACGCCTTGTATATACGAGAATCAAAGACTCGCGGTTCGGATGAAAAGGATAACCGTATCACGTAAATACATCGAAATATAAATAAATCCTGACAGAAATCCTCGAATGGCTCGAACAAAATGAATATTCACATGACGGAACTAAATAAAGACTGATAAATGATTTTGTTAGGGAAGATCAGGAATTTAAATAGTCAATTATGTATCACTATTTTCTATCTGGTACTAGTTTCATCTGGCACTAACTTTTTTCTATGATACTACGAAATTTGTCATAATTCTAAAACATACAGCAGAAGAATAAAAAAAACGTATTGGGTTTTAAGAAAATGTAGATATTATAGTGATATAATAGAGGTTATTCTAATAAGTAAAAGAAGAATAGCGTATAGCTATTACGAAAACATTGATAATATAAGAACTTTGACTAAAAAAGCAATCAAGAGAGTTTTAGAAAATCTATTTGAAACCAAAAATTTCGTTTTAAGGCTTCTTGTGAGAAAAATCCATGGCAAATTCCTTTTAACGTGTCTAGGATTCCTTATCCTACTGAATTCATTCTAGATGTTATAAAAACTGCTTCAACTAACCTAGAAATAGCTAATAATAGAATGTTATAGAAAAAAAACTTTGGCAGTAACTCTCAAAAACTCATTGTTAAATGATTTATTATATATAATTTTTTCTATTGTATTGATTCTAATTAAGGAATGAATTAAATTGAATTATGGGAGTTGGCAGTCAAGAGGACTGTTGCGCACATGAGTCTCAATGAATCGGAAGGATATCAGACGCCAGCATCCTTGTAAAGCCAATAAGGCTCTCTGGTCTGATGAATTTTATATCGCTGGGCAAACTATAAGTGTTGCCAAGATATTTAAACCTAGCACACGTGATTGTTGGACACTTCTCAATGACATGGTTTGCAGGTTCTTTCTCCTCCCAGTACCAGCGGTAGTCCGGGTTATTTGCAATACCCAATGCCTTGTTTAAAAACCCGTCACTGTCCAAATTTCACGCCTTTTTAAGCACAACAATTTTTTGGTGATTTAGACAGAGGGCCTATATATGAGTGCCTTAACCTATATCTACATTGGTACGGATACGTGACTTTTATCTCATCCAATAGAGAAAAGCGTATCCGTTAAATGACGTTATATTTTTACTCGAGTTTTTGGTATTTACAGTTTTGACATTTCACAATTGCTTCAAGCTATTTTTATGTCTTGGTTGTAAAGGGGTTCTCGGATCCCATAGAGGCCACTAAATTTAAAATATTGTCCTCATTGGCACAAAGCTCGAAGGTAAAACCCTGGTTCTCCTCCATATATACTAGAAAACCTTGACGTTCCAAATAATTTTGGGACTGACTATTAACTAAAAAGCCGTAATAGTCACATTAAAAATATGTGGAACCCCGAATCGAACCCAAACTCGACATTCTAAAAAGAATGGTACAAAATAGCAAATGGTAAAAAAAGTTTGGTAAAAATTTTTAAAATAACAATAAAAAACAAATAATACAATGGACCAAAAATATGGAATGAAGTTCGAATTAACCTACTTCTATCCGTGTTTTCCTTCACGTAGGTACGTGAAACCTTTCGGGTCTCTTATTAGCTGATTACGTGCAAGCAATTACGTGGTCCCAACGGATCCGTAATTACGTATCAATGTGGATTCAGTCTTAGCCTATCTTATGTCAGGTCCTTCCATCTATTTCCAGGGAGACTTTTCATTATTGATGCAGCTCTACATTTCACTATACCGACTATAGGTTTAAGTATAAGTTTGGCGGATCACAGTCGAGCAAGGGAGTCGAGCGTCCTCGTTACCAACATTGTTCAAGTGACCAGGTTTCCAGATAGCCAAGTTGAACTCTGCAGCCCTTTATAACAATTTTTTCTAGAACCTTTATAAACGCCAGTACAAGCGTACGTTTTCAGCCGCAATAGCCTTAATGGCGGATCTGCTGTCAAAGCAAATTGATACAATTTTGTTGCGGTATCTTCATTATAAAATGTTTTGTTGCATTTCAACACAGCAAATACTTCAGCCTGGAGGACTAGATATTAATATGGAATGGGATACAGGATTCTTGGCTAAGAAAGTACCCTCGGGAATAAGGGAAGAGAATTATGTGCTCTTTAGAGGACCTGCAGCGGGATAGGAAAGAATTACGTGCTATGAGTTTTCTGAACTTATCGTAGTAAAAGAAAATCTCGGAGAAAAATATTAATTTTATTTAGTGTTCCAGTTTGGTCATATTGTTCACAGTGAATTGAAAAGTCACAGGGAAAGTTGAGTGAATATCAGAATTAGCGGTTCATCAAAGCAGAGCTGTCTACCTGGGTAAGACTTCTAGTCTGAAAGGTCGCCGTAATGTTGGTTCCCACGGGCATCCATCCTTAAGCACAATTCCTACACACCCTGGATTATTGGGGTGAGGAAGAGAAGAGCAAAAGGGGTCAAACAGAGACATTAAGAAGGTAGAACAGCAAGCCGGGGACGGCAAAAAACAGAAGTAAGAGAATGCAGAAACACACTTAAGAACAGCAGAAGAAAGGTGTGATGGTAGTTCGATAATTAAATATCATTTCTGGGAAGTTTATCGACGTCCAGTCTAGATTTGCAGCATTTAGTTTTAACAGGTGAACCACGTGTAGGATATAGGCTTAGCCTGTATAGATCCGATCATTGGCGATGGTGTTCTGCAATTTTAATAGTTGATTATGGAGGTGTATAGCCAGAAAAGCTCTCTGTGCAGATTCATCAAATTACCTAAGAGGTGTTCTGCGGTTAGTCAATATATCTTTTTTTTAACTCTTTTTACGTCCCTTTTAGGTATTCATTAAATGAGTGTATCCATTTAGCACTCAGATATTATTTGATTAATTCATTTATTCTAGTTATCCTAATTATTAAAATATTTAATTAATTTATTTTATTATGACATTAAATAATGCAACTTTGTTATAATGGTATTATAATGTATTCTTAAAGAATTAAATTCAATATTAATTAATATAAAACTTGTAACATCATTTCTATGTCCCAATATTTCTTTTATAAAACCTGCAAATATCTTTTTACTTTCATTCACGTCACCTTAATATCTGCAGAAGTAGACTCGTGAACAGTTGACCACACACAGCCGCGAACAGCTTGTCAAGATCCAGATTAACAGAGTAATTTGCGGTGATGCAACTGCTAATCAGTTTTATTTATATATCAGAAGAAGAGCTGCGAAAGGAGAGTTTCAAAATAAATGTAAAGGAAAATGGTATAAAACGACTGGCGCAAAAAGGAGTAATTAATTCGATGAAGTTAAGACGTCGGCTGATGGACTGGTATAGTGAAGAAATTATTTCATTATATATTATAAAGTGATATTAATGATCGCTTCTTAATAGTTATTTTCTAACTCTATTGTACTAGAGAATAAATACTTGTCTAATTAGAATTGAAATAAGCTAATCATTCTAATATAACTGTTTATTCGAAGAAGAGCACGATTTCACCAAATTAACAATTAGCGCTATATTAAAAATACTGGTGCATAACATGTGATATACAAACAATGGAAAGGTTAAAAGCTTTTGATTGGCACGAATTTCACCTTCTGTCAGGCCATGTTTGGGTTAGTTCCTAATTAGTACCCATTTTCTACGATACTACGGCTATCTTAATGAATTGTATACAAAACTTCATTAGAGCAGTACCTTTAAAAAATTAAGTAACGGCAAACACACCTATAAGAGAAGCAGCGATGATTTCTGTGGGTACATTTTATAATGGTTCGAAAAAACTTTATTGATTGAAAGCAGGAACGATCAATCACGGCGTGTATTTGGCAACGTTCAAAAGAAATTAGAAGCCAATCCATTTTCCCACTAGACACGCCTACAGAAGATTTAATTTCGAATGGTATTTATTATAAGATGTAACGCATAACAAGATATTAATATTTTCTATAGGCTTTTATTGGTCCGTTAAATAAAAAAATTAGGTATATATTACTATTAATATTAAATGTTTTTTATGAAACCTAATAGATATCTGCTATCAAGCCGCATAGAATTGTTCAAAGCTAGCATCTTGCAAATAATTATTGTAGATAAGGGTCAGGATATAATACAAATTGTACAGGATGTCTCAAATTCAGAATGATCAAAATGTTATTTAAAAAAATCTGAAGTGGAAAACAATATTTTCTTTGTGAATGGGAAGTTAAGAAGGAAAAAAGGGGATTTTACACATAACAACATATATAACAAATTTCTTACTGTCAAAAAAAAAACAAAACAAATCAAAATTCTAAATTACTTTAAGTAGTGCTCGTTTTTTTTACTTTACGATAATTAAAATACTCTAGTGCAAAAAATATAAAATACCGATATTATAAATTAGATTTCCTTTCTGATTAAACGAACATTATAGAAAAATAAAATTTATAAAATATTGAGCATATTTGAAACTGGAATCTTTTGCATGTAAATTGCCTACCATACTGTAACTTTGTCAGAAAAGCTAGCATGCAAATTTTTAGACCACCACATCAACTAAAGCAAAATGTCAGTTAAATATTAGATTTACTATACGCACTGCAGTAAATAATCAAACTACATAAACCATTGGGCATTTATCAGTGAATGAAGTTATGGTAAAACCTTAAGCATGGTAATAGAAAAAAAATCCCGGTGTTATTAAATGCCGTAAAGCAAAATAAAAATACTTTCTCAGTATTAGATAATAATGATTTAAATTTGATGATAGAAGATTTCGTCCTTTGGCGACTTGACATTGATCATTGACTTGATCATTGACTTTTTTTCTTCTGGGCGCTTTACTGAATTTGAAGTATTTAAATAGTCTCATTAATTTATGTTTCAACGATGTCTCATGCTTTAATAGTGACACAGAAAAAAGGGAACACTAAATAACTTTGTTCAAGATAAACAAATGAAATTTGGTATATCGATAGAATAGTTATAAGAGC
This sequence comes from Anthonomus grandis grandis, assembly GCF_022605725.1. NCBI lineage: Eukaryota > Metazoa > Arthropoda > Insecta > Coleoptera > Curculionidae > Anthonomus > Anthonomus grandis. Next base: position 20,607,643 of record NC_065549.1, read on the forward strand.
AGCTTTTGACGTATTCTATTGTTTTCCATCACTTCCGGTTTAACACGAAACGACACTAACTTTCTTATTTTAAATCGGACACGTGGTATATTATTCCATATTTACTATTAACCATCATACAGTAGAAGATGATATTCTGAAAACAATGATACTCTATTTGCTACTTTTTGTTTCATACACATAGAAAAAATTATTTTTTAAAATTTTTAAATCGGGTGCCATGAATGCGTTGAAAGTTTTAATTTTTAATCAAGTAAATATAAAAAAAAAATAGTTTTCATTGCATTTTATGACTTATCTATCTACTGACACGCCTATTTAAAATGTCCAAACCATTAGTTTTGGCATTTACTTTATTTTCTTAAATAGCACATTATTGGGAATAACCACATTTGAAATGCGGTTTATTTTTCCCAATAATTTAATATTTAATAGTATATTTGCGTTATTGATTGTATGTTGGGACAGTAGTTTGCAAAACTCCAACCTTCTATTAGAATCATCTTCATAAAGCTCATGAAAAAGTTTTATATTGTACGGGTGAAATTTATTGTCTTTCAAAATTCTTCATATTATTGAGCATGTAAGTTCTGAGGAAATAGCCAGTCCACGAGTGATTTGGAGTGCTACATGTCCCAAAACTTCTATTCCTCCAGTTTCATTTTAAATTGGTCGATTTTCTTAATGGCGATTACGGCGAATTACAGATTAAGATTACATTAAATTACAGATCAAGTTTCTTTAATTTTTTTTATCAAGCTAGCTTTAACTTTAAATGCATTAAACAACCGGGCAGTAACTTTTGCACTGCTCCCATTTTGGTCATACAGTTTTGTTATTTTTTACTCTTTCTTGAATTGAATAAATCATTGTTTATTGATGAAAACTATGTATGAATCATACTTTATTATACGGGTATAGATGAAAAGACGTCGTCTTAAAAATCAAAATTGATACAACATACTTAATATACCAGTTATGTAAAAGTGTCCAGGCCTACCATTAATGTGTCAGTAAACACGCTGTTGAGCTTTCTTTGGCTTATTATTTTTAGTTCAGTTGCATGTCGGTAGAGAATTGTTAAATTACATATTTATAACTTTAGTTACAAAATACTGATTTTAATAATATCAGGTACGTATTACAGGACCTCAATCAGTCAAAAAGAGTGATGCTTCAACGGTACATTTAGTAAACTTCATAATAAATTAACTTTTGTTGGTATTAAAATGTGGCAAGCTCTGTTACAACAGATTATTATTTAAAAATATCATATACATATATCTATTAATGCCTGATATGGTTACCTAAGTCAATCATTTAATCCTTCAGTTACGATACTATATCTTACTTTAATTATGTTAAAATATAGAGGCTCTATAAAGTCCGGTCCCCGCGGTTGATTACTTTTTAACCTCCCATCGAGCGACCGGCAAAAATATAGTCTAATTAGGAGGTATGCAACCATGTAGTTCTCTCTGTTCTTGCTGCGGCCATCCAGCCGTTGTTGCCGAGACCAAAATCTCGCTCTATAGATTTACTGGTTTCATTATAAAATAATTCGGGACTAAAAATAACTAGCGGTTAGATTACGATCACAGGAGATATTTTAATTAAAAATGTTTTGCCACAAAAAACTGGTTTTTTGTATGGACTGGCGAAACCATTTCGATAGCTACCTTTCGAGAACAGAACCCACTCTCAGATCAATATATTTTCATAAGGGTTTCAAATGAAGCATTTTATGGTCCCAAAAACAAGATTTAGCATTGGAATGTCGGAAACCATAAAAGATACCACGTCGGTTAAATTATGTCAAAGTTGCATTTATGTAATGAGTTAATGTGAATTATAACTTTAAAAGTCTTTAATTTTATTTTTAGGTCTACAACTATAATAGAAAAAATATATTCGGAATAATAAATTTTCAGATGCCTAAACGTAGTTTTAATGTTGCAATTTTGCACCTCAATAATCCTCAGTATAACAAAACTTTTTATGTCAACTTCAATATTCTGGCCTTTCATAACATAACAGCAGGGCTACCATCAAGGCTTTTACGGCCAAAAAGGTGAGCTTCAAGCTCGTACTGGAGTGCATAAAGGTCCTGGAGAAACTGCTGAAAGTAGGCTGCAGCATTTAGCTTGTCTGGATGCCTGGCTACTTAGGCTATACATGAAAGGAGAAAGCATACTCCCGCGCTAGACTGGGATCCGCGAAACGGCTGGTAATTCTCGATTCTACTATCGGTATAGTCAAATGTGTAGCTGTTGCATTGATGAATAGTCTGCTGGACAAGTGCCTCTTCCAAAAATGGACGGAAGCAACTGGTATGAGATAGGCGAAGGCACACATAGACCAGCCGTCTGCCTATCTCACCGGAGAACAACTACGCATAAAGAAACGCGAAATCCGGCTAGTGCTAAGTCATTGAGATTTAGACGCAATCTCCACACCATAGGAATTCCGGAAAATCCGGAACGTCGGTGGCTTTGGAGGAGAACGAATCTGTCGATCCCGTTATCCGCTTATGTGCCACCGGAAGCACGCTAGGCCCAAATATCTAAGTAACAAACTATTTCATTGGTTTTTCCGAAGGTATTGGCCTCTGATAATCCTCAGTGGAGCAAGGCAGATCCATTAGGTGACCTATGTGTATACTAGTCTCTTTGACTGCCCACTGTCTCAATATTCTTAAAGTACTTAACGATTCTGGAATTTTCTGTTACTACTACAAATCAAAAATAGTTCATTGCAAATATTTGTTATTGGCATAATGTGGTTTAAATATGTTTCAATGTATTTTTAATAAGCTTAACGTTATAATTCTATATATAGGTTTTAATATTATTGCTATTATAAAATAATTACTTTAAGTTAGTTTGTTCTTTGTTTCTTTAAAATTTATAAGACTGTTTCATAATAATCTACAGAGCACTAATAAAACAAATCCCTTGGATGAAATTAATATTTATATGTATTAGCATTTTCACTGACAACCTTATTTTATTATATAATTTAGGAACGTTTATCTAACTTTCAAAAAGGAAATTTTTACTTGCTGCTTGTGGTTCTCACGTCTCATTTTTTTCTGCTTTTCCAATTTCAAAACATGGATGCTCTGATGTGTCATAAATTAAAAACATAATAGAAAATAAAATGTTGGCTCTAGTAGAGACGAAAGATCTGTTATATCCTGAATATGACCTCCACACTCGATTTATGTATAATTTTGTAATCACCGTATTCGTTAGAAGTGACATATCTTATATATATTATTGACATATTCAGCACAACGGGTAGAAGCTTTGGAAACCCCAGGGTTCGATGTTATATGGTTCAAAATAACAACCAAAAGATTCACAAGTATTTTTTCTTGGTCTACAGACCACGCAGCGATACACACTACAAAAGGCTTTTCATCGACCTTGCTGATAAAATCTTTTTTTTTTCTCTCTTCATTGTCTTGGAATGATGTCTGCCTTAGGACCAATGAACGTTTAATAAAAGTTGTACCAAAGCAGTCATTGACAAAATTTCTGCTTAGCGCAAATACGCTAAGAACCAGGCCTTGCAAATGATGTTAGCTCTATTGCCTTAAATAATGCATGCAGGCAGATGATCGATATCTACAAATAAAAATATAATAAGAGAGTGAAGAACAAACTTCTTAATTGTCCAAATAGTCTACAGCAAAAGCAGTTAGTCAAGTTTCTGTGAGTCAAAAATTCCAACATTGTTAATAAAAAATCCACCACACTTAGTAACCGTCTATATGGTTTCGAAAGCAGATATTTACTGGCGATCTATTTACCCATGTCACGCATGTTTGGACCGACGCTATTGAGAAATATGGTGAATCTCGTGCAATAACTTTGGATAATTCACACGTATTTGTTTTTTCTAACAAACTTTATTCTTGTGGTTTACCATCAACTTTCGTTACTTGCTTCGAGCACCAATTCGAGAGAATATTACAACTTGCAGAATTTTAAGAAAAATATCCACATACGCCTTCGTAGCACTGCCAGTACTGGTAACACTCGAGTACCAGAAGTTTTGTCTTTTTGTGCCAGTGCCTTCCATACAAAAAAAATGTATTTCAAATATTATCTCAAAAGCTTGCAAGATGTTAGAATTTGCAGACTTATCAGCGGATTTATCAATAAGAACTTTTTCGAAACCTTGTTGCTGTTTAGTTTATTTAGAATTAAAATACTGCTTGGTGTATAGTGCCATGTTAATTGAAAGGGCTAGAGGAAATGCTTATCCTTGTGTCCGATCATCACGGAAGAGTTTATATATGATGATATTGTGCAAGCTTTGGATCTATCAAATTTATTTACAAGAAAGCATATGGCTCATATTTGTTTTTTAGATAAACTCGTTTAGGGTCACATCAAGTCTCAAGAACTACTAAATTTTATAATACCTGTTAATTGGACTACTCAAAGGGGTAGGCATAATGAACTTTGCTGTAACCTATCATGCTACTCATTATAGTAAAAATTATTTATCTCTGACCCTGTTGAAAGCTATTAACTATTTATGCTTATTGTGAGATTAGCATTTTTAATATGAGAACAGCATCTTTTAAGTAGAATTTGAACAAATGATTGATGTATGTAAATCATATGATTGGTGTTAATAAGTATAATTAGGTTTTAATAGTTTGTTGTTGTCCTTGTTACGTGGTGAATTATTTTATTATATATTGGCTTTCTTAGGCTTCTGCTTGAACGCACCCACTTATTCCTAGCTATTATTTCCTTTTTTACCAATAATATTATTTAAAAACTTATAGCTAGCAACTCTTTAATTCTTTAACATTTTAATAATCATTCAAATATGTAATAATATTTAATAAGTATTAATTAAATTATATTGTATTAGTTCATAATGTACAAACAAGCCTCTATCAAATTATAATTGCATGTCGCCTTTATAATCTTATTAATAATATACCGCCCTAATAAAAGATTGGACGGTATACAACCGATATAAGAATATAATAGTAAGATGACCAGACTTTAAGATATTAAACCATGATAAACTGACCTTTGTCAAAAACTGAAATGTATAGCAAGCGGTTTTAATCTCCCAATTAAGAGATAAGGTCATCCAATTAGAAACGGGCATAAAAATATGCTGCGCCGATCAATAAAAATAAATGAGGGAACCGTAGGTACAAAGATATGATCCCCGTGGATATTTTTAACGCATAACCTTTTTAGACTTGACGCACATATTGTAGTTTTTAGTAGATATATTTAATTGACCTAAAATGCTTAGTGTCGCGTGAGAAGTCTTCATAAAGTATAAAACCTAAACTAGGCTAAAGCCTTACTTAAAAAAAATATATTAATCATTTTCATACAATTTAAATAAGCGTTGTTTTTGTTAAAGTGATTTGGTTAAAGTCCTAAAATATGTTATTCAATAAATAAAGTTAAAGCCTGCGGCACCTGGTTCTCACCTAAAAGTAGCAGGTATTTCATTCAACGAAAACAACCTACCGAAAAAAGGCCTCACTGTTTTTAAAATTCATATTAAGAAGTAATACAATTCATAAGTCAGTACATTAAGAGTCATTTGATCAACGGGTGCAACAAACTGGTTTCACCTTATTCCGCATCGTATTGGGTATCAATGAACGTCAAATATCAGGACGTGGTGTTTTAATTTTTGAGACTGGTGTCTGAGTGGACGCGGTCATTCGTTTGGGTGCATTTGGAAAATAAAAATTATTGTCTTTAGTTAAAATACTTATCAGAGTGTCCTAAAAAGACAGAGTAAGATATATTGAGTTAGAAAGGTAGGAATGCTCAGACCTAATCCAAGAAAACCTGAGTTTTTTATAAAAAAAGACGACTTCAGTATCAAGAAACATTTCATCATTCGAAGAAGGAGTAGGATTTTAGAGATATTGGTACCCAAGAAATAATTTTTGGAGTGTCACTAATTAAGTGGCATCATCATCCGATGATTTGTAAGTAATTATAGTTCATAGTCTGAAGTTAATTCAACATAGAACCATGTCTATCTTCTGCTATTATCCTGCGGATTCGATATAAAAGAAAGAAATCTACCAACAACAGTTACGATTATATTAATATACACGAGCGTTTATTAAAGTTTTGTCAATATATGCATAGTGACTCCAGTTTAAAGGAGGTACAACTCTGGATAGATTTCTAAGTTGTATCATCATATCAGAAAACATAATTAGCTTAGTGCAGTTAGCTGCTATTTGCTACCTGTAGAATAGGGTAAGACAAATTAGCAATAAAGGAGTTCGAAGCCAGACAACACTATTTAGTCTTTTGTGAGTCTGTCCGAGCGAGTCCTTTGAAGTAGGAATACCAAGAAGGGAAGAACTCCCTGTCGATCTTTGGTTATTCTTGGTTAGTACGTTAGCACAAATGATTTTAGCAAAAATACTTTCCTATTTCAGGTCTTTCTCACAAAAATTCCAAACAAGTTTTAATAAAAATAATCAATAATGCATTATTATTATCAATAATGCATATTATTAGAACGTTTATTTTCTTTTTCATCAAATTCAAAGTGTTAGTTTTAACTGCAGCAGTAAGAGCGGCATAGCTCGATATAACATCCTTCTTTCTCATCTTACTTTAATTAAAACATTCTTTAGCTATCAAAAACGGCTTTTACTAAACCAATTAAACTGATTATTTACAAGCAAAAACCAATAAATAAAATCAGCTCACAATACCGGGCAACCCGAGATCGGGCCCTTATTTGCATAAAACCCCACGAATATAAATATAAATATTATCTTGAGAGCAAATTAAAAGAGCTGGTAGTAATTTGTTACTGCAAAATATTAACATACCCAAGCGCCGAAAGAAGCATTTATGTATACCGAGGGTACCTTCCATTTTGATATCTTTTATGTAACGGTTCACCAGCTATAATAAACTTGGATTAAGGACTAAGTAAAGTTGTTTATCAGAGACAGGTTTAAAGCAGCCGAGAGTTTTTTTTATATTGCAAAGTATTTCAGCAGTATTATAATTACCTTTATCTCATAAGTTTAAAACTAAAAAAATTTAAAAAAAAGCATTTTTTATTGTGAAATTCAATCGATCAACCGATTTCAGGCATTCCTATCTTATAAGTTCAAAGCTTCGACAAACAATAAAACAGAGCTAAAAGCCAACACCCATAATAAAATTTGGTAGATACGTTATCTGCAGAATTTGAACGTCTATTAATTAATTTTAATTGATGGCCGCTGTCTTCTGCCAGCCTTTGGAATTATTTTGATGGCATGTATGTCAGATTTTTATCGAAACAAACCGTATAGGTAGATGAGGGACTTCCAAAACGTCTAAAGAAAAGATAACAAAGACAATGGATCAATATTGACTTTAAAAGATTGGTTTGCTTAACTGTTATTATAGATTTAAATTGTGAGGGGTCTGTAATATGATATTATAGATCATTAACAGTTAAAAAACCATATTTATGCATTTTTGCATGCATAATTTACAATTTAAAAAAACAATTATAGCGAGAACATAAATACCGCACACTATAAATATTCATGAAATCATACTGTAGTTCAGACTTTTTCTTTTTTAACTAACGTCGTATTGGTGCTAATATCATTAAAATCTGAATAAATTAGTCTAGTGTTAAAGTATTATGGATGCTACAAAGCAATTTTTAAATATTACTAGAAGTATGTGCAATAATCTAGACAAAATACATAACAATAGCGAAAAAAATTTCCAATATATGCTGTTATATTTCCTTCACTTAGCCACCAAAACATCAATTTCAGATTTTTACGATTTATAAACTTTAAGGGAGAAAATTATCAAATTTAATGAGTTTGGCGATGATTATTAGTCAATAAAAAGCTATCTTGGAATATTGAGAAAATAGTGAATTTGTGAATAAAGAAACAGAATAAGAATAAAAAGCGCAATCACAGCCCTCTGCCTGTCTCACCAGACAAATACCGCACTTAAAGAGATATTAAATCCGGCTAGTGGCAGGTCTTTTAACCGGCTGGCATTTAAAACGCCATCTTTACACCATAGGTATTGCGTTCAACCCGGAATGCCAGTGGTGTTGGAAGGAGGATGAAACTGCAGACCACATTATCTGGAAGTGCTTAGCACTCACGTGCACTAGGTTCAAAAATCTGGGTAGCACTTATAGTTTACCCATTGACAGTAAGCCTTTCAAACCAGAGTGTCTTATTGGCTTTTCTAAGGCTATTGGCTTAGTTGGTAGCCCTCGAAGGGGGCACGTTGGGTCCATTAGGAGACCTATGTGTGTATCAGTCCCTTTGGCTGCCCACAGCCTTACATTCACGATTCATTAAAGCCTAATCGCCAAAAATGATATATAAAGTAAATAAAATGTCGACAATAATTTGTGCCGTCCTAATGAAGTAGTATAGACGCTACAAAGTAATTTTTAAATATTATTATGAGTATCATCAATAATTTAAATAAATACAAAATAACATCGGCAAAATTTCCCAATAAGCATTTACAAGATATATAATACTATAAGCATAGACACATTCAGATAATCAGATCAGAAAATCACTTCATTATTTCTCTTTTAAAAAAATTCAATCTTAATTGGCCATGGTGCTTATTTTATTTAGTTTTCAATTTTACTTTATCCTTTAAAGGTGTAAAAAAAAGAAAATTATCGTTAATTAAATGAATTTGCTGGTGAAAGCTGGATTCGATTGATAGATTCGATTGGTGTTAAAATATTATAGAGATATTCTGGGGTTTGTTTTCCTATTAGAAAATGGTTTTTTTAAGGATTCTGGTAAACCGCGTGACTATAAAGCATATTTAATTTCAATATTTTGAGTAGACTTATCGAAAATGAAACAAATGTAAGCTTAAAATTATGCAAAAATCTGGCAGCATTTTCACTTTATGTTATTCACTTAGCTCGCATACCATGACTTCCTTAAAAGGAGCCACAAGCACCTCATTACATCGTAAATCCAAAAAATAATTACTACTCGGGCACTTTGCAAAATTGAGGGGATTAATCGCCAAAAATGGCACCTAAAATGGATAAAGTTACAAGCTTTCAATTAACGAGATGTATTTAAATATAATTTAAAGTACACCACTTGTTAACATTCATTCTCAGGCCATCTATACGCGTCATAAATTTTAAAATCTCAGATACCGGTTAGCCGTTCTGGCGGGCGTAGCAAAAACATTGTCACTCGCAAGCCCGGGCCCATCAATCGAAAAATATGAACAGTTAAGATCATTAATTTTGAGCAGAGATACTGATTTTTTGGTTTTTCATTCTTGCTTCGCGGTGACAAAAAAGAATGGGGAATGCGATTCTGGTGAAGCTTGTTTTATCAGTAGTGACTTGTATTTAATTATTATTAAAAAATAAAAGGTTAATGGCTTATGTTGAAAAAGTAACTTTGCAAGGGAGAACAAAAAAAAAACTATGTTATCTTAGCCAATTTTGATGTAGTATAATTAAGTATAATACACCTTACTTAAAGTGCAAAATAACGCTGTCGTTAAAATAAACTTAAATGTCAGATTTTTCAGTGAAATGCCTGAGTAATTATATAGTATCTAAGTAGTGAACTCGCACAAGCTCGGCAAATAATTAACAATTTTTTTTTGTTTTTTGTCTACCCGAAGGTCGGTTTTCAAGTTCTTACAGGAGCATTCTTGAAATAATTTCTTGAGCTATATCGGATTTTTATATCTTTTGCGTGGTTGAGAATAGTTTATCTTCTCAGGAAGGAAATAGTTGTCTCATCAAGGCATAACAAATAAAAAAATTAAATACACGAATAATCAAAATAAATTATTGAGACAACTGCCTTACGGTTTTAATATTCTTTGTATAAATACTGCCTATGACTATTTCTACTTTTTCCTATCAATAATCCTATACATCCATTTTTTTAATTATTAGGTCTCAATGAAAAACTTCTTTGACAAAAATTATAAAACAAAAGTTGCTGCCACCAAAGTCTATATTGAAATTCAAATCGAAATTTGTCAAACAGTGGGCCGCCAGAGGCAGTTGTGCATATAGGTCTTCTAATGGACCCGTCATGCCCCACCGGGGGTTACCAGAGCCCAATGGCCTTAGAAAAAACCGATAAGGCTCTCTGGTCTGAAGGACTTAAAGTCACTCAGTGCACTGAAAGTGTTACCCAAGTATTTGAACATGGCGCGCGTGAGTCCTGGGCACTCCCCAACCACGTGATCTACAGTTTCATCTTCCTCCCAGCACCACCGGCATTCCGGTTTATCTGCAATGCCGATGGTATGGAGATGGCTTCTTAAGCGCCAGTGTCCGGTAAAAGGACCTGTCACTAGCTGAATTTCGCGTCTCTTTAGGCATAATAGAGTTTTGGTGAGACAGGCAAAGGGCCCACCTATGTGCGCTTTGGCCTGTCTCATACCAGCAGACCCTTTATTGATGCGACCGCTACGCATTTGGCGATACCAATTATGGGGCCGGCACATTCGCAGATCCCAGTCTGGCAAGGGAGTCCGCTTCCTCGTTGCCAGCATGGCCTGCATCGCCAGGTGCCCAAACGAGCTGAACCCTACAGCCAACCTGCACCAGTTTCTCCAGGACTTTTATGCACTCTAGTACCAGCTTGGATCTTACCTTTACGGCCGTGATAGCCTTAATGGCAGCTCTGCTGTCTGAGCATATTGATACGACTGTATTGCGGTGTCCGTAGCTTCAACTGGAACGTTTGGTTGAATTATATATACCGACTTAAAAGTTGAAATATATAGACTTTGCTGCGACTAATAGTACCGAAGATAGAGAGTGATTAAGGTGCCAAAAATAGTTTGTTGCATTTTTGTGCATGGAATGTTTCTTTAATCTTTTGCAAGCGTTTAAAAGTTGTAGAGAGTAAGTAGATTATTGTTACAAACATCATTCTAGACGTTAGATATGCCGCCTGTTCGATAATCTTTAATTTCTAAAAGATTTTTCATATTTTATTTTTTGCAAAACTCAAGCATTTTTAGAAAAAATTACAAAACAAATATAGTAAATAAATTATGGAATAAAGAAAATAGCCATTTTTAAAATCGGTGACAGTACAATATATCGGACGCAAAATAATAAAAGGTATTGTTTCTTACGTTCCCTATCATTTATAGGCTATTGCTAAAAAATCATTACAAAATATTTAAAATATGATTTGCTTTAAAAAATTATATTAATGTCTAATTCTGCGTATAAAATTAATTTTAAGGAAATTATTTGCGCCTTGCAGTAACTGTCAAGCATCCAAAATATTTTTATTATATTTCTAGTAGTCACTTATATCATAAAATTTTCTTTTCCAAGTAAATAAGACCAAGTTTCTCATATTCAACTGTTGTCCAGCCTTAAACATTCCATATATAAGGTAAAGAAAAGTATAACAAATAATTTGGTATTTGCATTTATAGGTTAAGTTTCAAGGGCTGATTATTACTTAGAGATATAATTCTTTTGACCATTTGTAGGTATATTATAAAATCTGCTAAAAAAAGAACTCTAAATTACCAACTTGCAGCTTTAAAAGTCAAGCTTTAATTTTGAAAGAACTAACAGTCTTCTGGTTGGAACTTTTTGTGTGATACGCAAATCAAAAAACAGTTTTATCCCTAACCAAAACTCTTTATTTTATTCTCGGCCATAGTATAAGTTCATTGCATCTTCGGCAGAAGATTAAAACTAGTTTCAATGTCGAGAATAAAAAAGTATATCAATAAAAGTATTTTTTTTTTCTTTGGACTTTACCACCCTATGATGTAAAATCTATGACGTTTAGGACACATGTTCATAGGAACTTTTCTGCTTGATTTCGTTCGAACGAACACGCTAAATTTTGTCGCATTATTAAAAAAATACCCTGTATATCTATCTCTATACAATACGTCTTAATCTTTCACTGTATATAATAACTAAAATACATATAAACATACTGTGAAATACCTACAAGTTATGCATTATTTATTCCAAAAACATTCCCGAGTAAAAGGCACGGTCATAAATCAACAAAACGCAAGTTTCTAAACAATTAGGCCGTTTAAATTCATTTATCTGGCATCTCGCGGTATTGTTTATGAATTCTCTTTGACTTTTCTGACATTTTGTCCCTTGTGCTATGAATATAATATTATAAGAAAGTAGCGCGTGAGAGCAGCTATATTGTGGGCTGGACCTTTCAAAGTTCCATTGTTTTATGAAAAAGTACGATATTGGAGATTAAAGATATTTTTCATTTCAGGAAGAGGAGGTTTAACAGCATAATGAGGTATTTAGATGACATAATAAATGGGTTAGTAACGAAGCAAAAACCAGGACTAGCATACTTTTATACTAGCAGATATCTCTATCTCATCATAAATAAAAAAGGTTATACTTCTAAAAATTCCTTTTATAAAGTACCTTCTTTAATTTCAACTTTCTGCCGCTCATTAAGTAGCAAATCCAATAATTCCATATCATAAATAAAGGTACTGTGAAATAAATTCAAATCGTGCGAATGCCTGACTTTTTCTTTCAAAAAAATCTGGAGCGATATAAGCGAATTCTTTGCCTTGGAGTGTCGGTAGACTGCCATTTGTTATTTTTCCGCCGCTAATTTACATGTGTAGCACAATATATTGATACAATGCGATAAGTCGTATAACGTGTTACTTTATTGAGGATGTGGAGTCGCCGCTTTTTTAATTCGAACTTTTAAGAAAAGGTAGATTATGTTAGTTATGTTATAGATAACTAACGGAAATTAGAAAATTATGGGTTTTTAGTAATAAAGAAGTTAGTAGAAGTAACTAGTAATTGGGAGAGCTTTCAAGCAGTAGCAATTACAAAAGTGATGAACGATTTTAATATTTAAGGCATTTTTTCAGTTGGCAATGCCAGTTTTAATTAGCTAACGCTCCTAAGTAAGAGCTTCTAATGACGCTCCCTAAGTAAAATATTATAAATCTGGTATCTACATAAAGAAAAGCAACTGTTTTATCCTATTTTTTCTACCACTAAAATCAATGGAGAGGTCAGCGTACTAAATCGGATTTTATTTAACGAAACTGGATTACTTCAGGTCGAAGAACAGTTGAATAACCCTCTTATTGACGATTTTAAAAGGGGATATATTACGTGCCGTATCGATTATAGATTTCTTAATAAAAGTGTAAAATTACCAATAATGTTACAAAAAATTATTATGTTAAGTAGTTATTTTTCTTCATCTCCCTCTACTACGAGACAATACTTAATTACTATCCATTCAAAGCTCCAATTAAAATCTGACTAATCGATGCTCCTATCCCTAGGGTCCAACAAGAGAATAGTTAATGGACAATACAACTTTCTGCTTGATCACATCGTGATCTATCAAATGATGTGGTCAAAACCACACTTGCATGTTCACATGTTACTTCTTTTGTACGTCGGTGAACTCAGCATAAATAATTGTTGTTTGATTTTGAGTTAATAAATACTTAATGCAGTAGTATTGTTAAATAATTTAATTTAATTTTTCGTTCTTTTTCAGGTATGTAATCCACCGTATGCCACAAAGGTTAACTAGGTCGTTAGATCGTAAGTAATAAACATGTAATTAAGTATAATGTCTTAATGAAACTCACTGCATAGATGTACAAATACGAAATAACATTTTATATAATCCTTGCAATTTACCAGTGCATAAACTACGTTAATTAATTTCAATTTAAATATTTATTTTATTTTATATTTCTTTTAATTTTTATAATAATTACGCCCCTGGTATTAGGCTTACATACAAAAAGTAAATAAAACTGTTATCTTTTCAAAAAATAACTTTCAACCTTGATTATATCAGTAACGGTTTTTTGTCAAAATTAAAGAATATTGAGATAAGGGACCAAACTTATATTGGCAACAAGAAGATGTATAACCTTAGAAGAAATTAGACTACAGCATCTCTAAAGACCAGCAGAATTTTATTCAAAATATGTCCTTCAATTAACAAGCAAAAACATTGAAATTCTAACGGCAATTATTTCAGCCCAATAATCATAAACTGAAATACTTGCAACCCATCGATAAACTGAATAAAATAGTATAGTGGAAAAGCCTACATGCAGAGAAAATGACGAGTCGGCTTACCATGTCTCTTGTGAATGACGTTTTTCATTACGTTCTTTCAAGCTTAACTTCCTTGAAAAATTGGCAGAATGGCTGAATACGGCAAACATCAAGTTAAATAAACCCAGGGAGATTCTTGGGTTGGGTTAGGAAGATTCTTCACAGAGGTAAAATTGCTGGATTGATATGATTTTGATTTGGGGGTACAAAAGTGGTCCTAAGTGTTTGCATAAGCGGTCTAAGTGCAGAAGTGGCTGGTAAACCAAAACTCAATATAGATTGATAAGTTGACATTTTAGATATGCTCTGCAAATAAACTGAAATTACTTTTAGGTTATTTTGATGTTTTTATTTCAAATTCCTATGAAGTATTTAAATGACCGTCAAGTATCAAATACTAAATGTTCTTGAAATATCATGGCTTATTAAGTTTTTATAAAATTCTAAATCTAAAATAAAATATTCTATACATGTTAATTTTATCGCAGTCGCTATAATTTAAATGATGTAAAAACTTTTATATCATAACGTTAGGCTTATTTTTTATTATGAAAAAAATAATTGTCTATAGATTTATTTAGTTTAAATTGATATAAATATATATAATTAAAGGTTTAAGACCAGTAAAACTTTTTATTGCATACTTCGAAGCCAACAATTTCACTTCAGTACCTACACACACCAAAATAGTCTAGGGAAAAAGAAAAAACGGGAAACCCTTTTATTTTTGAAAGCAAAAATTTGTTTGCAAAAACAAATTGTGTTTATTATTTATTAAGCATTTCTTTGAACAAACCTTATATTATTTCGCATACTAAGTTATTCTTGATCATATTAAATAAATAGTTCTGAGTATATTTTCAAATTCAAGGCGATTTTGAAAATATATTCAGTACTATTTTTGCTGTCAGTGTCTTGAGAATTTGTTTTAATTGTCCGTGCAACATAGTCAAAATACAAAGGCAACATCTTGATCGTGAAACATAGTTTATAGGCATCATGACATCAGCAGGCCATGGGTGATAGGTAGAGAAGAACAGATAGGTTTTTGGACTAATCTGACTCCCATTGAAGGGTTTTAACAGCAAACAACTTTTGGTGTTCAAATTCTAGAACCCATTGTTCATCCACGCATTACAGAATTTGGTAAAAAATTTCCACTTGTGCACAGCAATGTTAAATCGTATATTTCAAGAATCGCTAGAAACTTGTTGAAGCAGCACAATTTTAAAGTATTGCTATGGCCTACATAATCCTTTGACTTAAATCCTTTTGATCATGTTTGGAATATGTTAAAAAGACATGTTTTCAATCAAGGAATAGTTTTCTAGAAAAGGGAATAGTTGCCGAACTGTGAATTGTAAAACCCATGGCTACAAAGTGAGCAAAACGACATTAACAATTTAATTAGAAGTTAAACAAAAGTGGTTTTTATAATTTTCCAAATTTTCATTTGATTGCCTTACCTTAATTCTGTCCCCTAGACCATTTTGAAGTATGTATTTTATTGTAATATCTATAGTTGACTAACAATTATACAGCAACAGCTATAAATAAAATTATACGTACTTAATACTTTAATGTTATTATAGAGACATCGAAAAATTTTGTGATTTTATTTTATCTGCAGTCTTCTATATTGTGTTCCTGTCCACATTTTTTCAAAATTTTAGTCAATTAAATATCAAGTTTCAGTCTATTTTCCTCAAAAAATACGGTCTAATAAGAGTTGTAAAAAATATTATCAAGATTTTAAATTTTACAATTTACAATTTATATTAGGTAACACTTACATATCGGTAAGGTCTTTTTTACTATAAAGACTCATTTTCATGCATTGATTTATTTTAAGAGCATAATTATCAGCAATTAAATTTTAAAGCCAGTAAACCATTTTACTGCGCGTTCCGGAACCAACAATACGGTTCAGCAGGGGCTTCGTAATTTAACGGTTTTACTTTTGTAATTCGGTTCGATCCCTAAACGGCACGCACAAACATAAAACTCATCCTTTCTCTAGGCAGTATATTATGTAAATATTTTATTGACTTGAAGTTCATTTATTTGACATTAGAGCACTTGTCTGCTCCATATTTCCAAATTAGGATGGTATAAAGTCATTACCAGCCACCCACGTAAAACTTCACTTTCAAGACCGTTCTTGGTGTTAATATATTCACGGTCGTAGTACGCATCTGTGGAACTGACAAATAACTGATAATTTAAAAGGTGTTTTGTTGTAATTGTTCAAAAGTGGATTTAACACGACTTGCCGAGGTGAGTGGGTGTTCTACTTATCGTCCTACTATGCAATGCGATCTGTATATGAATGAAAAGCTATAAATACCATGACAATTTTAACTGCAGTACTTACCTAGAGATTAACTTAAAGCTTTAGGATCTAGGATAACTATCTAAGTTAAACAATACACAGAGTTGATCATTTTTGATTTACAGGCCAATAAAATCAAAATCGGTTGCAATATTTCAGCGTGTTTGTATGCTCGATAAACCAATAAAATGGCCTCATAGATTTCTGCTGTGGATTTAAAGTTCTTCCTTAACCCTAACTTATCTGTTTGTCAGCTAATCTCACGTTTTGTTACTTTATGGATTACCGGTAAGATTACTTCCATCAATCGTCTAGCTCTCGCTGCACAGTATGTGGCTGAACGTTCGGTATATAAAGCGTGACGTTGGTAGGGTCATTTTTTGGAAAAATCGTTTACTATAATGGAGGCAGTAAAGTACACTAAAATAAATATGATTTATTTAGTATCTAGAATAGGAGAGGTTTCTCAAAAATTATATGAAAAGTGATATAACCATTTAACTACAGTTATTTTGACTATATATTTTAAACTCAGACTCATTACCTCCCAGTTTCTATTAAGAACTTCGATCGACTAGAAAACGAGAAGCAAATTAACTAATTTATCAGCGCAATGAACTAGGTAGTACATCGTAAATAAAACTTGATAAATCACCTACAAAACTTAACGTAATTACCATTGAATACAAATCGATAATTAAAACGGGCCTTAAACCGTTTTTGTCGTAAATACCACACCGACAAGTGTTATGCATTCAAGACGCCATGAAGCAGCTTGTATTTGTTTATGAGCAATATTTACATAAATGTTATGTAATATGTTCTTTTTGTATATGAATGAATGACAATTTTAAAGAAAAATTTCTTGGTTTCTCTTGGTTTAATCTTAAAATAATTATATAATACAATTATTTGACACCAGTTGGTATACTAGGTACTACTGTATTATAGTCCTAAATAGCTTCAGGGCACTGAAATAATAGATAGCATTTTAGGATGCATAATAGTTTCATCCCGTCCAAAATTTATGTGTATTGTCCTGCGTAGTTAGTCTTTCTATACTTATTTTATTTCAATGGTTCTTTAGACTAAAAAGGTGTATTAACTTTTACAAAATTGTAAATATTACAAAATTCCACTAAATATTGAGTATTTCATCATTTACATTAGAATTTGTAAAAAATAAAAAAGCTAATATGCAAGGTTACCAACAGGTCATAATATGCAGATTTACAGAGATATCCCTTACACAAAAGAATCCCTGAATTCTGTTGAGGCCAAAAAAAAAATATTAAAAAAACAATAATTTAAAAATTTAATAATAAATATTCTACTAAAAAAAGAACATACCTAACGGGAGCATGGGAAGAGGATCAGGATATAAAAGAAAATATGAGGGGAAGGATAACAATGGATTATTGTTTGTTATAAATCATACTACTTATCGTTAATACTCATTTTAGTTTATATTTAAAACAAGTTATTGTGCTATTATTCAAATTGTATGAACAAATATGTATATCCCAAAATGTGACTAAATATGTCAGTGCCCTGAAGAAGCAAATAGATTTTGTGAAACGTTAGATATTTAAAACTACAGTAGGTGTTTTACTTCATCGATCGTTAAGTTGTCTAATTTGACTTGCATCGTAAAAAAAGCAAGGTCAATAATTATTTTCATTTGATATTTCAATACGTGTGTATTTTATGCATTTTTGTTTTCTCTATTGTGAAATTTAGATTTTTAATAGTATTTATTATAGTTTAATCTAAAATAATATAAGAACATGAATAACTCTGAAAGAGAATAAACATATACGACTGTGTAATTCAAAAATACTATTTAAAAATATCTGAAACTAATAACCTAAAAGATTATGCCTAAAATCGAAAGAGACATAATATAGGGGGCGGCAGAAATCTTTAGCATATTTAATTATAGAATTAAAATTAAACAAAAAATCAATATAATGTTAGATAATGAGGGACGCTGCCATGATCTAATCATAGGTGAGCTTGCTTGACGCAATTACTAGTTAATAATAGTAATTCAAGTATAGAATTCGATCCATTATTTCGAAACGTTTGGGTAGCTTTAGTGCAGTTCTTGTTACCCTTACTCATATGGTAATGATTTTTTAATCGAAAATGATGTATGTCGAAACTTACTAACTAAACCTACCATACTATTAAACTAATAAACCTACCCTAGGCTACCTTTCTTTAACTTTCCGGATCTTATGATTAATTTTCTTAAAAAGGATGTTATTATAAGAGAGTTATTGACAAAATTTTCTGTAATATCTAATAACGTTTCTTACTGTGATCAATTTATTTTATTGTATTGTACCTTTGTATAAAAATAGTAATGATGTGCAAGAAAGCGCTCTGCTAGTAAGCTGGTTCTGTCCATGATCATCGAAAAGTTCCAAGATGGTTTAGCGATCCTGCTTAGATTGTTTATTCTTCTAATGAAGCAATGAACCGCTAAGTCCTGTCACGGCGGACAGAAAGACTGCAAAGTTTCTCTCCTAAGCTAATCCTACCTCTATTATTTTATTTAGTTTAATCTAGGACTGAGGACCAACACGACTTTACTAAAGACTTAATAGCTTCTCCTTGATCTATGGTTTTTCAATATATTTCAGATTTTATCTGATCCTATGTCAGCTATCCTGACTACCTGTATATCAAATTTGTACATTCCTTCGAGTGTTATTCTCTACTTTAAATAATTCTTTCTTGTTATCTGTTTTTATCATATACGGTAGCAAGATAGGGTCTTGAGCGTTGACTCTTGAGTAAATATAAAACCTTAAAAAAAAACATATTTTGTAATTTTAGTTATAGATCCTTATTTAAAACACATTTCTCACACCTAATACTCTAATTGCACTTAATAAAATGAAAGTTGCATAAACTAATAAGAAGCTAATTCTTTCAAGGTAATTACTCCCAAAGAAAGCAAGGCACTTAACAAATCATTGATATAACCGTTTAAGCTATTATCTGCGGGCATTTAAACATAAAAACTTAATTACAGCTTCTCAAAAGCTGCTTAATTGACATGTTTAACCGATCTAAGATACTACACCTGGGATGTACAGTATGAACTTTTCAAAGAGGCAGAAAAACACTGGGCGTTCATAGGCTTCGATCGTGAGTAATCAGTTTTTTCCTCTCTTGATCTTGATAAAATTGTATCTCTGAGCATGCGAGGATTCTTCCTATTTTGTTTTTTTCTTGTATATGTAGGTGATAGCCGAATCCAAATCCACCTACAATATTAAAGAATATTTATTTTTTAAATATTTGTAAGGCATATAGTGTGTTAAAGACTAATGATGTACTTACTGACCCTATGTTTTTTACTATTTCATTTAAAACATTTTTTTTCATTTATTGACATATATTAATTACTGCATAAAAGTGAAATGCAAATTTATTTTCATAACTCTTCTATGAGAAATATAGAGTTTTTTTTTCATTTTAATTTTTTTTTCTAATTTTTATGGTTAAGTTTTTAGTTCAAAATCAAAAACATGCACTTTACTATTTCCTATACGTAACTTTTTAGTTTACGAAACTTAACTTAAGTTTTTTACAAATTCTTGAAAAATTTGGCTGTAATGAAGTGTTGCTTTTCAAATGTATTTCTACCTTTCCTATCCAAATATTGTATAAAATAAAATTTTTAGTTTTTCAAGAAGTTTTGTCTAAAAATAAAAAACTCTTTCTTTTCTTATTAATTTTTGCAAGATGTTTCAATGAGTTTCGAGCTTGCTTCTATATTAACTCACTAAAAAATTGTATGAAAAGTGTAATGATTAGTTGGAAAAACTTCAAAATATTTTTTCTGGTTTACCTATGAAAATGAAAACTTTTGGAAAAGTTTTTTATTTTTATTGCTCTTTTCCAAGCTGTATAAATGACAAAAAATCAATACACTTATAGGAAATAAAGAGTGTTTCAATAAGAAAGCAAGATTTGAATTGCGCGCTATGTCTGACAGTTATAATTTCAAACGTTTATGATATGACAGATCGAAAGTTGACAGATGAGAGTTAGCTAACTTGGAGCCTACACGGTAGAACAACGCGTCCTGATTGTCAAAAATTATTATCAAAATGATAAAGGCGTAATTGCCACTATACGTAAAGTATGTCCAATGTTCGGTCAAAACAATGTTTCTAATTAGTCTACTGTGAAAAGAATAATAAAAAAAGTCAAAAATACTATTTCGGTTCTTAGTTCGGAAGTAGTGATACTAGGAGGAAGTATAAAACACATGATACGAGCTCGTGGAGGTCGGCAGAATAAAACATCATGGCAGTTCGCTAGAGTGTGATAGAAAGGCCAGAGATCACAATTCGTCATCGGGCACAAGAATTGGGCATTGCAACTAGTACTCTTCAGCGAATTCTCACTAAAGATTTATAGCTTTATATTTATAGATTTATATGCCTACAAAATCAAACTGACTCAACAACTTCTGCCAGAAGACCATTAGAAGCGAAGAAAAATTCACCAATTGGGTCCTTAAGCAACCTGCCGATTTTGCAAACAAAATTATTTTCATTGTGCCCATTTTCACATTGGTGGCTTTGTTAATAAGTAAAACTGTCGCATTTGGGGCTAAGAATCTACGAGTGATTCATCAATGCATCCACAACATATCACACTGAATGGTGTACCATATGGCCTGGAGTAATAACAGTAACGGTGAATGGCGAATGCTATCGTGCTATAATAACACAGTTTCTTGTGCCTCATTTGGAAGCTATTGATCTTGGTTTCAGAACTTATTATACTGCCGATGAAACATTGACGATTTTGCACGAATTCGCTCCTGGTCGTGTTATTTCTCGATTTGGTTACCCCAATTGATTTCCAAACTTTTACGATTTAACGCTCAGAAACCGGATGCTGTATTGACAAAACTCACATGTATACACTAACGTTCATGAAAATTTCGTCAAAAGGGTACGCATATGCCAGAAAAGCCATGGCGGCCATTTACAAGATATTTTGTTTTATACATAACACATAAATATATATTTTTTAAATCAATAAATATTTCAATACTTTGCTACAGAAAACCATTTTATTGAACCCTAAATTTCTTGCGAGCTTCTTATTGAAAAACCCTTTATAAACCGATTCTGCTAATTTTTTTTAATAATGTTTACTTTTTAGTGAATTCAAACACCAATTAACGACAAAACACTATCTATCTATATTTACATACCCATTAATATACGTGTAGAATGTCTTGTTACTGGTATTTATAAACATTAAACATAATATTGAATTTTGCTGTAATTGACTTTTCTGATATTAAAACATAACTCAGAATATTATTAGAATATACTTCTTTCGAGTTGACAAAATTATCGTTGCATCATTACATCTCTCTTATACTAGGGCATAGGAGTAAATCTATTCATGCATTGAATTTTCTGAAGGTTTTGTAATGATATTGATTTATAGTATTTCAGAATATTTCTAAAAATGTTTAAAGTAATATTTATAGATCCCCATGCTAGTAACTTGACTATGTTTAGTTAACAGAGTCTTTATATTTATACGATAAAACTAAGAAAATCATAAGTACAGTCCACTTAGGACGTTCCCGTTGGTATCTCTAAAGAAGACCATGCCATCTTATAAGATATAATTAAAGATAAGCCTCGTGTACCGGCTAGCGCGTTGTTATAAACTTGTGTCTAAAACCGATTTGTAACATATTATACAATGGTCTATAATTAAGCGATTTGTTACTTATAGGAGTTTACCGATAGTATATCTCGTTTCTTTTAAATGTCTAGTTTGCTGCGGAAAGAAGATGTTGAAATCTGATATATTTTATCAAAAAGATAGTTAGTAATATTTTGATTAACTTCAAATCTAGCCAGAGGTCGCTTTACCTTTTTGGAGACTAAACCTTATCAGTAAAGTTTTTTAGTGGAATAAGTTTTAAATAATGTTAAAAAAACTACTTAAAAAACATTTTGAGCCTAAAGTTATAAAAAAATGTCAGGTTGTTAAGTACCAAATGAATATAGTAATTGTATTATTATTTATCTAGTACAAAAAATCATCCGCACACCATAGCGTGGACCAAAGCAAAAAATACTAAACATTTGTAAATTGCTTAATTCAACAGTTTAATAAAGTTAAACTATTAAGAGATATTGTGAAAAAGATTGCTTCCCTGGAGGAACACGTGTGGAATAGTATAGATATATCATCTTTACCTATTAAACTCTACAATTTGTATCCTATGTAACAAATACAAATTTAAAAACTTTATTTTTTTTTATAAATGCAAAATTTATATTGTTTTTTAGAAAAAAGTGTAGTTCTCAACTCGAAAATGCTAATTTGATAAAAATAAAATAGTGAAGAAAAAGTCCATACTTGCATTGGAGTCGTAGATTAAGGTAAAATGAAAATCCTGCAGTCTCCCTCCACTTATTTATTGAATAAAATGAAAACATTTGTAGCATACTGTTCGGTCCTTGTCACCAACAAAATGTAAATAAATAAAATTAAAAATAATAAAATTAAAAAAAAACAATAATAATAAATAGAGGGTTTTTTTTGACATCCAAATCCTGGGGCGTATATCTGATACCAGTTTTAAACCTTGTGTCCCGTGATTATAGACACCACTGTTTCCGAAACATGTCGGGAATTTTAAAAAACTTAATGTTTTATAAATAAGTGGAGGAAGACTGCGTGATTTTCATTTTACATTAAAAATAGAATGTTTATCTTGATTAAAAAAGTGGTGTAAATGCATATCTAGAAAGTATTTCTAGAAGAAAAGTTGAGTGATATGGAGGACGGACGACAGTTGTTAACCGTATTAATTTTTCTTAGCTTGTAGACGATATTTGTCTTCCAGACATTTCATTTGATTATGCGAAAGATTAAAAGAGATTTAGGAAATACATAAGCAGAGTTACATAGAATAAAAGAAACCTTCATTAAGTCCAGAAGTCTCTTTTTTGGTTATTTTAAGGCATTTATATAATCTATTTGATTATTTCTAATATTCTATTTAATTTGTTATTCTGGTATTGTGCTGGTAGGCAACATGAATTTTAAATGGATTTTTTCTCACTATATAATAGATAGGAGAAAATATATACACTCTTACAGTGAGTCCGCGGCATTCTAAGCCATCATTGTTAAGCTTCTACATTGTAATGCAAATATTCAAAGTATTTGCGTAGAATAACTCCAATCAAATAGACAGGATGGGATAACTAACGGAAAAAATCTCTAATAAGCAGCAGGTTAGCAGATCATGAGAATAATTACAGAAAGAACGACTATCTTTGTGATTTGAACAATTCGTCAATGTGAGATTATTGGGAATCAAAATGTATTCAGTTACATCCCAAGGACTACCCAATATCTCCAAGGGAAAACTAAAAAGAATATAATTTAAATTTTCTTCTTTTTAGTTTTCCCATGGAAAGAAAATGTAATCTTAAGAGGGCAAGTCCTAAATAGATAATTTTATATTTTCCCTTCCACTGACATAAGATAGAACGAAAACTTAGTTTAAATCAAGGCTTTAATTAGGAATAAAGAAATGGGGCGGCAGTTATTCGTGCTTAAGAGAATTCACTCATAGAAGAAAAGGAAAAATGGGTAGTCAAGAAAAGTAGAGCAGTAGAAGCAAAGCTAGAAGTAATAGATATTGTGTAAAAGTCATCTGCAAGGTCAGGTAGAGAGGAGTGGATTTAAGGATTGAATGATTAAAAATTAATGAAAAAACTAGAAGAAGGATTGGCTACAGAGATCATTACAGAGCGAGGATGGAGATGAGTGAGGGTAGACGAATTAAGGAAGAAGAGGAATAGATGGGCAAGAGTGGGGCATAGAAAGCAGTAAAATATGGGGACGGGAATAAATGATAAATCACAAAATAAATATCTGAATCTCATAAAAAAGGGACATCTTTGGTGAATTTGTATGCATCACCCTGCATCTAGATGCAGGGTGAAAGAACCTATGGAAGCGCGAAAAAAATAAAAAGACTTTTGAACTGACTTGACTGTGACTTGACTCTTGACTGTAACTTAATATGAATGAATAGTAGGATTATAGGTAGGAAATAGATGAATTGAGAAGGGATTTTAATTTTTCAATTCAAACGCGAAGACGGGAAAGCGCACGGTGCAAAAATATAGTCTTAGATCTTTTATAATAGGTAATTGTGTCCTTAAAAAATAAAAATAAATAAAATTATAATAAAAAAAAATTTAAAAGGGCTAGATTAAAAAATAAGGTTAATTACGTATTATATACACACGATATAAAAATATCTCAAAAAAAACACAGACAAAACTTTGAATTTGTAAGTGGATATATTGTAGGTAGGAAATATGTAATAGTTATAGTGAAAATTAAATACATATTTCTCTGTACTTGTATTTTTAGAGTAATTTCCTTTATATTCCAAGTATTTAGAGAGTCTATATAGAGTAAATTTCAATTTTCATTCAGGAATTTAGGTTTCTTCTTGGAATTTTTTAATGTCTAACCATGTCTTGAACTTTTAACGTTATTTCTTTCAAATAATTATAGCTATTTCTTCAAGTTAAATGCAATCATAATTTTTCTTATATAGGTATTTGAAGTCTAACTATATGTTCGTTAAGTCTGAATTAAAACAATCGAAAATAGGCAACTAATTTAATTGCACACTTACACGCTTATAAATTAATAAATTGCTTATATAATATTCAAAAAAATTGATTTTACCTTTTCTTGTAACTAAGTCCGTTATTTTCGTGTAAAAAACATATCGAAGACACCCATAATGGATTGTTTATTGCTTAAAATTTACTTACTGTATAATAAAATGGTTTTCGCCAAAATAGGGGTGAACCTTTAATCTTCTAATTTTTTCCTTTTTTTCTACCTTTCCTCTTTCATTTTCAAACATAAAAGCTACGTCAAGGAAAATTTTTATTTTCTTTACAGAATGTTTTTTTTAACAAACTACAGGGGTTTGCGAAAACCTAAATATATAATTACTTACTTGCCTGAACAAAAGAAGTACATGGAATCCTGGAAAAAGAAAACAATAACAGAGGAAATATTTGGTATTTAATTTCTTTAAATCTTCTAAGAATCAAATACATTAAATACGAATGAGGAAGAGAATATTTTCTCTTTATAAATTAAAGAAGCACTTGCTTCTCTAACGAGCCGCCTCTAAATCTACCTCAAGAATCAATGTAAAAAGATTGACACGTCATTCATCTCGACCGCTTTACTAGTTTTAAATAAAAATCAAACATGGAATCGTACAGTGAAATATAAATACCCAACAAGCAAGCCTCATTTGTATCTGTATTGATAGTTGACAAGATCGATTGTGTATCAGGCCGAGGAGTGTTTTAAATGTCGAAGTACTAGGAGACCTCTTTAATATTCAATTTATACAGTAAAGTAGGAGACAAATTTAGTGGACGAGATATATGGTGGTCTTGACTCGGATTCACAGATGACCAAAGACCCCCTAGCGTTAAATAGAACTACCATAATAAACCCATAAATTCTCGCTAATAAAATTTATGATGCCCATAAGCCAAAAGGGGAATTGTTACTGATCTCGGCGCGCTATGTAACAATGGGAACAGTCGAACAGTAGCGCTGATGGTGCTTACCCGACCGTTGCCAAGGATGGGCAATTTGTATTTTTTTTAACGATTTTTTCTTTAAATTTATAAAAGTAGCATTTTTTGTATCGGTTTATATAATAAGAAAATATGGCTTAAAGCGAATATAATGATTTATATCTATTTGATTATCCGTTACCAAGATACTGTTAACGGCTGCATAACTATAAAATTAAGCATACGTTGTTCCCATGTTATAAGCCTATTTCCTTTTTAGCACCACAAGAGTACTACTATGAATATAATATTTAATGACACCACAATGCCGTAATTTATTAAGAACCATTAAACCGCGAGAGGAGTACTATATATAGAGGAAGATACCATGGCCTATGTCGTAAATCAAACCTGTGTAACTGATCGATCTTTACTTTGTTTAAAAATCTATACAGGATATTAGATATTTATACAGTAAGGATACTACCAGTTATCATATACGTTAACATATAACCATAAAAATTAACAGTAGACCTTTGTACGTTTTTAACATTACTATTTATTTAGTCATTTACTATTGTAATGATATTAAGACAAGAACTTATGTATAATCTTTAAAGCCTTTGATTTCAAATCGAAACAGAACTTTTTGACTTGGAATCTCTTG
Source organism: Anthonomus grandis grandis (assembly GCF_022605725.1). NCBI lineage: Eukaryota > Metazoa > Arthropoda > Insecta > Coleoptera > Curculionidae > Anthonomus > Anthonomus grandis. The sequence goes on from NC_065549.1 coordinate 20,634,428, forward strand.
GAATAGTATTTTAGCAATTAAACAAGGTTGAAAGCATCTTAATACAAGCTTTAAAGGTTAAAGAGTGATAATCTTTATGTAATTATAAAACATTAAATAGAAAAGGTTTAGTCCCTGTAAAGCAATAATTTTAGGAATCTTGAGAGGTTTAGTTTTTAAAACGAAATCAGAATAATAAAATAATGAAAGATTATTTTAGTGAGAGATAGAAGATTTAAGATTATCTCTAGCATTATTCGGTTATGGTTCCTCATTATAGGCTTCCAAAATTTCTGGTAGGCTATTATGCTTTACTAGATAACCCAACTTCTACTGATAACTTACTATTCTCTGTTTAAGTGTCCTACATCTGGTCATTCAGTACTTGAGGCCTTTTTTGACTAGAAGAGTAAAGCTCGTTACAGCTGTTCTTGTCTTTTTAAACCTTGCTCTTTCTATGCTTCACTATGCTCTCTCAGAATATTTTACATCTCATACATGACCGAAGTTATATTTTTATCAGAATAGCAAAGTTTCTTCCAAGTATCTTTGTTCTTTTAAGCCTTCGCAGATTTTACAAAATTGACCGGTATGCATACTAAAGTGACTAAACTACATCTAAAAATGAGTAGTTTTTTGGATTTAGAAATAGTAGTTTATTCTGAGTAGGGACTGGGTCATTGTTGGCGATTTAGCTAGAGTAACAATTATCTATTGTGTTCATTGTTTTTTGCTCTCTTAAAAATTGCATATAGCACATTTTGTAGTTTTCTTTTAACGATAACATTAAGACACTTGGTTACTGTCCATAATTTATTTCTCAATTGCAAATTGTTGCTACTGATTTATTTAATTTTTTTTGTGAATTTTATCTTTTTTTATTAATGCCCTTTCTTTTTTCTCTACTGTCAGATTTTGTCAAAATAGATATAGCAAGACTGTCATGTGGCTTTCTTCTTTAGAAGTATAAGTTTTTTTATTGCCATTTACATATATCTTAAAGCATATTAGCAAAGATAGTGGTTATCGTCGCTACAGTTATACAAAATGTTAAAGCTATTAGTATTTATCTTTCCTGATGATATTTAAGTTGCTAGTAAAATACATGGTAAAAAACTATCTTAGAGTAAAATGATAAAAACTGTTTTATTTGAAAGTTATACCAGAGGGTTCAGTTTTCCAGGATGATTTTATTTTTATGGTGTTTAAAAACTTGTAAAGAATGTTACTAAAAATTTATTTTTCTCGATATTCCTAAAAATCTAGAAAATCATTTATTCTTCTTAAAAACTAACGGTACAATTTAAACATAGTTATAATTTATGCAAGGTGCAACATACAGAAATTAACACTAAAGATAAATGACCACATACCTTTATTAAAAGCTTTTATATGTTCGACAAATCGTTTATAGAAAACCACAGAATATAACAAGTAAGAATTTTAAGCCGGAAACATAAATAATTACCTCTTATAGAATACTATGTATTTAAATATTAAATTTTGTTAATGACTCAGTTACACACATAATTTAAAAAATTATGTTAACCAATACTCTTATTAGTTAACAAATGATTTAACTTCTTAAATCTGGTAATATTTTCATATATATTGCAATCAGTATTTTTTAATTATATCTTCCATTATAAATGTGCATAAATAAACGACCCTCAAACTAAACGCAAAACAGAAAAAAACAAGATTTCCTTGTACGAACGGTGTGGTTCATAAACCAAGCCCTAATGATCCCAAGGCTCACGAAAGTCAGGTTGAAACACCAACATTAATTGCTTAATTCATCTGATAATGCTGGACATCTATGCCCCAAACACATTTCACTATGTCAGCAGATAAAAAGCCAGGCTTTCCTTTGGTCAGCTCATATACACGTAAGAGGTTTCAAAGGTTCAGGGGCGTAATAAGGGCTCTACTAGTTAAAAATGTTTTTAAATGCAAAATGTTAGAAAATCCGCTTTAGTAAGATTTAAATACGTATATTAGACCACAGTTTTAGAGGCATTTTAGAGGCTGAGAGACAAGCTTGCAAACATCAAAATTTGTGCTGCAAGGAAAAATCGCTAGCTCGATAAAATATTTCTGATTTAAATTCTCAGTACACGTTATTATGATCATTATTCCATGCATCTACCATCATCTTCCAGGATTTTGAATGCCTTAGAGTCATTAGAGATAGAAGTGTTGAGTGTTCCTTGTACCCAGATGACCACAGATGCACAAGATGCAACCTCCCTCAACAGGTTTTAAACTATTTAGAGAGTTAAAAAAATGTTCACAGAGCTATGTATGAATGTAATTTTAAGTGTAAATAATATAAGTTTGGCCGTTACTTTCGAACTTTGCTTGTTCTTACGTTAAGCTGTTTAAGTTTTACAGTGACGTCATAATTTTAATTTCAAATTTCTTTTCTTTATTTAGGCTAAATTTGCTTTATCGATAATGTTTGTAATTTTAATAAAGATTGCTTTTTTAAGTGTAATTTATTCTTAATTATAAATTTTACTTGGTCAGTTTGACATTTGTTTACGTAATAAATTAAGACCACATGACAATTCTCAATTCTTATAGGCTGTGATTACGTAAAATGGATGTGGAACTATCCAACATTTCATTTTAGACCTTTTTAAACTAATTAACGTGAATATCTTAACAAATGTTTATTATTTTGTGATAAACTTAAATAAATGCAAATTCAGTTTTATTCACTTTTTGGTTTAAATATTTTTCCGAAAAATGTTTTACGCTGACTTTTCCGTAAAACCCCGACCAATGCAATAGCGTGGGGGACCATTTTGTTAAAATATAATTTCCATATTAAGTTCATTAAATTATTTTCAATATTGTCAGCAATTCTGTACCTTATTTAAATCAGTTCTTGTCTTTACTAAACGGAAGGCCTATGATATGCCCATACATTAATTTTTTTTGGAAATTGAGAATATATTTGAGTATCGATTTAATACAATAGCTGCAATTTTATTCATGTATATACAAAACTGTTGAACGATTGGAGAGTGTTTTGCAATAAGAAAGAAAATATAAGCCTCCATATTGACACCAACATTTAGTATTGAGGCAACAATTTCCTTATGATCTGATTCAACTTTTGGAATAATTAAAATAAAAAATGCAAAAAAAAATACTATTACAACGTATTTATTGAGGGTATTAAAATGAGGTATCACAATGAAAATAAATGATTTTTGCATGGTTACTTGTTTTGACGTACACGAAGTTGATTTTAAATTTATATTACGCTGTTTCATCTTTTGGCGACAATCAACTTTTTTTATGGGTGCTATAGTTATACCAGATTAAAATTGTCACTTTAATTATCGATTTAACAGTGACCCTTACATATTAAATTTTAAAAACAGTTTTGAGCTTAAAAATTAATTTAAAGCTATAAATTTTATATCCGTCTCTCTTTTTCTGATGGAGCTAGCAAAGAACCCTCTGTGTTTTTGTATTAAACTAGAATTAATAAAATTGTTACATGAGGTATATCTAGATTTTTGTAAAATCTTTGACAATATCAAGGTTTTTTCAATTCATTTGAAAACTTTCAATAACTTCCAAGTGGCTGTGTTTACTTGATTATTATACTTGAAAAAACCTTTGTGGCGAAGAAACTTATCAGCTTGTAGATAAAACTCAAATCAATAAAATCATTATATGAATTTGAAAAATATTTAGATTTTCCTACAGCTTGTAATAACATCGAACAATTATTTCGGCTACTTTTCATAAGACGTTTTTATAATAATAGACAAAATAAGCTAATTTTAACTATCAAAATTATCTATTCATTCACTATACGATTTAAAAGTCAGAAAGAAAAAATTAAAATCTTAGGATTTGTCCGAAAATTTCCGAGATCTCAAGGGTCTATCTGGAATTTGCTTGTACATTATCAGTAAGTAAGAAAATAATTGCCCAGTAAAACGAATATTGTAAAAGTAGTATTATGGGTAATAAAATATTTTTGAATTTGAATTTCAGTTCAATGTAAGTTTGTTTTTAATAAATTTATATTTCTAGTGAATGCTTTCATAAACTACAATACTAAGAAATTTCATATACATTTATATCCATCGTTGAATATTTTATTTGCATAGGATTGCGGATTAAAATCCTCATCACAAGAAACCGAACAGTCAATAAATGATTGTGCAAAAATAATAAATATTGACAAAACTATGTCCATATAAAATACAAAGAATCAAGCAAACATCATTTGCCAACCGATTGCCCGCCGGTTTAAAAGGCAAAAACGTTTAAGAATACGAAATAAAACAAATCATAAGGATTTATTTTCTCTCATAACACTAAAATGCTATTACATCTTGTCCTTTATTTCATACAATGCCACAAGAAGTTACCTTTCTTTACAGTGACTGCACAAAGATAAGTGTATCTTCGGACCGTGAAGTACAGATGGTCAGGTTTAACAAGCGTCATTACATTTGTCGCAGTGCAAACAGTTAGTGCTATAAATCAGAATTGAAATGTGCATATTTAAAAAATATATTTATATTAAAATGCGTATTGCAGCAGAAACATAATTTTCTTAAATTAAATCCAAAAAAAACGTACCCTGGGCATTTAAACCGTAAAATTGTTCATAATTAAGTATATACGGTTCTTTTCGGGCAGGATGACGCAAAGCTAATTAAGCGAATAAAAATTAACTGGCCCCAAAAAAAATTATAAATAACTGTATATATCTACTGAAACACCGGGCCCGCTCTAATAACTGGTTCTAAGTTAAGTGCTTTTATTTTAGATAGCTTTATAAACGAGTTTGATAAAAAAATACATTTTCTAGTTTCAAACATTTATTCTTAAGTGGCACTTAGAAGTAGGACAGTTATAATTAGACTAAGACTTATTAATAATTTGGGACTACTCGGCCAAAATATTGATTTAGAAATTTTCATAGTTTACGTTAAAACAGTAAACAAATAATGTTTTATATAACGTTTATTAGGCGGATAAGCAGAATTCTGTATATGAATTTTCAGTTACTGTTAAGTTACTTAAAATAATGTGAGTTTAAAAAGAATAAAAAAATATACTAACTACATACCAACTTAGGCAAAAAGTGTGAGAATAATTTTAATTAAAATAATTAAATTTATTTGGAAAATATTGAAATTAAATACAGCTAAATTTATTTTGAGAACTTTGCTAAACAATTATTCATCGACAATTCAAAACTTTTTAGTAGTATACTAGGGGATTAATAATTTATGACAATTTAAAAAAGTAAAATATCAAAAATTCGAAATAAAAAAATTTTCCCTTATTGGGAGCATTCTTCATTGATTTAAAACATTTTTTTTTTTCAACAAATTCCAAACGTGCTCAATATGATTTAAGTCAAGGGATGGCGCAGGCTATGGCAATACCTGAATATTGTGCTGGTATAAAAAGTTTTTAACAGTTCTTTCAAATAAGGCTCAGGCTGCTGTATTTACAAAGAAGGCTGCCGCTCCAAGCCTTATTATGTCTTTGCCGCTGTCTTCGTCAGTTCGCCTATTAGGTGTGGAGGTTGAAAAGCAATATGCCTTAGCATGCTCATGTAGCGGGAATAGGTAAAGCGGCTTCTCAGAAACTTGGAGTTGTCTTTAAAACGAAAAGGCTGTATACACCGAAACAGCTTTTAACGCTTAACAATGCTCAGATTCGTTCATCTCTTGAGTATTGCTCTCCTATATTGAGTTCTGCACCCAAGCACATTTTGAAGCTGCTTGATTCCGTCCAGAAGAGGGCCATACGTTTTATAAGAGATCCAGAGATGCCTAGAAGGTTGGACAGTTGGCGCATAGAAGAAAGGTGGCGGACCTGACTCTGTTCTATGAATATCGAGTGCACCTGTAGACGCCTAGAACCTCGCTATATCGGGACCTTTTTATAAAGAAGTGCAATTCTGTGGAATTATCTCTCTAAGCACGTCTTTCCCGAACATTACAAATTGCAAAACTTATTTTACAAACTTAGAAGCATGTTAGAAAAATATTCGCAGACACCTTCGTAGCCCTGGCGCTACTCGTGATGCTCGAGTACTATAGGGTTTGCCCTTTTGTGCCAGTGTCTTCCCTCGAAACCATCAAAATTCCACCTTGTATCTGTCAAGTTCTTGAATGGTTTGCAAGCGAGATGCATTACTAGTGTTCGTCGCAACCTAAGCCTTCTTAAATCAAGACGTAACGCAAACTTTGATTCGTCGATAAAAAGAATCACTCTAAATTTCGATGTCCTTCGGCCCATTTTAAGCTCCTTACGCGATTTCCACAAAATAGTACTAGTAGATCTAAATGACATCTGGTTTTGTTTTCATGTAACACTTTTCTTATTTTTTGAGTAGTAAAACTAACTTCATGTGTAACGTCATATACGCTTACTTCTTAGCTGATTGGTAGACAAACCTATCATGTAGAAGTTGTTGCTTTTGTTGGATCAGTATCTCTTTTTCTCTCATCATCAGTCTTTTCAAGCCTCTGCCACAACCTTTCAATGGTACCCTTGATAGAATTTACAGCTTCTGCGACCTCGCTGATGTTCATACTACCCTGTATCATACCAATCTACAACCTTGGCATATTAAATATGTTGCACAAACAATCAGAACAAATTCTTGCTACACTGGTAGCAAAAATTGTACTGAATACATTTTTCAGTTTATCAAATACGCCTTGAAATTTTTAATCTATTTATGTAATATTAACAAGAATTACTTAATATGATGACTGTGAAAGGTATATCCAAGAAATAATATACACAATTTATCTTGGAAATATTTTTTTCGTCTTGTCTCCTAGATCGATTTTCATGTGCGTGTTATAATTTAGTTTCAATCCGTTTTCCATAAGATATCCAAAACTGTTTAATGATGATCTTCAAATAAATATTCTAAATTACCCGTTACAATCGCCGATATTGACGTATAAAAAATGCTTTAATCACGACTGTAAAGAAGATTCTTCATATCCCAAACGCGTTGGATCGAGGTATTAAAACTAAAATTGAATGCTTATACATGTATATAATGTATATAAGAAATAAAAGATATGCATAAATATAAATTTAAATATATTGTAATAAACATAAGAAGTTTATTTTAATACTAAAAGAAGTATTGTGATCAAGAAAAATGGGCTACTCAAAAACATTGTATCAATAGCATCTTAAAAAAAATAATGTATAACACTATTATAGATACGAGTAGTAATGAATTATTACTACAAATAACTGATTAGTAACATTAGCTGGTAGAAAAAATTCAATAAAGTCTAAAAATCAATTAAAAAATGTAAATAAATAAAATGTAAATGTGTAATAGGTTTATGCAATTACATAACAAAAAAGATTACGGCTTTATAATATTTTAAATTTTTGAGAAAGTATTTAATGGGAATGAAAAATGGCTACCTTTATAGCGATATTATCTAAACCACTTATGTATATGTATACGATTGCCCAGCTCACTTACTTCTGTAAACTTCAATTAATATGTATTATTATCCACAGACAGTAATTGCTGAGTATTTTACGCTTGATCTCAATACACAAATTAAGAGTTATAATATAACTTTGGCTTGTCATAAAATGAATGCTTTCATCTAATTGTAAGTAGTAACTAAGACTATAAATTATTGCCTTCCTTTAAACCAGTCAGTGTCGTATCGTGTCAGCACCTTATTATTAGCTGTTAACAAGATACGAATATTTTCTTGCCAAATTAATTTCCATATAAATAATATATAAATTCTATGTAAATATCGATTTAAACTCGCTTTGACTATAGAATCTACTTATGAAAATTCGTTGTGGAGTTATAGGAATTTGAATTCAATAAAGAACATTTGAAAATCTTTTCACGTCTTTTAATTAAAGTTTCATGACATTCTTAAGAATATTTCTACCCTTTTTCGGATTCGCTTATAAGCTTTCATATACTGAACGATCCTAGTACTGCAAAAATTAAGTTATTACCACTCTTACTGACTGTAAATCATTAAGTTGATGAAAGGTGATATACAGTGTAAGTAAAATAGCGGATAAATTTAAAAATGAAATGGACCTTTAGTGGAAAAAATTCTCGAACCCGTCAATTTCAATATTTGGCTTGGAGTTTTTCTATATGGAAATTAAATATGCAGGGTGACTGAAAAAAAGAGATATGACGTCATCAAATTTTCTTTTAATGGAAACCACCATTTTTTAATGAAGAATCAGAAAGAACGCATTTTTTTACAAAGGATATGGTACAAATGAATAGTGGGTACATAAGCAATCTTGAACGAAAAATTATGATAAAATGTAAAATTAAAGAAATATCTATCTAAATTAAATGTTCAAATTGAGCACCGTTAACAACCTGACAATAATCAAGGCGCTTTAAAAATTCTTTTTTGAACGTTGTCGATGATATCTGGAGTAATATTTCTAATTTCCTGGCGTATTTGTTCCTTTGAATCTTCTAAACTAGCTGGTTTAGTGACATACACTTTACTTTTTAAGTATTCCCATAAAAAGTAATCGAGGGGAGTTAAATCTGGTGATCTGGGTGGCTATTCAATAAACCCTCGTCTACATATCCAACGATTTGATTCATTCATCTAGATAATTGTGCACGGGTAAACCGTAGTGTGGCGGGTCTTCATCTTGCTAAAAAAAAAAGTTCACGTTGGTGTATGTCGGGTTCTTCCAAATCCGGATACAAAGTTATCAGAGCGGGGATAAAATAATTTTGAAGAAAGTCCAAATACCTCTCACCAGTGAGAGTGTCATCAAAAAAGTAAGGTCCTAAAACTCTTCCTTCCACTATACCGCACCACACATTGACTTTTTGAGGGTGTTGTGTATGAGATTCTATGAACCAATGAGGGTTTTCGGTCGCCCAGTATCGATAATTCTCTCTGTTCACATAGTCATTTAGAGTAAACGTTGCTTCGTCAGAAAATATTATCTGTTTTACAAAATTATTGTTATCGTTACATAATTGCTGCATTTACTCACAAAAATCAGTTCGGCGATCAAAATCATCTTCCGATAGTTCTTGAAGTAAAAATATCTTGTAAGGGTGGAACTTTGCTTTTTTCAATATTTTATGCACAGTAGATCGTGATAAATTAACATTAGAAGCCGTGCGCTTAACAGAACGTTAAGCTCATCTTCATTTATTGAACCCCGGCCAACTTTTTGAGTATCCCGAACATGCTTCAACTCTGCTTACCATGCTTTGGCTAGTAGGCAAATGAGTTGCATTAAACAAGAAACCACCTCCTTTTGAATACGCGACATAATTAATTTTTATAGGTATTTCTTTAATTTTTCATTTAATCATCATTTTTCGTTCAAAATTTCTGCTTATGTAACCACTATTCATTTGTATCATATCCTTTGTCAAAAAATACTTCCTTTCTGATTCTGCATTAAAAAATGGTAGTTTCCATTTAAAAAACATATTGATATCATCATATCTTTTTTTGAGTCACCCTGTATATTTAATTTCCACGTAGAAAAACCCTAAACCTGATATTAAAATCGACGGGTTCGGGCATTTTTTTAGAAACGGTCCATTTATTTTTATGGAATTTATTCGCTACTTTACGGATGCACTATATATAAGTTATGCATCTTTTAATCACCTAACTAAAATTTTCCGTCACGATTCGCATGAAATCCTTTTGTAATATTAATTGCTCATTGGAAAGTGTTAGGTTAATTAAATTATACCTTAATAGTAGATACGAATAGGTAAGCTAAAATGTTATTGCTTCTCATTCCTAGCCAATTGAGTGGAAGGTTGTCGATTCTTAATGATAATAAGCCATATGGCTTATTATGTGATCAATTATCATATCATTATCACTTCTTTCTTATATATTAAAATGTTAATAAAGAATTTACACCCTGCCTATACTATGCTCTAATAACATATAATATTAGATTGGTATTGTTCAGATGATTTATCATAAAAAAGGTGTTCATTGAAAAAGTCAGTTCAAAATCTGTATTTAGGCTATAATCGCGATAGAATATCCACAGCAGCTTCAGAGATTTTTTATTAATATAACTTTTAATTGAAATGTATTAAGTAAATAGATTATTGTAAATTATAATGGGTAACGAGCGCATAGTTATTTTTAAGGCTTTCATTTTGAGATTTTAGGAGCTATATATTTATAAATTAATACAATTTTAGAGGTCATATCTCATCTTCTTAATATTCTTCACTTATTTCACACTTAAGTTCTAATATCGAAAATATGTTTGATGATCTGTGTAATGTACAGTGTGTGTAATGTGTGATGTACAGTTTGGATTTTCGAACAAAAAACCATTTAATTTTTTTGTAGTTATAGAATTATCTTCTTTTATTCTATTGGTAAAACATTATTATATTTTATGCTGGTTAGTTATTTAACCGAACAATTTTTTTTATCTGTACCATTATCTATCAATTTTAACCCAAAGAATTATCAGTTTTTGGACTTCTGCTGTAGATTAAATAGAATATCGCTTACAGTTAATATTTCCTTATACATTTTTTTACCAAAGTAAGAACCATCCCTATTTAAGTTATGTACTTTTATAGTTTTTTTTAATAAATGATTTGTAATTTTTTATAATGCACAAAACAAATAAAACAAAATTGGGTTTTACTAGCAAAAGTTTTAAAACAGTAAAAAAGTTTTTAAACACCGAAGGCACAATTTTAAGATAGTAAGAAAATCTTTTAAGAATTTTCAATAATTATGTAATAGTCAACAGAAAAGAAAATGTTTTGTCAACATGATTTGACTGTGGTATTATTATTATAAGATTTGATTCTTAGAGAAATTTTATACAAAAATTTATTGATAAACAATTGATTTTTACTATTCAGCACTTTTCACCATCTAGACATTAATTCAAAATATCTTATCATACTGATATCATATGTGCGAAAATATAAAGCTCACACACTTTTTCACTTCCTGAATTTGAACTTGTTACCAGCTTGCCACCCTTATTGAAAAATCATATCATATCTCTTTCATAATTCTAGAACCAGTAAAGCAGACCAACATTCGTCCTTCTTAACAATAGCTCTTATTATATTTAGGTCGTGAGGGTCGCAAATGTGTTACGACATATTTTTTTGGGGTGTGAATTTGAATGGGACCACACAATAGCTTATAATTGAACAAAACACTTGATCAAATGTTTGAGCAAGTGTGGTTTATGCAATAGGGCAAATTTAATATATTATATTGCTAATCTCGTATATGATGTTTATCGATCGCAGACTGTTTCAGTATCGATATTCTTACAATTAGGTTCAATTGACACGTTATATTAAAAATGTAACAACCAGTGAAAGTTCATTATTCATTTAAATTACTTTCATAATTATAGGTGCATTAAGTTATTTCGATTTTTGATATGTGGTGTCAAAATCCTAAACTATAAAATCTTATGCTTAAAATTAAAGAACTCTGTTCTTTAAAGAAATAGTTATTAGTAGATATGATTAATGATTCGAAAGTACCGTGATGAGTTTTACTATAAGACTTCCTAGTAGAGGTCTGCTCATGTAAAAGGATAATTTCTTTAAACTTTTATTCAGACTCACATTAGTTATAATATATTTTTCATATTTATTAATATAGCAAAAACTATATGCAGACTGGTGTTATTAAACGAGTTTTCAAGACTATCATGCATCTAAAAACCGATCATTACAGCAATTTGTTCAATAACTTAATTGATTAAAACCCCATAAAATTACTGGTTAACTGGAAATTTTCACAGTTGACTTGAAGTTATGCATAAAATCGCTATACTTACTCATGCTTTAATTGAAATAATAAACCTTATTTTTGAATATTTATTAGCACAGCTATTAGTTGTAACTTGGAGTTATTATGTAATTTTAATGCCGCACGAAACAAACTTCCTTCTTCTAGTATAGTTTCCGCTTTAAATTCTTTAAAAAATTAAAGATATCTTGAATCTTTAACATTTCATATGGATATATGTACTTAATCTGCCGTAAATAAGGGATATTAGATACGCTATATTAAGCGCTTAGAATTTTATAGTTATTGGTGCACAACTATTTTTATGATAGTTATTCCTTAGGCTCTAATATTTGCTTTGCAGGTTAAATAAAATTTTCTCATACCTACTAACGTAAGCTTTGAATCAAACTAGACCCAAAAAAATCCACTCACCGTTAAACATAAATTGAATACTTTCAATACCGCACAATGGCATAAATTTCTAAGCTCAACGCTTCAGAATGCCGATCGAATAGATACAATCATAGATATAAAAAATATTGCCTTTGTATAAGCATAAGTTCGAGAATGCTTCCACCTTTGACCCTCTATACGCTGAAGAATATCGTCACAATACTTGAGGAATACCATGGTCAGCGCAACCATGGAGCTTATGTCGAACAATAATAAATTTCAGATAATAAGATATTGCAAGATTGTTAAAATATGGTATTAATAGATATTACGTGACCAAATTAGTATTTTTAAAATGGCTAATTAGAAACACTTAAGTAATTAAATGATATGTAGGAGTTTACCACATAAAAAGGAAAACCTTTTTACAAAAGCCAAGTAAGGTATACACCTTTGCCATATGTTTCAACCGCCAACTTGCTGAATATAGGTATTACAAAACATTCTCCTTTTAAACATTAATAATTAATAAGAAAACTTACGTAGGTTAAAAGATATACCTTTGGAATAAAAGTCATGGCGTGCTATTTATAATTAGGGCGGCTGTACAAAAGTTGAATGTCCTAAAATTTTGAGGCGCTGAACTGCCAATTTACTTGAAAATAATTGGCAGGGCTTTTGCGTTTTTTAAAATTTCGCGTAGAGTAGTATGGTAATTTTGAAGATTAAATGGTCAATTCATTCATAAGCAACTGTTTTGGCGAAAAAGTTCTCACGCAGCTGTTCCAGTAGCGGAGGTTTTAATTACAGAATTTAAAGCCGCTCAAAGAATCAGATATTAAAATTATAATATTTTAGTAAAATCGAATTAAATTCTTATTTTTAGAATATGTATGTACAGGGTATTTTTTTAATATTGCAACAAAATTCAGGAACGTGCTCCTCGAACGAAAACAAACAAAAAAGTTCTTATGAACATATGTCCTAAACGTCTTAGATTTTACATTACAGGGTGGTAAATTTGAAAGAAAAAAACTCACTTTCTTCGATAAATTTGATACATGTCTTTACATATGTATATGTGTATTTGAGGTATGTATTCAAATGTTTTATCGGTTTACCGGAAATGTTAAACGTTTTTAAAAAAAATGCTGAAAATAGGGTTATAAAAGTAATACTTGATTAAGATAATCAGATTTAGGCGTTATGACTTTCCACAATAATGGTTTTTAATTTATTATGCAAAAAGCGTGCATCAAGCGAAAAATTATTTAGAGGCCAGATATGCTCTAAAGGAAATAAAGAACTTAAAAATATTTTTTATTACATGAAAAACCAGTGGCGTACCCTTTAAAAAAATATTCAGTTCAAAACCCACATAACCGCCAATGGTGAATATAAGAATTTAAATTGTATATAGTAAAAACGCTGCGTATCTTTAGAAACTGCGTACCAATTTTCAGAATAATATCTACAGGCGTATCAAATTTATCGATTTTTTTTCTTTCAACTTACCACCGTGTAGTGCAAAATCTAAGACGTTTAGAATAAATGTTCGTATGAACTTTTTTCCTTGATTTCGTCCAAGGAACACGTCCCTGAATTTTATCGTAATATTAACGAAACAACCTGTATAATAAGCTATTTTTACTATCGCAAAATTAATATTCTGTTGCTGTTTAAATAGATTAACATTCTAGAAGAAACTAAAAAACTATCCTTTATTGACGGTAAAGATTTATCAATTACAAAGCTAAAAATGCAATAACTGATCATTTCAAATTGCAAATCATTTGTTAAATACCTAAATAGAGATAGTGCCTATTATCTGGTGTGTCCTAAAATATAAAATGCGTAGAATTTATTAGCAATTAATGTGGAATTACTTTATAAGCAAGTTAGAAAACTAACTTGCTTATAAAGCTACAGTTAACTAAAACTATAGGTCTACATATACAGGGTGTCCCATTAGTGCAATAACGGACGGTAGCTCCTTATACAGTGATACAAAAAAAAAATTTTATACAAAGTTACTTTACTGTCTACAAAAAAATAATTAACATAAAAATATTTTTGGATATACAGGGTGATTCATAAATGTGATATGATACACAACTTTTTTAATTTAAATGAAACACCCTATATTTTATTGCATTTTTGGATTGCTTTAAAAACTCTGCATACCTTTTATCAAGCATCGTCTATACCAAAACTTACCCGTTTGTGAGATATTTAATATTTTATCAAAAAATCGACGTTTGCACGTCTCCACAAAATCAAAAATAATTCACTCATTTGGGATCCTACAAGCCAAATCTTTTGTAGGTTGTTAGTGCATACTTACACTTACTTTATGGTCCTTTGAGAATTTGATAATATTTTGTAGGGTGTTCGCAATACTCTATCCAAAACCAAAAAATGTAAACAACCATATCTTATTTTTTTCAAATGAAATGACCCATATTTTTTTATCTTAAAATGTTCACAATGTGATAAGCTTTCTTTTTTATTAAGCATGTTCTATACCTATCTGTAATAGTTATCGAGTTTTTTACACTTTTTTCTAATTTCGCCCTTAAAATCCACAATAGCGTTTTAATTTAAAAGAAGTTTGCTTAGTTGGCCATGGAAATAACAATTGCACAAAAATCAAGCAATTACTTTGACAGAAGATTTAGTGTTGTCAGGTTATCACTAAAGCGAAACATTTTTGCATTAAAAATGAATTTTTCGAAAGAGGATATGGTGAAAATGATTTACTGTTTCAACTGTTTGGATGCAATTGAGGTAACTTTACTGTTTATTGGCAAGCATAGTTAGATAATTCAAAAAGTCACTGTTAACAGAATCACATGTTTTTATGTAAGTACCTACAGATTATGCAAGAATTATCTGATAAAGATTTTGCTAAACGTTTAAAGACGCTTGAAAAAAACAATTTATTAAACCTTAAACTTTAAAAATAGTAAACGGAACGGATTAAAAAGCATTTTTAAATTTGGCATTTTATTAAATTACAACAAATTTAATGATACCAAAATGTACAGAAAAGAAATTTTGTTTAAAATTTACCAAATAATAAAATCTTAAAACTAATCGAAAAATCAACAAAAAAATATTCCTTAAATAAAAAAAATTAAAATTGTGAACAATAACAACAACAAATGACTAAACCAAAAAGGTATGTACATTAAACTATAAATAGTGTTCTACATGTCCACCCTGGTGTGGATCACACAAACGAATTTCTCTCTAGTTACTTCTTGAAAAACATTCCGAATTCTTTGCTTCATGTCGTTTTTGGTGGTAACAGGCCTTTGATAAACCCGATTTTTCACAAACCCCCACAAGAAAAAATCGAGTTTTGTGAGGTCAGGAGATCTGGCCGGCCAAGCAACTGGTCCTCTCCTGCCAATCCATTTATTTCGAAAATGGTCATTTAGATGAGCCCTCACAACACGGCTAAAATGAGGAGGCGCTCCATCTAATTGTAGCCACATTCATCTTACTGTTTGTAATAGTAAATCATCCAGCTCTTCTTCGAATTCATTTTGCAAAAAATGTGAAAACTTCTGACAGTTCACTGCCCCATCAAAGAAATATGGTCCAAGAAGCTTTGTCCCAATGATACCAGCCCATACATTAAGTGACCATCTATGTTGATGATCTAGTGGTATCACATGCCTTGGATTTACATCGTTGTAATAATGGAAGTTGTGTCGGTTTACAAATTCATTTTTATAAAATGTCGCTTCATCAGTGAACAACACAAAGTCAAAAAAGTCCTGTTGCAGTTGGATTTGATGCAAAGCCCAGCGGCAAAAGTTTCGGCGATTAGCAAAATCTTAATCGCTTAATTCTTGTACAAGCTGTACGTAATATGGATGAAATTTATGTTTCCGGGTAATTCTATTAACAGTGGATTTTTTAATGTCCAACTGCCTTTCAATTTACCTACAAGAGACATGCGGATTTTCTACTAGGGCTTGCATAACAAGCATTTCATTTTGTGGATTTGTCCCCGTTTTTTGTCTTTGTGACATTTCATAATTTAAATTTCCAGTTCTTTCAAATCTCTCCTTTAGTCTTTCAGATGCCAATCGATTTGGATGTCGTTTCGTATCCGGATATCTCTGTGCATAAACTCTGCTTGCCAGTAAACAATTTTTCTCACTTGCACCCAAACAGTAAATCATTTTCACCATATCCTCTTTCGAAAAATTCATTTTTAATGCAAAAATGTTTCGCTTTAGTGATAAACTGACAACACTAAATCTTCTGTCAAAGTAATTCCTTGATTTTTGTGCAATTGTTATTTCCACGGGCATCAGCAAACTTCTTATAAATTAAAACGCGACTATTGTGAATCTTAAGGACGAAATTAGGAAAAAGTGTAAAAAACTCGATAACTATTATAGATAGGTATAGGACATGCTTAACAAAAAAGAAAGCTTATCACATTGTGAACATTTTAAGATAAAAAAATATGGGTCATTCTATTTGAAAAAAATAAGATATGGTTGTTTACATTTTTTGATTTTGGATAGAGTATTGCGAACACCCTGTAGAATATTATCAAATTCTCATAGGACCATAAAGTAAGTGTAAGTATGCACTAACAACCTAAAAAAGATTTGGCTTGTAGGATCCCAAATGAGTGAATTATTTTCAATTTCGTGTTTGTGACCCAATATCTTCAATATTGCGGAGGGTTGTTGGGTGGGGTCAGAAATAAAACAGAAACCTGTTTACCTAAATGTCGACGTTTCGACTTATATTAAGTCATCCTCAGGACACTAAGTCTAGGTTTCTTAAGTTATAATTAAAACACATTTATAATAGGAGCGTAGAATTATTTTTAACATGGGTTAAATTGTAGGTGTTATTGTGGGCAAACTAGAATCAACAATAAGCCAAGAAACAAACCAGTCCTGAGTGTCCTTAGTGTCCTGAGGATGACTTAATATAAGTCGAAACGTCGACATTTAGGTAAACAGGTTTCTGGTTTATTTCTGACCCCACCCAACAACCCTCCGCAATATTGAGTGAATTATTTTTGTTTTTGTGGAGTCGTGCAAACGTCGATTTTTCGATAAAATATTAAATATCTCACAAACGGGTAAGTTTTGGTATAGACGATGCTTGGTAAAAGGTATGCAGAATTTCTAAAGCAATCCAAAAATGCAATAAAATATAGGGTGTTCCATTTAAATTTAAAAAGTTGTGTATCATATCACATTTATGAATCTCCCTGTATATCCAAAAATATTTTTATGTTATGCACCTTAGACAGTAAAGTAACTTTGTATTAAATTTTTTTTTGTATCGCTGTATAAGGAGCTATCGTCCGTTATCGCACTAATAGGACACCCTGTATATGACACCAAATATTTTGATTTCCATTTATCATCTCTTTGTCTGCGTCTCATATCTCATCTCATCACTCTTTTCTTATTTCCTATTCATATTCAAAGTGATTTTGATAATGCTATGTAATCGTTATTTACATTAACGTAATTACATTGAAGTCTGTAATTACTGAATGTTTCTTTCCTATATCACCAAGTAGTGCAGTAGAAAGATTACCAGAGCCTGTAAGTTTTGCCAGTTCTTTTTTTTTACTGAAGAGGATTATGATAACCCATTAACTATTATTACGAAAACTACGATTATAACTATTATTTCCCTTATCAATACCCCAAATATTATTACCCGCTGTATATTACTATTATATACGCTAGTTCAATTTCACTTATAAATTAGCTATTTTTGTCGATATGCATTAAGGGCTCTGGTTTTTTTTCTTTTAACATATTTGTCAATTTTTTTCGTGAATAGACCTTGCGATTTTCTTAACACAAATCTTTTAATTCTATTTATTATAATTGTAAGTATTAGTAAAATGGTGTCTATGAATCAAATGGTCATACCCATATCTTTGTATTTCTATTTCTATGTTTCTTGGTGTAGGGCTTTTTCAAAATCAACTTAAAAAAAGAATATAAACATAAGATTTATACTACTTGTACAAATAGATGCAACCTTTGCTCATTGCAATTTTGATTACCTATGTGCAATTCCTTTTTTTTTTAGAAATCAAAGGACCTCACTATGAATTTTATTGATCCTAGATCATTTACTTAAAATGCAATATTATACTATGCAACTGAAATGGGAGTCGCCATTTGTCTAAAACAGGTATTACCTTAAATTAATAGGTTTGTTTATTTGCTTAAATTTAAAAATTTAAATACTGGTTATATAAAAGGATTAGATAAAGTTGAAGTTAATATTTTTTTGTTAATAGCCTGGTAATATTTTTCATTAGACAAGAAATTGTCTCTCTATTTTTTTAATACGAAAACAACGCAATCCTTTAATTTTATTAATTTATGAAGAGTACAATTACATTTGGACAAAAAGAAAAAAACTGGTTTCAGAAGCTGTACATTTTTTCCAATCAAGATAATTCACTAACTAATTTGCGCGAATTCTTTCTACATTGCCACCTTACTTCTGGTTCTTTAATCTTCTGAAAATCTAATAAACACTGTTTCAGACTAGAAACCTCGTACGTGAAGAAATCAAGAACAAGCCCGCGATTTCCCAGACCTGCAGTTCGTTAAATCGAAGAAATTCCTTCACGGTAGCACTATAATAGATGGCGCTTTTGTCACTAGAACTGTTAAAGAAAAAAAAGTAGTAGACACGGCCAGCTGACGCCAGAGCTCTAGATTTGTTACGGTAATAAATTTAGTTGTCCGGAAAAAGTACCAGTCGTGTAAACTGTGTTAATATTAGCAAAAAAGTTGAAATTTTTTTCTGAAGCCTTGTTAAAGCGTTTGATTCATTTCAAAAATAAAACCGTTTTATACTTCAAAATCCAAGTTCATTGCACTATTTATTATATTACATGTATTAATATTAAAGCGTCCGGTAGCAAGAAATTATGTCATAAGAACTTGTTTTAAATCTAAAATATTAATTATAGCGCCCATGTAATTCGATACTTTTAATCAAATGGGTTCAGTGGCATTAACTTGTCGATTTTGATCATGGTGTTATTTTCATTTATTTTTAACAAAAATTGAAGTAATCAGTAACACTAGATTATTAATGAGTAAGTGCCTACAGTATTTTCTCCACGGCAAAACCAGCATGGTTCTTGGTACCCCATGCTAATGATACCTTAAAGGAAGCGCTACCAACCAGGTCGAATCTCCATCTGAAAATAATTGACTTTAGCTCCCTGTCAATTGAGACCATCAATTAGAAAAATGAACTTGGACAGGAGATCAGTTATACCATCAAACAACGATTCGCTTGTTGTTTTTTTGGTGTACCGTGGGGTCACGCAGCGATACTATGATTTATGGTACCATTGATCGATTGATGCGGGCCGCGTGGTTGCGGTACTCGATACTAATAAAAATCTATAGTTTGCTTGTTGTAAATGCAATTGTAGATTAAACAAATAACTAGAAAGAGATTGGGAAGATTAATGATATTGGATTATCGGTCCATTTTCATTATATTTAAAGTTATTGAGAACATTTCCGTTGATTTATGTATTTAGTTTACTTTTACAGTCTTATAAATATTTTCTTAAGAGAGTAACAAACTTAAGTGAGTTGGTTATTTATTTTTTTAGGTATGACGTTACTATTTTAACAATTTTAATAATTTTTTGGGTTTACTTGAGGGTTTTCTTGAAAGCTTGGCCATTAATGAAAAATATGTTATCACTGGTGACTTTAATGTTAGGTTTAATTTTGACTGCAATCAGTCTCAGAGGGTTGACCTCTTTTCTAGTTTTGGACTACATCCTGCAGTAAATTATGCTACAAGGGGGGTTAATTGTCTGGACAATGTCTTCACAAATATTTTTATCCAGAATTATAATGTGAAAATATGTGACGTTTCTTTGTCAGATCATTTGGGAATTGGTTTTCAATTTGGGATGGGTGGCCACAGGATGGGTAATGTGTCTTGTATTTGTTATAGACCCGCCACGGATTGGGCCTTATTCAATGTTACCGTATGGTTAAAAGTTTTACCTGCGAAAACATTACCGGCGAACTGTCTTTTAATTGCTTCGTCAACTCCATTATTGTTGCATATATGAACTTTTCCCCACTGAAATCTAAGTCAGCTAGTACTGCCAAACGCTCAGCGGCATCAAATTGGTTTGTCGATTCTCTCAGAGGTATGAGGGACATACTTTGTTTCTTGAGCCAGGTTACCACACTTCGGCCAAACATAGTTACCTGTGAAACCGTTTGCACTTACCGAAGTCGATACCGTAGGGAAATCCGATTTAAAAAGATTGATTCTGATTTTTGATTCAAATAATCAATCAGGCAAGTAATCGGTCCGAAGCTATGTGGAAAGTGATAAAATGGCTTCACCACTCTAATGTTAAAGAAACCGACGTTGGCCAAATCACTGCTTGCTTCTTTAATGAATCATTTGTTAATGTTCCTACTAAACTGAAAGAGTTTCCCTCGGCTCATAACAACCGGATTATTTGATAGGCAGTTGTGGACCGGACTTTTCTTTTATTGAGGTGAGTCATGATCAAGTTCGTCAGGTGATTGATGCTCTGAAAAATAGTAAAAGTACGGATCCTTAAGATCTAAAATCTAGACTTATAAAAACCATAAAAAACTTGATTAAAGTACCACTAACCAAGTTAATAATTTGGCAATTTCATAAGGAGTTTTTCCTAATTGGCCTAAAACTGCCAAGGTAATTCCCATTCATAAAAAGGGGCTTAAGTTTATTCTTGAATCACCCTGTTTCGCTAATTCCTATATTTGGAATGATCTTTGAATCTCTGCTTAAGACACAGATTGAAGGGTATTTCAATCTCAATTTATTGTTCTGTGAAAAACAGAACAAAAAAACGTTACATCTCTCGAATGTAACAGTAAATTTCCTTGGCATTACTCTTGATGGTGGTTTAACCTGGCTAAATCACGTTGAAGAGTTGTCATTTAAATTATCAAGATGCATTTTCCTTATCCGTAATTTATCGGGCTCTGTATCAATGGACACACTCAGGATTGCTTAGTTCAGCTATTTTCATTCTATAATGACATACTGTCTTATCAGCTGGGAGCACTTGGTGCAGATATCTAAGATATTTGCATTGCAAAGAAGATGTGTAAGGGTGATTGCTCGTTTGGACTACAGAGAGTGTTGTAACTCCCACTTTAGGAAATTCAAAATTCTCACTCTACCCTGTACATCTATTCTAGTGTGCCTATTGTTAGTGAAAATGTGACTGACTATGCAACATATGCTGATACCCACCGGCACTTAACCAGAAATAATGACTCCTTAATTCCACCTTTTCATCGACTCTCCAGATCAAAAACTGGGGTTTCGCACTACGGAGTAAAATTTTTTACTGCTCTGCCAGCTTCCATAAGGGTTGTGCCAATTTGTATATTCAAAAATAAAGTTAAAGATTTATTAATTAACATCCCTTTTTACTCATTTAAGGAATTTCTTCACTCCACTGTAGCTTTTTAAGTGTATTGTGGTTTTTATGTTTATATTGTATTTCTGATAAAGCTGCTTTGTATTCGTTAGTTTTAAATAATGCTTTTATCTTATCGTATTATATAGTTACTGCATGGGTTTTATTATTATTGTAATAAAATTGTAATGCTTTTTGTAATTTTGACTTGTGTAAAAGCTTGTACTTTTTGGCAGGAATATATAAATAAATATTTCAATAAATATTAATTTAGAAAATACTATCTGATATGCTGAATTATTAAAAAGAAGAAGGTTGGAAAGTTAAAGGTTGATAGATAAAACCTCAGCTCCTGGACACATTAAGAAAAATTGAATTAAATATAACGAATGATAAAGATATACGTTCATATTTATTCTAATTGAGCTTAGGAGATTACTAAGATGAATTCATCCTAACAATATAGATTTTTTATAATAAGTTTATAATACAACTAACCTTTAAATGTAAAAAACCTATAATTCATTTCATAAGTTGCTCCTATTTAATGTTCTACGTGGGACAATTGTAGTAGCCATATTAGACACGATAGCACATCATAAATTGACTTTTTTCGACTTTTTTCTTTAGTATAGTTATTTTTATAGTTATAGTTATTTTTGGAATAGATTTATTTACTTTTTAAATTTATTAATTTTAAACAAGGAACTGTAATCTTTCACTTAAAATGCATAACTTAAATGGGACTGGTTCATATTCCTCTAAAACAGGTATTGCCTTAAGTGTATAGGTAGGTAATAGATTCCTAAATTAAATTTTGAAAAATTTAAATATTGGCTTTGAAAAATGTTGAAGAAAAAGACAGTCTTTTAAGAAAAGGGTCCGTTTGAAGCTCTTAATTTCTTTGTTCCATAATAGTCTTCATTGCGTAACTTTTACATAAACTTATATTATAGCTTATTGGAAACATAATTATTCAGGTTAAAATTTTATTGAAGTTAACTTTTACTTATTAATTTACGTTTATTCCTAACAATTGTTCATCAAAAGATTTTTTACACCTCTCTACGTGTACCTTTTTATCCACATTATTACATTAATATCAAATACTTGTTAATAAAATCACTTATCCTCTTCATTTGTTATGCCTTAATAACTATTAGCTATGACATATAAGATAAGATTCTCCCCACGTTTCTTTCAATTTTAAATAGGTAACATTAATAAACTAAACCCAGATCAACTGAGACTTCCTTTCGAAACCACTTAGAAATTAAAATGCATATTTATTAGTTAAATGAGATTCTTAGGTTTGTTTGTTTATCTATCTGGGCCGGTTGGAATTTGACATTTCACTTAGCGAGGATGGGTTATATTACTAGATTGATATTTTGCTTTTTACCTATGATATATAAAATGTTACTTTACAAGAATTTGTATCAATGATGAATATTAAGCTCTACCACTGACTAGTGGTCTTCTACCAACCCAAACTCCGTGAGTGAAGCAAACAACAAAATTCGCACCTGTATCGATGGTATATCGGGCGACCGCTGCAAGGCGTTTGACCGCGCAAATTATCATACGTAACCTGCTTCGGCGTGTCTCGTATTAGCCACCAGTCGGCGCTGTGTTGGTTTCTTCGCGTTCTTCCTTGCCGTTAACCGCGTCTTCCGTTGGTATGTAAGGCGTTACTCCCCCAAAGCTCTAGGGAATCTCGTGTTTCGCCAAGGGGAAGGTTAAGAAATTGTGAATGGAATGGTTGGGTTATATTTTTACCGGGTGTAATATGAGACAATGTGGGATGCAGGAATGAACGTTGCGGTTTATTTGTGTATTAGTTTCGAAGTTTTGTAATACGCGGATGTGTGTAGGGTTTTATCAATGACATTATGAACAACTGTAAAAAAAGTAAAAGAGTAGATGTATTTGACTTTTCTACTCACTTTTTTATATTAGACTTTAAGGTATAAATATTTCATTTAATTAATTAGAAAAAATATAATTATTTTACGGGGAATGATAGAATACGTAAACAACCTTGTAAAAGCGTGCGAACGTTTTGCCAAGTATACCAAATCACTAAAATCTTGTCACGTTTGGTTCTCGCTAAATAAGGAAAGTGAACCACCGAGCGTTTAAGTGTAAACGCTGAAAAATTACTGAAAAGTTGGTGTTATAATCTGTTTACAGTTTATTGCATTTAATTCTCTTTATATTTCCTGAATCGTGGTTTTAATTCATTTTTTATTTAGTTGTTGCTTATAAAGCATCATCAGCATTCTTTTATTTTAACTTTTTTCAATATTACTACGTTGATTTTGATGCTTTCTTTTACCCTACAACTCATTGTAGATGTGTTTTCGCTTTTTAGAAGATTTCGCAGTCATTAGTTTGCTTTTTGCTATCACCAAAAGCGATTTTTCATCTGTCCAAAATACACTTGACATCCGGTCTAGGTTTTGGGTGCTAAGCTTTCATCAAAGCAATTTTCTTCTTGGTCTAACTAAGGTTACAATATTAAGATTTTTCCTTTTTTAAAAATATATCCTTTAACTTCCTTCGAATCGAAGCTTGAGTTAAGATGTTTAAATACTCACTTGTATTTTCGAAGTTGGTTTTTTAAGTCAGTTTTGCTCTCTGCAGGTAAAGGTTTTGTCTATGTGCTCCAATATCTCAAAGAAATTTCTAAAGCTGGTGATGCTATGAAAACATTATAAAATCTTATATAATTGGCCTTACAAAATTATAATCAATAGTAATTTATGAAATCTTAGTCGGTGCTGTAGTATTATATTTGACAGCTATCATAAAATTAGTAGATTTATTGCTTTGTAGCTTTACTAGCTCAATGGCTATTACATCTTATAAGTTTTAAAGTCATGAACACTAAAATGTTGTATATACATCACAGTCTTTAGAAAATATTTCATCCAACTTCATTACAAAAATAAAATATTTTATTAATTATCTGTTAAAAAGGATCTGACTTTGAAAGATGTTAAGCCTTTAATAACATTCCTATTTATTTATTTATTATATACAGGATAACATAGTAAACAGCACAAAATCACAATATTAAATAAGTTAGGCTACAATACATTGGTTTTAAACTAAAAGAAAAAAGAACATCTAATGATAATACAAAGTCTATACATATTATGTAATACATACCTAAATACTATAAAGAAAAACAATAAGTGATCACTGACAATTATAAACATTTAAAATAGCTCATAAAATGTGCAAAATTAATAATTTAAACCTTGCTCCACAGAAACAACCAACAGACCCAGCAAACTTTAAATACCTATATCAGAAAGCTAAAGATCTTTTTAATTGACTAACACTTATATTGAATAACTCACAGTTAAAATTATTTGGCAGTCTCATACACCTTTCCAGTGGGTTATGAATACCATGGCTGTTCTATGAAAAGGGACGTTAAAAGTGTTATGCAAACATAAAGCCTGAACCGGAACATTGAAGTAAATCTAACTTAGCAAGTTTGGACAATCAATAAATCCATGAATGACCCTATATACAAATACAGCTCCTCACATATAATGATGAACCCTAAGTGGAGAGAAAGACAAAGACTGTTCGTGAACGTTGTTGATAATGGTGTGAGTATGGTAGGCACAATACCTAAGAAATGTATGTTTGTTTCGCTCTAGAGTTTCTGTATGCATTTAAAAATAAGGAGAACAAACCACTGAACAATACTTCAACACGGATCTGACCAGGCCACAATAAACAACCTTTGTGGGATCCGAAAAATATCGAAAAATACTTACTATTTATAATGATAAAGTCTCGAAGTGTAGATGCCTTTACAGAAACAGTGTAAATGTGCTCAGAAAAATTAAGTCTCTCATGCAAAATAACCCTCCAAGTCACGAATGGAAGCGACATACTCTAGAGGTTGCCCGTTTAATGTGTAGCTTGTCCTAATTCTACAAACTCTATGAAAGAAACTTATATAAAAACACTTTTTCTCATTTAAGTGGAGTTTATTTTTTTTACAGCTGTCATTGCTGACATGAGGTGAGCTTCAAGCTAGTACTAGAGTGTATAAAGAGCATAGATGACATGGCGAAGAAGAGCTCAGGCAAAAATTATCTGGATGTCCGGCCACTTATATTATGCGGGAAGAGGACTCCTTCGCTAGAATAGTCGCACCCTGATTCCAGTCTGCAATCAGTATAAAAAAATATGTTGCTCTCGCGTCGCTAATAATCTACTCGATAGCAGAATTCTTTTGAGATGGACCGAATCAACTGGCTTAAGACAGGCTTAGGCTGTTATCACTCTGGCTATTCCACCAGACAAATTGCTATCCAGGCGTGAAATTTGGCTAGTGACTGGTCTTCTAACTAGATGCAGGCATGTAAAACACCATCCCTACATCCTAAGTCTTGCAGATAATCCAAGGTGGCATCGGAGGAGAAAGAAACCGTAGACCATGTCATCCGAGAGGCCCGGCACTCATGCGTGCTAGGCTCAGATATCTGGACAACCTTTATAGTTTACCAAGTGACATTAACATTTTTAATTCTTCTATAAAGCTATTGGCCTCTAGTAGCCAGAATTTTTAAACAAAATATAGAAAATTGATATTAATATTCAGTTTACCAATATTTTCATCTCTATTTAATAAATACTTAACTTTTTTCAAAATTACATAGGTATCATAAAGGTAAAGCCAAAGCACATAACACTCTGCATACTGGCAATTGTTATCAATACAAAATCAGGTCCGAAAAACGAGAATGCTATCAAAGATCTTCGACTGCGAGCTTTCACAAAAGGTGCTGCCACCCTGAAAATGACAGTGACGTACGACAACACCCACTGGAAGTCAATAAAATGTCCGGCTACGGTACCGTCGGACTTGTCCGATGCTACATTCATTACTCTTCTGCAGGTCGCAGTTTTGTTTGACACGTGTATAATACTAATAGATGTGGGTGCTTTAATTTCAGTGGTACTAAGGTATTACGTTTTTAAAATAAAAAAATAGTTTTCACAAGCACAATAATCTAGAGCCAAGTAGTACTTTAAAAATACCCATGAAACTCCCATGTTGTCCATTAAATAAATGAGAAACGGTTTCACGATGACTGGTAGGTTATGTTTTGGTATTAACTCGGCGTAGCAAATGCGAAAGAAATAATTTTTGACAGGGCACGCCCCACAGCTTTCAGTTTTTCAACCGCTAATAAAGAACCTACCTTTCAAACCAGATGGTATTAGCTTGTTTATTAAGTTTATTAAGCCAGTACCAGCGCACAAATAATATATGTTTTAAAAATGTACATATATACATCATTAATCCAAAAAAGGCACTAAAATGTGTTTTTCACACCATATCGGCATTAGCAGCGTCTTAAAGGAGCAATTGTCACAAAAAGATTGCTGAAAAAGAAACCAAAACCGATATTAATTTAATTGGATTTTCTCGAAGATCGCAATTTAAGTGCAATTTTGCACATTGAATCGTGTTTCAATTGAGAGTCGTTTTTTTGAGCACGGAACATTAAAGGCGTCGCTCGTTCATGCCAAGGTACCACCGCTTAGTGGTCGGCTAATTTAGCGTATCATTAAGTTTATTCAACTGTTAAATGACTCAGAAACCGTCTTTGAATGATATTGAATCTTCTAAAGGAAACAGTTTTCATATTTGATTAAATAAAGATCTAAGTTTCCAATCAAATTACTTAAAAAAGAGACAAGGAGCTAATAAATTTATGAATTTATTTTAATTTTTTCTGAAACATTACCTTTTTACCCATCCTTTTGAGAGGTATAAAGATTATGGTCAAAAGAACTGTGAAACAAGGCTGTTCTTCATGTATTTAAAGGAATTCCCAGCATGTTAATGATGTATGTCATATAATACAGCAACGGTAGTCGGCATAATAAAGCGTTTAAATGTTTGAATCTTCAAATTTTAGCATAGAATATTAAAGTAAAACATAAAAGAGCACAAGTTATAAAAACTAATATTATTGTACGAAGAAAAACTTAAGTCTCTAAGACTCTAAGTCTTTAGACAACATTTATTTACCTTTGTTGCATGAAAGCTAGAGGCTGTAATTGATCTCGGATAATGATCTTCCTCAACTCCCAGTCTAATGATGAATATTAATCAGGACAATATTAAAATTTAAGAAATTAGGAGAAAAGAAAATGACAAAGGCAAAATTAATAACAAAATAATAAAAACACAGAAACCAATTAAAAAAAAACATTTACTTAGTTTTATTAAGACTTTACACTTAATTAAATTAATAACCCCTGTCATCAAGTATGATCATACAAGATGATTATAAGAGGTTAAACCTAGAATCCATCTATAAGTAATGCTACCAACTTACTTTATTACCTTATTGCGATGCTCAAAAATAGTATATTTAACTATAT
Organism: Anthonomus grandis grandis; assembly: GCF_022605725.1. Lineage (NCBI taxonomy): Eukaryota > Metazoa > Arthropoda > Insecta > Coleoptera > Curculionidae > Anthonomus > Anthonomus grandis. Next base: position 20,662,523 of record NC_065549.1, read on the forward strand.
TTAATTACAAGGCAATCAGACATTAATAAGATTATAGTTAGTAAGAGCTTGTCTAACGAAATTAAAAACTATGCAATCTGCAACCAGAAGTGAAGTAAAAAACATCTTAAGAAAAATGCTAAGTTGCAATTAAAACGAATAGAAAGTTACATTTAATCTAATTTGAAATGACACCAAATATAATTGATAGCACTAGTGCACTCGACTATGGAAAAGTAATGCAATATCAGCCTGCAATCTTATGAGAATCTGATTCGGTAGAAAAAGGGATGGAAAAAAGATTAAACCATAAAAGTCTGCATGCGGATGCTCTGAACTATCCCTAATTAAGAGGTAGTTTAGAGGATATGCTTATTAAAAGATATATCCTCAAAGGTATATCATGACTCTGTAAAGCTTTTATGAGCTTATGAACTAAGAAGAACTAGCATCTTTAGCTTCTTATATTCTACTTAACAGCTCTGTATCGATCTGTAAAAGCACTTTCTTAAGTTAATTGAAAAAATATCTAAACCAGTTAGTTAACGTAATTACCATTAGTAATCATTTGCTGAGCAAGTTGCGAAACCTCACATTTTTTTTAATATTTAACAGATTTTATATAAATTACCTTAGGTTTTCCAGTAACACCTTAAAAATGTAAGACTAAACACAGACACACATAAAAAATAAAAAACCGGTCGTTTCACAATCTTTAATTTATAAAACAAGACACCGCCATCTGTATTCAGCTAATAAAGTATCTGGTAACAAAGATGCGTCCATGACGCGACACAGCTATTATTCTATTATAAAGAGAGTCGTAGACGATCTCTATTGTTCCCCAATAAAAAAATCTACTACGGTTACAATGGTAGTATTTTATTGGCGTGTATTCAGCCTCTAGAGTCAATTGTCGGCCGTATTACTGCTACTTTATTCATTTTGTGGCTTCATTTAGCCATATCGAATAGTTAATCGTATTAATAGCGCAAAAGAATGTTTTCTCGAGTTGTTCCTAATATATTTTTAAATTTGTTATGGCAAGGCAGCAGCTCTCTAAAAATAAAAATCAATATAAATGCATAAGAGCAGAAATGTAACGACTGTAATTTAACTTTAAAATTGTGAAAACAGAACCATGTAGGAGATTACCGAGGTAGAAACAATGTTCCCATAAAATGAAGTTCTACGTAAAGAATCTGTGGACTGATCGATTTATAATTTTTATAGATCTATTAAAAAGCCATTTCTTTTGCATTTATGTAGCACATTAAATTTCATAGTTCTTTTATTAGCAATAAAAATAATTGAAACGATGTTAATGTAGCATTGAAAACTTTTTTAGCTCTTAATCGTGCATAATCCTTATATATACTTTTATACCTTTTGATCCAGCAGATTGCAATAAGCGTTCTACCAACGTAAAAAATTGATCCGTCATAATTACATATTATATTTCATGATTATAAATTCTTATTTTAATTAGCGTTGGTATCATTTCACACGTTGTGAAAAATTATGGTATCACTTCTGGATATATAAAAATTATTAATCGATATCTCGGCAGCTAATTAAAGTTTTAAATACTTGATACTGATATTAAATTATTCGAATGGTCAAAACATCCTTTGGTTTTTAATTAAGCTAAAATTGCATATTGAATTTATCTGTAGTTATGCTAATTTTATATTACTGGTTAGGATTAAATATTAACCACTCACTTATAGACTCAACTACGAGCTATATTATATAATTTTTTAAGATGTGGGAAATGGAAATGGAAAAATTGCAGCAATGATATAGTCCAGTTTTTTTTTAATTTTCTTTATTTCTTTGTATTCCCTTGGCGTTCCCTTATTAAAATACCTAGAGACCAGACGAAGCAACAGATTAATCTTAAGTGTCTTGATAAAATAGGAAAATAGGAAAAGCAAAAGCAGAAGAAAAAAGTCTACGATAATGAACATTCATCCCACATATAAGATCTTAAGTGGATTAGACCGTTCAAAAAAGGGCGTCAAACTACCGAGGATGATAAGCATCCAAAGCAGCCCTTAACATCAAAAACGGATGAAACATTGACAAAAATTAGTGCGTCAATCCGTACTGATCTTCGTCTGATCATCCAAGAATTTGTTGAATAAATGGCAAAGAAAGTTTTCGAAGATTTCTCAGAGCCATAAATAAATATGAATAAACCAATCCCTTTTCCCCCAAAGCACTTCAAAGAGCAAGCCCTAGATTTTCATAAAGACAACTCACCAGCCCGTTATCGCATTTTTCGCAAAATGTATCATCATGGATGATAATGATGGAACATCCACCTTACTCGCCCGACCTTCCCCCTATGATTTTTTTCCTCAGTCATCTATTTGTCAAGTCGGCGCACAAGGTTCTTAACTAGCAAATTGGTGAGTAATTAAATATGTTATGACTTCTGTCGGATATTTAATAGCCACAACTCGCACGCGTGAATAGGTTCAGCTGACCATCTGCTAGAGGTAGGAAAGGGTTGTTAAGAAAAGGAGAAGACTATGATCAACCACGTATTGATTAGATTAATTTTGGGACGGATTTTGGAACGGTTTATTGATCATTTTGACAGTTGTCCTGGCTAGAAAATCGAAAGACTACCTCGTGTGATTATGCTCTGTATTTTTTTAAATTAAAGTTCGTTAAATGGATGTGAAGTATTCTGCAATTGGGACCTGTTTAGTCTTTTACCATTCTTCAAGCTAGTAAAGTCTCATTGTTCAGTGACACTCGCACATACCAAGCTACCAAGTTCAGACCTACGTTTTCTGAACTTTCAGTTATGTATGCATGATGGTTTGTCTAAAGTGGATCAGTAATAGTTATGATGATGGATATGCTCTTAGGAAATTAGTATACCAATAAGCATACCTTCATATATACTTATATTAGTTTAGCTTAGATAAAAGCACTTTTCTTTAAGCCTTGAGAAACTGTTTTGGGATGAATGATACACCATCCTTCATCGCCAAACGTCTCAACCAAAACACCTGAGCAGTTTTAGTTAAGCAGCACGACAAAATTGTTCGCAAAACATATTGCTTTTACGATATTTAGGAATGTTATCGAATCCTATCGTACTTTGTATCCTATTTTCGTCCTATCTGATTTCTCAAAGGCTTTTCCAAAGGTTTTTGTTAAAGATCCCATTCTTTTTGCAGACTTATCTGTGTAATGTGGAGGAATATTCGATATTTGTAGAGTCAAAGTAGTGTACGTTGTAAAACACTTTAAGAAAGTTTATTATGGCACAGTAGATAGTAGTTGCATTCCTTTTCAGCTTTTGAAACTAGCATTTTATTTTACATAAATAATTAACTGTTTTTAATAATTTTTATATGAATAGCAGCATGTATCTTTATCGTAAAAATAATTATAAAATTTCTATTGAGCTACAAAGACAAATTCCTTTTAAACGTCCCTTTCCTCTAGTTAATTTCCTGTAAGTTCTGTTACCGTGATATTAACAACTGAAATGACAAAGTACCGCTTAATATAACCGCTTATTAATGAATTAAACGCATGTTTAAACCGGCTAGATAATATCGACTTAGTTTTAATGGAGTGGAAGTGAACACACGCATTAACATGTGTTTTTTCCTATACAGGTAATTACCCTTTCAATGAGACCTGTGTCGTCTATATGGTGATTTCATAGAGCATCTGGACACTAGAAGAAAACGTAGATCTGAGAATGACATTTTTAAATAATTATTTATAGACGCTTTGATAGCTGTCACATGATTTATAAAACAAATTCTGAATGTCTTGCTAGGTGAACCAACTGGTTTTTCACCACGAGGTGACCCAAATGAAGCGAGACAAAAACCCGAAAACAAAGACGAAAGCACCCAGTATTATGTACACAGGTGCACCATAGGTTCAGTATGCAAACACTTTCTTTACTGCATTCCTTTTGCGTCAGGCCACAGCCATTGGTCATATATTGTGAAATATTGCCTTTAAAAGTTAAACTCTTGATTAATTGCGTTAAGAAACTATTAATTATGGATAAAATCTAATAAATTTTATAGCGAATAAAGCTAATACGAGTATTAATTTAAAGGCAGTAAAGATGTCGTATTAATGCTAGAACATCGACCAATTAATATTGAGAGCAATAAAGTTATATTTATTAATCTAATCATAATTAATTATTTATTAAGGAATTTTAAAGCCTTAACAAGTAAATGACTAAATAAATGTAACAGGCTGTATTTTCAATTCACAGGTGCAGAGATATGAGTTCCTAATAGGTTATTTTTAAATTTGAATACCAATTAAGTCATAATATTTGGCTAGAAGGCACAAGTTTAAGGCAAATATTGGCCTTAAGACGTAACAGCCATTAAGTGTTTGTCATAGAGGGCGTCTAATTTATTTAGAAAAACAATGTATGTTTTTTTAAGCGGATAAGGTATTTTAAAAGTGTTACTTAATATCTGGTAGTTTTGGTAGAACCCATTTAAGAATATGTAGAAATTTAAAAAATTCTACTGCTTTATTTTATTACTAAAAAGAAAATATTCAAATGAAAAAAAAATCAAAAATTTAAAGACCCTATCTTAGACTGAGACATATTTAATGGTAATTAAATATGAACATCTTCAATGTAATAACACAATTGTGAACATAATAAATTTAAGATTTATGAGATTACGTCTTATTGATTTAGAAAAACAATGTGTGTTTCTTTAAAAGTAGGTATATGGTATTTTAAAAATGTTACTTAATATCTGGTAGTTTTAGCAGAACCCATTTAAGAATATGTACAACTTTAAAGAATTCTACTACTTGATTTTATTACTAATTGGAAAATAAACATAAAAGTAAATAAGCATTTTCAGCTATATATCAACACATAATATCTTATGTTAATTTTACTTATTGATGTTAAATTTTGGATTAAAAATAAAAAGTAGAAATAGATATGATATTCTAGCACAAAAATAACATCTTCAACGCAAAAAAAATATTAACATTCTTATTACTAAAACGGCTTCTGAAAAATTTGAAATGGCAGCACCGCAGGCAAAAGCTGATGTCATCTTGTAAAATGTCATCTTGACAAATGGCTTTGTGTTTACATTCGGCATTTGTAAAGTTCTGTGATTTTTCTTTAGTTTTTGGTAGAACAAGAAAAAAGATTGAGTCATTTCAGTGTTTTTGAGAATTGTTACAGTAGTAAAAACTTGTGCCGTTTGTGCCGCACCATGGGAAAAAAGCGATTTAAGCCGATCTTTTCACTAGTAAATACCGATATTGTCATAACATCATATCAAGGGACCACCGTTGTCATAAACGTAGAATAATAAAAACTTATTAAGAAATCTATAATAAATATAAAATTTTTAAATTCTACAAAAATGATTTTTATTAGATAACTACCTTTACTCTAATGAAGTATGTTAAAAAAACTAAGTATTAGAAGTAAAAACTATTAGATAACTACCTTTACTCTAATGAAGTATGTAAAAAAAACGGTAATATTTTTTATAATTTAAAGCATAATCTATTATTAATAAATATATATATATTGTAAATATTCCTTGACGACCTCACTGGTAAAGATTACTTGTGTCGGTGGAATCAACAATGCAATCGAGCGGCGTTGCGATGTTGTTGCCTTTTTCTCTAAGATACGTTATTACGTTATACTATTATCGTCATACGTTATACTACATTCATTTAACTTTGAACATTGACTGCTTAATAGAGTACCTTATGATATTTTAGGAAAAAAATACTTCATATTTTATTGAAGAGGAATAATATTATTTTGCGCCTGTCAAAATAAGTGACAAATTTTTATGATATTATAAAGTGAGTTTTTCGGTTATGGAATGTCAAAATTATAATGATTTTAAAGATACATACCCAAGCCAATTATTCATTTAGAATTATCAAATAATTAAATATAATAAAACACAAATAACCTCAATGAGCACAATGAAAGTTATGATAGCTTAGGACTTATAGAGGTTTTAGCAAAATAATACTAGAATTAGCACTTAGCAGTACTCATTTCTTGCATGAAACGATCAAATCTTAATAAAATCATCTTCAGTGTAATGAACACAGTTGTGAACATAATAAATTCCGGTTTTTTGAGATTATCCTATATAAAATTATCAATATAGCTAGTTCAAGTTACAAAAATTTATTTAAAATTAAAATTTGGAAAAGTCGTTAACTTGGGCGAGAAACACACATATTTAACCCAGGTAGGTAGGGTAGGGTGGGGCTAGTTAAGCCGGATTTGGAAAAATGAAGGGTCATGTTGTTATTATTTAATATAAATAATTAAATATTCGAGGGATTATTGATTATGTATATATTTGTTTTTAAAAAGCAATTAATAAGTTTGACGAAATATTGTTTTATTTAGGTAAAAATGACTGCAATATGGCTGAGTACAGTTGATTCAACTTACCCCACATATGGGGCAACTTGAACCGACACATGGGGCCTGTTAAACCACACAAACTAAACTAACATAATGGCTGGTTAAGTCAGTTTTCTGATGAAATATAGAAATCTAATTTTAGAAATACTCAAAAAATTTATTACCAAAACTTAATTAAACATTTTGGAAATTAAAAACTAATCGCTGTCGCAGTTTATACACATATAATATATACTAGTACCCGGAGTGCACCTTAAATGAGCCAATTTTTTGCAATTGGAACACTGTATCCATTCTTCACCCGGAACACTATCTGTAAATGCTGCTAGGCACATCAGACATAAACATTCATCATCTTCAGACTCAGATGATGGCAATGGGGAGAAAGATTTCTTATTTATTTTATGCTGTTTTATGTTCTTGGAAAACTTGTTTTTTTTTTCTCGAGCAACGGCTAAATTAGTTAAGTAAAGTAATATTGGACCGTCGTTCTTTAGTTTTCAATAGTGTATTATATATAAATAGCTTTTTAGCAGCTTCTTTCTGCTTTTTGTCTACTTTACCAGAACTTTTCATTTTCCTTTTGCTTTGTTCTTCAGCAAGTGCTTCTTTTTCTAACGTGTCTGTCAAAATCGCGCAAGCTCTCTTCTTTCTCTGGTTTTGTGTTTTTCTTGGTCCTGCCTTAGGCAAAGGCCGCAAGCTTTCAGGTGAAAAAACTCCAGTAGATGTAGATGGTATGGTGTTGTCATCAGGTGTTTCTGGAGCTATGGTTGCAAGTGCTGGCAGATTTGCTGTTATTTTCTGTCGACGGCGGCTGAGATATAAATTCGGGAACTGGACGATCAGTCACATATGATGGCGCGAAATCTGTATCAGAAAATATATCACGATTATAAGGATATATACCCCTTTTTGAAAATCCATTTATTATATTGGAACTTGTAGCTCCTAATGGCAAAGCTGTGGCAACAATTTTTGGTATTTCGTATATGCTAATTGTCTGTCCGGGGGGGTTGTTACGAAGTAAGAGTCTGCCCATGCATCCTGGGCAGAAGCCAAATATTTCTTGAAAGGCCCGAAGACTGACACGTCCAGTGACTAAAATTTGTGGGTGCAGTGTGGTGGGAATGAAAGCATTACCACTTCGTTGTTCTTTGCATATTCTACGGTCTCAATTGATAAATGTGATCAATGATTGTCCAGTAAAAGTAAAACAGGAGACTGTTTAGTAGGGCTTGTATGTTTAACGAAATGCTTCATAAAATCATAAAATTCTAAACCCAACCACTTGCATTTCCTGCACCGATGCATTCTGGAGGACCGTTTGAAATAAAATAGGGTTTAATTTTTTTTCTGGGAAAGACAAACATGGGTGGTATTGTATTCCCTATTGCTGATACGGCGGTAATTAGGGTTACATTAGTTCCACGCTCTCCTGAAGTAACAGCACCTATGTTTCTTTTTCCCTTCGCTGCTACTATTTTTGAAGGTTTTCTGACTGTAGACACGCCCGTTTCGTCTGTGTTCCAAATTCTTGATGGCGAAAATTTATATTTGTCCATAACGTTGGCAAGTTTTTCGAAAAACATATTAACATTATGTTTATTGAACGAGGTTGCTTAACTTAAGCTTGTCGGTTCAGGTTTTCTTATTGAGAGCAGAGGTTTTCTCTTTAAATAAGCCGTCAACCAGTCCTTTCTTGCCATTTTATTTATCTTCCAAGGTTCAGGAACGTTTAAGTTATATTTTGTTGCAAATTCGAAGGCTAGGCGTTTAACATCAATTGACGATAGATCATAAAAAATGGATGCCAATTTGAGCAAGTAATCTTTAAGAATTTCTTTTTGCTCTAAAGAATCTGCATCTCGAATGATCAAATCTGCAGAATGTTGCATCTCGTCAAGTTTTGACGAGATGCAACATATCCCATTGTTACTTCGTCTGGTCCATCTCCACTCTTTAATTTTTTTATGTATAGGACCAGTGTCGTTCGATTAATTCCAAATTCAGTTGCTGCGGTTCTAATACTTTTTCCCTCATTTTCAACTGCTTTTGCTGCATTAAATAGCTGTTCAATAGCAATTCAACACATAATAAAAAATGTATTTAGAACTGTTATTTTTTACTAAATATTATTAAAATAACACGGTTAAAAACAAATATTGTACTTAATTTAAAGTCCACAACTTTAAATAACGAAGTAGGACCAAAAACACATTCAATATCGATTTTTTACTTTCGCGTGCCAAAAAAAAAAATTGCCTTAAAGTTTGATATTGATGATTGAATATTGATTTCTTAAAAAGTGTTAGGTTTTTGTCATATGGTGCGTGGATCAACTATAGTCCCGTGGCTCAACTAGCCCCGCCCTACCCTACTTTAAAAAGATGCATAGATTAAATTGTAACAGCTATACCACGAAAAATAAGATTATATTATTACTTAAGTAAACGGTTTTACATCAATATTATTAAAAAAACAATTTAGCCACAACCACTTTATCCTTAAATCACAGCCCCTGATCCCAAAATTCATGTCTTCATCAATTACCGTGAAAACGCTGACATAAAAAACTTTTAACTAGCACCTGTTTTCAGATATAAGGCTTGCAACTTTCTTTGATGCTTATCGGTCCCACTTTTAACAAGTATTTAACTATTTTGACTTTCAGTGCATTACGCCAGACATCATTTATTTTGGTCACCTGTCAAAGAAGACAAGTGAAAAGCAAAAGTTTTGGTAGGTATCGAAAATAAATTATGACTGGCGCCGCCTATACCTGTGTATCTATGATATTTGGACCTATGGTTTGGCTTAACACGACTTTTATTACATTCGCAATTGAATAGCAAAACAAATTGCAAAAAACAACTCTTTAAGGCCAAAGCCTGACTAGACTTTTTTTCATTTTTTTTCAAATTGTTCTCCTCAAGAGAAGTCAATGTTTGAGAAACTTTTTCTACAACAAAATGAATGATTGCATTAGTAGTGTGGGATGTGTCACTTATTGGTTGTTTCTTTTAACTATGAACACAAAAAGTTCCCTATCATCGTTCGACCGATTGTATATCACCATATTAATTTTAACCATATTAAATATCGTAAATCACAGTATTTTATATGCCATAAACCATAGCAGACTTAAGAATTTTTAGTGGCTACAAAATTAGGTGCAAATATTGAGCGTGTTGTTGAAACCAAAATAAAACTTTTTTTCTATAAATATATGTCCTAAAATGCCCCTCAAGGAGCTACAGCCCGTGCAAATTACTTCAAGAAAATCGATTATTTAGAACCGTGACTACACTTGTCCGTTAAATCTAAATGCGTTTTGACATTTTCCGTCTCAAAAATGGTGTAAATCCAATTTTAGAGGTGGATTCAGGGATTACCCTTCAGATGGCCCTATCTTTTGTTTCTAATAGATAGGGCCATCAGAAAATTAATTAATAAGAAATTTAAAATTTGTTTCTTGTTGTATGTTTTCGATATAAATAATTGTTTTCGAGAAGATCTTTGGTAAATGAAAGAGGAGCATTAATAAACCCGAATAAATTATCAAATTAGAAAAAATAAAGTGGGTTGTGACTGCTTTAATTATTGTCAAATCGAATTAATTGTATTAAAAAAATGCAAGAACGGTTAATTTTAGATTTGCTAACTACATGGTGTTCTAGATTTTCAAATTTTTTATCGGAAACATAAAATACGTTTTTTTTAAACATTAGTATAGGAGGAGCATATTGAAAAACTAAATGAAATCCTGTCAATATATTTACATCACATTCACGCATCGATAAACTAAACCCCAGAAAATCTGATAATAGCCACATATAATACCCATCTAAAACTCAGATTACTAAGGGGTGCAAGTGGATTAAATACACATAAAAGTAAACACACGTGTATTCGCATAATTCAATATTACATGAAGCCTCTAAAGGTTTTGCATCCGATAGTTCGAAAAGACGAAATGGTTGAAAACAAAATAACCATCACTGATTGGGCACCAGAAATAAAATGTGATTAAGATATAGCCTTGTTGTGTAGAAAGAATATAGATTAGAAAATATCTTCATCAAGACAAATTTTGATAATTTAGCAGTGGCGCACAAAAGAACCTCTTTTACTAACTTAATGCTTGGATATGTATATTCATTTGCACTATCTAACATTCGATAGCATTATAGAAAACAGAAATTAAGGTGTTGGTCGTCTAATTTATTCACTAAAGTGGTTTGTTTACCTCCTATGAAGAAATCTGGTTTCGTATCAGTAAAAAGTTTGTAGGTACAGGGAAAAAGCATTACCTCCAAAATTAAATTTTTAAAATGGTTTTAGTGTTTTTAGTTATCGACGTATTTGACAAAGCATACGAGATTTTTTTAAATTCTGCAAAACAGAAAGGTTTTTTAACTAATATTACATTACAATTCTGTAACGCTAATGCTTAAATTTATTGGAACTCAGTCGAGTGTAAATTGATTGAATTAATAAAGTTAAGAGATTGATCGATCTGAAGAATCTTTAAATCTTTTGGCCACACTATTATTAATTTGTGTTTTATTTTTTTTTCAGAGGTCTTTTACTCTCATCCTCCAGGCTGTGGACCACAACAACTTTTCCATGCAAGGTAAGAACATAGTAATTTGATATACTGAACATAATAATTCACACAGACATAAATAATTATGCAAATAAAAAGAAAACTACTGTATTTGCCGCACTTGAGAGCCACTTAATTCCTCGTCAACAAGAAAAGTGCAAAGACGCGTAGGAAGGGACACAAGAGTCAATATAAGCACTCTTGTAAACGATTTCAAAATGGGATAAAATACTCTCGAAGCACTTATTAATGAATGTACAGGTCGCCCACGATTCCGAGGTGATTTGCAAATCTAAGAACCACCGCTTTGTACACAGTACGAAACCGTTTAGTACTCACTTATGGGACTCTACATATTTTGCACATTCTTGGTGTTTGTTGAATTTTATTCTGTACTTATTATTGTTGTTTAGAGAAAGTATAGAACTGGCCATAGAGACATTGCTTTTAATTAGAGCTTTACCTTATATTGAGTTAAATGTCTCTAGGTAAATTTAAATTAAAAATGTTAACTTTAAATTAATTTTTTTTCAGTCTATTAGTTCATTCAATAAGGTTTTCTTCTCTTAGAAATTCAAGTTTTTAAATACTATTTAATACATAACTTAAATTGGTGCGATTTACATATATTTATTAAGTTAAATTATTAAAGTTAACGCAGAATTTTTTTCACTCCATTTTTACACCAATTCATAGAATATCAAGCCTGCAGTAAAAACTGTTTTTAAACGTGAAAAATTTCAAAAAAGGAATTTTTGAATTTGATCAAGTCTTTTATTACATTATTTATATGTGAAAGTTTTACTGCAATAAAAGGCGCCCTATGCTAAACTCTTTGTTGAAATGAAGAAGTGTGACAATACGAAAAATTGTATGTAGACTCTGACTACGATTAAGGCGATTTTAGTATACATTTTAAATGGCACAAGTCCTACCAACGTCATCATATTTCACTAGCAAGATGTTAAATCACCAAAAAAAGACCTAACATGTCTTTTTTACATTTCTCATTTAAATATAAAAAAGGAAAATGATTTTTTTTTTAATTTTCTTTATCCTTTTCTGACATTTGAAAACAAACTAGATTAAAACACTTAATATAACCTTTTTGTATAGGAATTTCTTTCTAGTGGTGTAATAATATTCAGAGTGTATACATTTAAGAAAAAAAATTATTAATAACTCAATGTGTGCACTTTTTTTGACATGTTAAGATAAGCAGAAAAATGCATTTAAAAAACTTCGTTAATTTAACCAACATTTGCTATGTTAACCCACACTGCACTACAGGCAGCCTGTATATAATATTTTTCCTTTAGGGTAAAGTCGAAATTATACCCATTTGTAATGTCATTTTTGTTTATCTTTGTTTACCATATTCCAAACAACGGCGACAACAAACTTTTGAAAAAAATTGGTATCTGATGATTATTCATCTTTTATATACTAGGTTATGTGAAATATCCGTCACTGTCAATCAAAAATATTGGTTTGTCAACTTGTTCTTGAAAGTTATTTCGAAAAGTGTTAGATAATGCCTAAAAAAAGATATAATAGATATAATGAACAATCGCAGCTGATGATTTTAAATATATTGGCTTTTTTCAATTGGAAAAGGAACAAGTCCGAAACGGAATTGCATTTCAAATTGAGAATGTGATACAGCGAGCCGCAGATGCAACAAAATTAAGCACAACAACGATCGCAAATATAAAGAAGAATGGGACAAAATCAGATCAGGATTACGCAGCCCGTATATCTTCCAAACAAAAGACAGCAAAAACCAAAATTACAACATATTTGAAACATAGAATTCGGGACACAATTTATTCTATATACGCCAGAAAAGAATATGTAATATTGGCAACAACGCTTTGACAGGCCAAAGCGCACATAGGTGGGCCATCTGCCTGTCTCACCAAAAATCTACTACACCTAAAAAGACGCGAGATTCGGCTAGTGACAGGTCTTTTAACCGGTCACTGGCACTTAAGAAGCCATCTCCATACTATCGGTATTGCGGACAACCCGAAATGCCGATGGTGCTGTGAGGAGGATGAAACCGTTGACCATGTAGTCGGGGAGTGCCCAGCACTCACGCGCGCCAGGTTCAAATACGTGGGTAACACTTTCAGTGTACCGAGCGACTTTAAGTCCTTCAGTCGGTTTCTCTAAGCCGCATGACGGGTCCATCAGGAGACCTATATGCACAACTGCCTTGGCAGCCCATTCTTTCGTCAATTCAAATATTGGCAATAAGAGAAAAGTTCAGGAAAGAAATTGAATATTTTGAGTTTTCCATTGACTCCTTAAGAAGATGGATCAATAGAATAGGCTTCAAGTGGAAAAAATCAAATAACAGAAAATATTTGATGGACTTGCCAAATATTGTTTATAAAAGAATCAATTTTTTAAGGGAGTATATCAAAAATGGAAATGTAGGTCCGGAAGGTTTTACTCCAGTTTTCATTGACGAGACGTGAATTTTTAGCAAGGGATCATTTCGTAGTAGCTGGCAAGATGACACCAAGCACACGGATTCAAGGAAAAACAGTGAAGGTAAAAATTATCTGGTTATCTTTTTAGATTTTTTTTAACAAAAACTATTGCCCTCTAACCTCATAATTTCATCTGTTTCATATAATTTCTCTCTAAGACAATATGAGGGAATTTAACTCCATACACTACTCGTATGTGCATGGAACATTACTTATTAATTATATTAAATTAATGTTCTGGAAGAATGATTTCTAAAAGAAGAGAATTGAATTATCTTTTATTTTTAAGGTCATCGTTATATCGTGGTCCACGCCGGAACCAAAGATGGCTTCATCAAGGGTGCAAATTTAATATTCAAGAGTGGATTAAAGACGGGAGATTATCATGACAATATGAACAGGAAAAACTTCGAAAATTGGTGTAAAACTCAGCTGGTTCCAAATCTTCGCCCAAAGTCATTTATAATCATGGACAATGCAAGTTATGGTTTATTAGAAAAAAGAAGGAAGAAATCCCGAGAAAATCTTGGACAAAGCAGAGACTGGCCGAATGGTTGAAGAAAAAGAATATTGGCTTTCCAGAAAAAGCCATGAAAGATAAAATATAGAGTATTGCACGCAGAAACTGCCCTAGTGAAAAAAGGTACTTCCTTGATGAATATGTTAAACCTTTAGGACACAAAATGTTGCGACTGCCACCATATCATTGCCAGTTTAATGCAATTGAAATGGTATGGTCGGAATGTAAACGAAAATATGATCAATATATTTCCAATTTTAAGGGGTCACCTTCAGAAGTTCTGACTACATGGAAAAGGGTAATAAACGAAATTTGTATAGATTATTGGCAAAAATATGTTTCTCATACAGAAAAGGTAATTGAAAAGGCTTGGGAGGCAATACAAGTGTGTGACGCCTATGATATTCTGCCACTTGTGATTACGACTGACGAAGACGACGATGACGAAGACAATATCTCTGAATTCAGTTCTGACTCTGACAATACTGACGAGATTGATTAAGCTTTTTTTCCCCAGCAAATTTTATTTTATGATCGTCGTTTAAGTATTCAATCATATCGTTGCAATTTCATTAACTTGGTAATGCAATATGGCGTGTTTTTTTTTTTAATTTGTATGTTTTATTTTCTGGAATGGTATTTTCATTTTTAATGTGTTAACATATTCCTTTAAGCAGCATTTTTTTTCATGAACAAGTAAATTAAATTGTCAGTATTTAAATTTTTCCCAGTGAGTTAAAATAATTTTATACCATTATTCACAATTTTTGTAAGCTCGGTTTTGTTACGTCTACTGCTCGTGCCGAATTCTACTTTTCAAATATGTTGTAGATTTGGTTTTTGCGGTCTTTTGCTTGGAAAATATATGAGCAGCGTAATCCTAATCTGATTTTATCCCATTCTTCTTTATATTTGCGATCGTTGTTGTGCTCAATTTTGTTGCATCTGCGGCTCGCTCTAGCACATTCTCAATTTGAAGCGCAATTCCGTTTCGGACTTGTTGTTTATGTCCCATTATTTATGATTAATTATAATAATATTTGTTAATTGTTAAGTTTGTTAATAATACAATAAATACTACAAGATTTTTTAAAATTTTTAGGGAATGAAAGTATATACACGAATATAAAAACATAATAATATGCTGCTAAAATAAATCATTTGTTAATTTCTGAACGTATAAAAATACATAGCAGACTATTAATTTCTGAAGGCGATGGTAAAGTTTCTAACCTAATATTGATTGGCAAAAATATCTACGCCATACGTTTTTTCTCACCTGGATGACGTAACTACAAATGGGTATAATTTCGACTTTACTTACCTTAGAATATTGTAAGTGAATACCTATAAATTTATTTATAAGTATTATTTATAGAAGATGGCTAGCTGCAAACCATAGGCGAGGTTGTTCTCAGACAATGATGTCAAATCGATTTTCCAATTTCTCGTATAATATACAATATATATTTTTCTTAACCCACTAAATATTTTTTTAATCGGTTGTATTTTGTACCAGCTAAAAAACTTACTCTTTAAAATTTTCCATACTAATAACATATACATTGAGACTAATCAACAAACTTTTCAGAATAAAAAAAATGTTTTTAACAAAAAAGTTAATAAAAAAAAGCAACTTGACAACGTAGAATACCTCATATGTTTACAATGCTCAAGTATCTAGCGACAAGATCGAGAACGCAGCATAAGTCATTTGAAAGCAACCTATTTATAGTCCGCAGCCGCTGTTATCTAATCGATATAATGTCTGTATCTTCTAAAGGAATTTTAATAATTTTTTATCTAGATATTAACGATGAATAACTAAAACAATACAAACTAAGATTTTTTTGTAAAAATAAATAAAAAAAACTCCTAAAGCATTTGGATAACTTTTTTCTATAATATATATCTAAACCGATTTGAGATGATTGCAAACGTTTGTAGAAGTCGCTGGATATCGACCGGATACACATTATTGTGGCGATTACTGGTTCGAACAAGCGAAATATTTGCCAAATTATAACAATATATTTAAATACACATTTTAACTAATATTTTTGTAAAAAAATTATGGGAAAAGCTTAATTTTGGTATGCAATACTCAATAGCTGAGGAGCAGAGTTGCAAAACGCAGTTTGTCCAAATTTTCACATTTTGAACTAAAGGTGGCGCAACATTATTTAACCGAATTTCTCATTCAGTCATTTCACATCACTTTGGACGTTCAAATCGAATTTTGTACCATTTAAAATATATTGCGAAAATCCCCTAGACATGCAAAAAGCATTTAGTCCATCACCTTTAGACAAACAAAAAGTATTTTGTCCACAAGAAAAACAAATCGCGTTTGGTCCAGATGTAAACATGTTTGTTTTATAACCTAATTTCTGTCGGTGTAGTTTTAGTTTATGTACATGTATTTTGTGTTTGCTTCATAACTTTTTCGTGAAGTTTAAATCATAATGGAGTCTGTAGATGGTGAGCGCATTGTTGGTGATAGTGACCGGGGTAGCCGAAAGCGACAAATTAATTTAACAACTAGAGAAAGAAACAAACAAATGAGGTATGAATTTATTTTTTAATACTTATTTCTTTTTGTTACGACTTTATACTATTTTAAGGTATTCAAACCATGATCCCGATTTGGAGCAATTTGATATAGCTTGCAACCATAAAAATAATTCAAATTTAAAATGTCAGCAAGTGAATCGAGAAGATGTAATTAAACTTCGGGAAGTTTTTTTATAGAAAATCCAATAAAACCGTTCAAGATGGAATTTTAGCCAGTTACATTACTTTAGATATACCTAAACGAAAAAGGTGTCGCAAGGCTGATGGAAACCCTCACTCTTTTGCAGTAAAATATTGCGTGAGTTAAACTAAAAGTGCTCAAATCCCCACGCTGTTATATACATGTATTTTTATTTTAAAAAAATATGGATTTAAATTTTTTTTACCTATTAAAATTAAATATTTTTTTTAGCTTGAATTTTTCACCAAATTTTTTTTAGGTTTTCGTTAAGCAACAAAAATTGCAGGTTTGTCAGAAGTTTATAATGGCTGTTTACAATGTTGGTCAGAGGAGGGTGAATACCATTTGCAGGAAAGTGGGCAGAAAAGCATAAAAAAGGGGAGGGGATAGACGCACTTTTAAGTTTGTGGATAAACTGAATGCTGTAAGATCTTTTATTAGTCAGCTTAAGGAAAGGAAAGCCACTATGGAAGAAAAAAGTCTCGACGGATTTATGTATCATCAGAAAACAACATTTCTATACTTTGGGCAATTATATAACAAAAAAGCACCAAACAATCTGAAAGTAAATTACAAATATTTCAGCCGGGTGTTTAGTAAATACTTTAAAATAGGATTCGGTAGTCCCGCTACTGATGTCTGTAGCTACTGCGTTAGAACACAAACCAAAATTGGTATGTCTCAAATTGCTACACAAAAACAAAAGTTATCTACTGAACTAAAAGTGCATAAATTCCGTGCATCATAATTTCATAAATTAATGAAAGTTGAAGATCCCAATACCATTTCATATTGCTTTGATCTGCAACAGGTATTACCCAAGGTCCCTATTCAGGAGGCATTTTACGCCCAACAGCTGTCAATATACTTTTTTTGCATTACCAAACGTAATTGTAAAGAGCCAGTATTCTATACGTGGATGGAGCACCAAGCAGGTAGAGGGGCGACTGAGATATCTTCCGCTCTTATCGATTTTTTGAAAAAACTTAGATTTCCAGACAATGCGATGAAAAAACCCGTTTTTTTGCAGATGGGTGTGGAGGATAAAATAAAAATAATCATGTTGTGCATGCTTTAATGTTTTGGCTTCAAACGTTTTCATGTGAGCAGATTAGGGACATAGAAATTATATTTCCAATTAGAGGTCACTCTTATCTCCCCGCCGATCGTATCTTTGGACGCATTGAAAAAAGCTTAAGGTCTCATAGTATTATCAAAACTCCAGACCAATATTGGGATATCTACCAAAGTGGGTGGTGTACAAAAACTTGGAACTGACTGGCATTTACTTGACATAAAAAAACTTTTGCTGCATCTGAAAAAAGTGAATGGCATTCATTCTTGTCGAAAACTTTTGTTAAAGAAAAGAAGTTCCACCCATAATATTTTGTTGAAAACTGAGTTACTATATCACAAGTTTTTGGTAGTAATTTTACCCAAAAAGTTTTACCAAATGAGTATTTACTTATCCTAAATTTTCATAATTTTTTGGTAAAAGTCCTAACTCGGTAAGTCAGACTGATTCGTAGCACCAGTTTTTGATGTCTCCTGAAAATTTACAATTTTAGACAAACCGCATTTTGCAAGTCTGCTCCTCAGATATTCACAAATATGTCGTCGTTTATAATATGATAACCTACAAGGATGCCACCTAACTTGCCTGTGAAAGGAAGGATTTGAATTTCGTTTTGCCCAATATATGTAACCCACTTCAGACTTCTTTATCATTTTTCAGCAAAAAGGAAGCTTTTAACTTTATTCTTAATTAAAAAAAACGCACTGAAAGCACTTAAAATATCATTTAACTATACGAAAGTTAATAAAGATTACACCACCCAAACGTACACACCGAGCGCAGTTGCCCAGATACCTTTATCGACAGAATATATCCAGCCGAAATTTATCATTGCCGTTCTGAATGGAAATTTGGGATTTAAAGAATCCAAATTCAAAATATAAATTATTATTAGTGATTAATATAAATTTAGTACCGGGCCTTGAAAGCTTGGGCGACTTACGGAACACTAAAAAGCTTCTACTCCTCGAAAGTTAGATGGCGCTAAGAAGGCAAAACTAGTTAAACTACCGCTTTTACCGAGGGTGCACGGACTGTCAAGCATCAAATTATGTCATATAAAATACGACCATTTTTCATAGTTAAACTAACTTTCATTAATCGAATTTTCCGAAAAATCTTAACAAAATTAATTTGTTCTCATACTTTGCACAAAATTTTTCCAGTTGTTTAATTCAGTGTTTTGTGTGTCAGCTGTGATTAGTTTTTATTTAAATGTGCTGACACGTGGGATATAGTAAATTTATAAATAGGCAATGCCTGATTTAAATTGTTGTAAAAGAACTGAGATATAAACAGTAAAAACTTTAAATTGAATATAAGACATTGGCGACATGCCTCGTTTTTTAACAAGCCCAATATGTTTGATACTTGGGTTCAGATTGAAATCATGAAAATCTCAGTAATAAACAATTCTATGCATGTTAAAATTATTTTACTCCACATTCATTCAAGCTCAATTCAAGGAGGGGCCTTAAACCAGATGCCGTATTTTCGGTTAACCTCCCAGGCTTAATACAAGGTAAGTTAAATTGGTCTTCATAACAAGTGACCCCATCAGAGGTGTAGGCTTTAGCTTAATTTAATGAGAATCTGCTTGGGTTAAGCTAAGCTCTTTAATTAATAATTTAGTTTTTCATAGTAAAAAATACACTTTGTAAAAAAAATATACTTAACTCTAACTCTGTGTCTCTTAGACTCACTGCTGTGAGGCTAAAGAATATTTTGTATGATATATTTGAAATCAATAAAATAATATCTTTTTATTTCTTTGAGTCTAAGATGTATAGGACATGCCATTTAAAAATGTATTTTTTCAGATCAGGATTATAAAGAACTGACCACTTTTAATTACTGTTAAAGATAACAGAATATGCTGATGGATGAAAAGTTAAAAATTGCACCCAGGTCTTTAGTCATACCGTAGTATCCTAGACGGACTGCAATAGGGCAAAATGGGATAAGATTTTATTGTTTTAATGATTTTAAAAATTAATACTTCAAAATATGGTTTCTATTACTAGATATTGGATTCCAAAATAAATTATCCAGTGAAGCTCAATAGGAAGCAGAACTCATCTTGTTCCTGTATAGACTTTTTGACGGCCTCAATGTCAAAACATACTCAAAACATGACGCCAAATCTGAGAGAAGAGCAATTTCAGCAGTTTCAATGCATGAGCAATTTTATATCCTATACACATTTTAGAGTCAATTTTCAAAAGCAAATAGAAAATACGGTAACTGGTGTAAATTTTACTTTTAACATATTTACTTATTGCGTCTTTCATTATTAATTTCTTGATAGTTATTACATTTATAATATTTACTACGGAATTACTACTCATTACTACTCACTACTCGTAAATTGGGTAGGGAGTAACTCCTTGGTGAATTTATTACATTATTATTGATCTTTATACAATATTTACCATAACCTTTTGTAACATATTATAAATTCTACTTTATACACTTTGCTCACTTCCTTCTGCTGCTGTAATTTTTTTTATTGCCTCTTTATTTTGTAATTTATTGACAGTTATTTATTTTATAATATTTACCATATGAATTACTGCTGAATTGAGTAGGGAGTAATTCTTTTGTGAATTTATTATTTTCTTTTACCTTTATAAATTTACCATAAGCTTTTGTAACACTGTATAAATTATACTTTACAGATTTTGGTCTTCATACAAAAAAATTTCTAATTAAGTTGTAAGTTTATACATTGTGAAATTTGGACGAATTTTTATTTTTATTTAATGTTTAACAATTTTAAAATTTTTCATTGTATAAATTATGAATTATTTGCTATAATCTCTTTTTATAATAAAGTAATACATTTGGTAAATATTTTTTGTTTAATTTCTAAAACCCAGACCTATGTATCTAGTAGGAAATGTATTGGTCTTTCAGAAATTATAGTACGCAGATAGAAAAAGTGATAAACAGAAGACTTCGTTTAATATGGAGATAAAAAAAGTCTCAATTTGACACTTTTTCAATCTGCCTATTATAGTTTCCAAAAGAACCACACATTTCGCACTAATTTTAAGTGCACGGTATAATAGAGCGAAATTCAATTTTGGCCTGTTAGTACTACTTCTCGACATTCAGAGGGTGCAACATTCACCGCTTCAGTGTTCTATTGACTCTTATGAAAGTTTCCGGTCTAGGTAGTATTAATCTATGATTTAATCGCCTTGGTTATAAAAATAATAAAGAATGCAATTCAGTTTTTGCTAATTACGATAATTTATTATATTACTTTATTTTCTCCTGTTAAAATTAAGTAATCACTGAAATCATGGAATACTAAGCATGCTTATCAGCTAAATATCTTCTCTGCCCCCTCTGTAGATGTTGCGCTCAATCTAAAACAACCAATGTTTATTCTAGAGTATTCAATGTTCTAAGGTACTTACAATTCGGTGCATTGATCAAATGTATTGGTCCATTAATTTTGTGTTTAAATAAAAATAAAATAGCTTAAGAGTGGAGCGTTTCTTGACCAGAGTTTCCTCACATAAATCCCAATTTTAATTTTTTCAATTCTAGGGAGTTGCGAAATAACATTTAATACATGAGGGGGCACGTCAAAAAAACATTTTATACACCTTCAGTATATACCTTATTTTGTCTCAAATAATATTGTCAGCCTAATAAAAACTTATAATTTGACTTTTTAGCAATGAACGACATAATCGAGGAAGCGACATACTCCGGAATCATCGACCCCAGCCCGGAGTGGCACACGCTAAACCACAGGGGTCCAAAGGCTCACCTGACCTACAGAGTGCGCGTCAAATGTGATACTCATTACTACAACTCAACCTGTACAAAATTTTGCCGGCCCAGGGACGACAAGTTCGGCCATTTTGTCTGTGATGCTAACGGTGATAAGCAGTGTATAGAGGGATGGAAAGGAAATACTTGTGATATAGGTAAAACATTTAAAATATATATTTTGATACATACCCATTTTTTGTTTTTAATTTTAGCTGTATGTAAGACCAGATGTCATCCACAACATGGAAAATGTGATAATCCTGGGGAATGCAAGTAAGTTTTAAACTTTTAAACAAAAATACCTATCTGACCGATATAATTATTGAATGTTTAATTATTTGATTTTTATTGAAAGCATGAGTTTTAACGCCCCCATAAAAGCTTTCCTAGCTTCCCTAATGACTTTCTTGCACGAAGAAATGTATGCCTTTAACCTTAATAACTCATAAACTCACCATCAATCGCGATAACACTTCTTTTTAATTGCTATCAATAGAATACAAATAAGTCAATTAACGACGAAAGCTTTCCGAATAATAGCCGATTAGCCCTAGAACTAAAAAATTAAATCTCCGTAACTGTACACTTCGGTAGATAGACAGATAAGCAAATTAGGCACTTATTATACTGCCATATTGTTTTTTGGGAGTAATTGATTAACATATGAATGGGAGTTTTAATAAATATTCAACAAAGAACAAGAGAGACTCATCATAGCATAGTTACCGTGTTGGTCTGAGAATTTATATATTACAAGAACTATTAGGAGAATAAATCGTAAGAGGCATAAAGAAGAGATGTCAATTATTGAACGGGTAAATCAGATTGAGATTAGACAATGCTCTTCCACGGAATACGTGAGAATCTGCCCAGGTAATCTTTGCGGAAACGACTGCTTTCGTTATGGCCTTTTTAAAATCGATTTATTGATCGAACTAGTACGTATTGGTCCATTGATCTTGTATAAAAAAATGAGGAAACAGTTTAAGAGTGGTGAGTTTTTTGACCGTTTGAAAATAAATCCAGAAAAACCTCAATTTTTATTACATGTTTTTTATATTCTACATGTCTATTTTAGTAGTAATAAAAAGGGGAATTGGTTATTGATTTTTAAGTAAAAAAGGAAGTTTAAAAACATAATTTAATGCATAACCTTTATGGATACGTTCTACACCCACTTCACGTTGGATACGTTTTACACATTTAAAAATAATAAGTCTCTTGCAGTTAGATTTGTATTTTCGTTGATTCTCGGGTAGTCATTTTAATAAGTAAGTAATTTAAAACAATTAGTTATTCTAATAGCTATAAGAATAACTAATTTTTATCGAACATAATTTTAATTACTATTAAATAATAAATAACTATTAGTGAGGTACTATACAGGGTTTCATAGAATCAATGATACTGTATAATAAAACAAAAAATTTAACCTTAGTACAATAACTTTTTTTATATTTTAAATCATTTAATTTTTATTAAAGTTGCATTTTTTCTATTGTTATCCTGGGTTTTTTCTCCTAATCTTTTTTCAGCCTTTAGGTATGGTTCAACATTAAACTTTGGCGAGGTAGAGGTTTGCAAAAAACAGTAAAGTATTCAGGTACTAAAGCAATGGATAGCTGTTTATTATATAGGAATATGCCCGAAAGATGCGTGACCTTGCAGAGGTACTCTAGAAAGCAAATATTTCCTGAAACTTACACTTGGACAAAAAAATTAAGAATATGATTTCCAGTTGCATTAACAGTTGCAATAAGTGCTCTTGCATTCTGCCTCCTACCTTTTTATGCTAGCATTCTCATAGTATGCTGAACCGAGATCAATCATATTTCATCTGTATTCTATATTCACTCTGGGGAATAGCTAGAGTTCCTAAATCTACAATCTAATTTTTCCTATAACATGATACTATATTACCATAGTTGCAGTATCTATCATTAGTTATACGGGTTAATCTTAACTGGTCCCAATAACTCTAAGAAAAATCTTTAACAGAAACATAAAACCTACTTACTATCGTCCGGTTGCGAAATCATAAACGACATGCAACCAGGGACTCACGAAACTGATCACAGGCCGATTTACAAGAAGAACAGGATGGCCCCATAAAATCCGGTAATTACCTCGACTGTTACTCGCATAATTGCGTCGATTTTATTTAAATCCAACGGCCGTAAATATTCAGATCGACCATAAACCAGTACTAATTCGATAATACCCACAATACTTTTTCTGTTGAATAATAAATTGACGGTCCGCTTCTTGTAATACGTTGGTATAACTTAATTAAATGATACTTAAATAACTTCGCATAACTGAGATGTAGTTAAAATAAAGGATGTAAATGCTGCCTTGAAGGGTATCTTATTATGACATAAGTGCTTAAATGCGATCAGGTAGGCGCAATTTTTTGTTGTTCTCAAAAAGTTGTGTTGGTAAAAAATTCATTATTTGCCTATAATACCCAATGAGTTTTTTTCCGAAATAAAATTCTTCAAAATTGTGAAATATTTTCTTAATGAGTTATCGTTGTAATTATCCATTAATATAAATAGTATTGTAGGTCACAAATTAAATCAAAGTTATAATAATTATGCGAAGCAAAGTAGATTATTACAAAACGTTTTTTGATTTGAGGCAAGGCTAGTGATAAAGGTCGAATAGAGCAGAATCACTAATAATTGAAAGAAATGCTTAATCACAAAAAATTAAACTTACAATTTAAACTAAAATACTTAAGATTTTGACACAAAATTATACATAAAAGATATACGTAACATTTTTTTAATATGGCACCGAATTATTTAGTCAGTAATATAACTTCTAATTAGACTAGATCTAGAACTCGGCTCTCCCTCAGTTATATTAGATATCCGGATACACCGGATCTATAATAGATTTCTAGGCAACACCTCTATGAGATGACAAAGTGTAAAATAACGTTGTTCTTTTTAAATAAGGCTTAGACGTATCCATTTAGATTGTGCATTATATTTAAATCTTGATGTGTTTATATTGAAACACTGCAATTTTTTCGCATTGCGCACTTTTTAGGTCTATACTATACAGAGGTTCTAGGACAAAAAACAAGTGCTAGGTACAAGATTCATTAGCGATTGAGTATAACTCATTTAAATATATCGCAGGTAATAACGTTAATACACTTGAGTCTTTTTAGTTACAAATGTTTTTTCATTAATAATAACCAATTCTCGATATTCGATACCTCGTTGCAAATTGCATCTACTTATCAAACAAATGTTATACCAGACACCGGCTATTTAACACTAACTATGCGTACAGAAACTGAAGAGACCACCCGTTAAGAAACGCGAAACAAGGCACTTGTAACTTTATTTACCGTGGCTAATCGAAGCTATCTGTAGTCTCTTATGCTAGACCATCAAACTCTGATTTCAAAACATGTTCTTTCTAACTGTGGTCTTAGCGGAGGTATTGATGACTTGCGATTTCGTATGACGCCTAAACTTTGACGAGGCAACTAAATACCTTTAGATTATAAAGAAATATTTTACTTCTACTAAATACAAATTTTCTACTATTTACTAAATATATTTAGATTTTAAAGTAATATTTTACTTTTAGCTGCCGTCCAGGATGGAGAGGAGAATTTTGTGACCAATGCGAGCCCTACCCGGGATGTAAACATGGATATTGCAACGGATCGTCTTGGCAATGCATTTGTGACACCAACTGGGGAGGTATTCTATGTGACCAAGGTAAGTGGAAAAAACTGATTATAGTGCTCCACCCCATCCAAAAATTTAACATTAAGCTCCTACGTCGCCACTCAAGAAAAAAAACTCACAAAAACCGTCGACAACAGTTTTAAACAAAAATCTACATACATTAAGAGCTACCATGGTATTTAAAAGCACACTTGAAGCACCTGTGCCTTTATCCCACGGTGGTTTCGTTTTCTATCCCTCTTCCACTCTTCAGTCCGTGCGTATTCCGTCTCCGTTTGAAGGTCTTTGTTTTTTCGACGGGCACTCTTTCTGTTTAAATTGGTCTAAGTATATGCCAGGTATACTACATGAATATGCATGGTATCGGCGCAGTGAAGGCAAGAAAAATGTATCGATTGTAGAGGATGAATATTTTTAAGTTAGCAATGCAAATATTAAGTTATCGATTTTAATTTAATCGTATCTTTGTTTGCTTAGATGATTAGACAAAAAACAATAATACATCTCCTTATGCTAAATGATCATAAGTATAATAAATTATATATAGCCGATCTTACTTGAACTTAAACGTCTAAGTTTAAATACCATGATGTACCAGCCATAGCTCTCCCAGGAATAAATCATAGTAAAAAAGCTCCGGTTGTATAATAATAATTACAATTAATAATTAAAGTTCACGAACGTTTTCTACTCGGTGTGCATGGCATGTTGGTAGATGATAGCGCGGCGCTGATCAACAGGGCGTTTCGAAAAAAACGATCTATGCACTTCATTTTGCAACCGTACTGGTTGGGCGGTGCTTTTCACGAATTCGCGTCTTTTCTTCCACATCCAGCACAACCGTTATAACTTGAAGATTCCTTATTAACTTTACTGTAACGATTTGTTGCTCGGCCTGTCTAATGGCTGTCGTGAAAATAGCGTTTATATAATATGAGAGGTATGAGAGTATGTATATGATTTCGAGTTTTTATTATAAATAATAAGAGTATTATACTATTTTGAAAGATTTTAGAGATTATTATAATTAAAAAGGTCAACTTCTTTTATATAATCTATTAGTCTTTAGCTTACCATGACCCTCGCCGAAATAATAATTTACAGTATAGATATACTGTAACTTAGATTAGATTAGAACGAGGTGAAATCACTCTACTACGACTAGTATTCTCTCGGCCAATACTAAATGCTAGTCTTAAATCATTGTCCAATCATATGCCTAATAGTTGTAAGGGTTTTAGAGATGGTTTATGTCCTTCTGAATGCCATAATCGCCGAGAACGTATGTATGGTAGAACTCTTAGTACTCAGCATGCAAGTAGGTGTTCCTCTAGAGGTTCTTCCTCCTACCTCGAGATCCAGTATTTCGAATTTTCTGTGGTATTTGTTAAGGTCAGTTTTACTTAAACTTTAGACCTTTTCGCCGTTGATGATTCTAAGAAATATGTTGGACAGTCCACAACCCTAGGAGATCCTCCCAGGTGCATTCTCTGAAATTTTCTTCCTTTTTCTTAAGCTCAATGGTATATATACTTACCCATGCCGTAAAAAGGTTCTGAGGCTACGAACTGAGAGCTTTGCTTACTAAGCCCTTTCTTCCCATCAGATTTCGTTAGTACTTTCCCCGCTTATACAAATAATATTGTTTTTTTCCCTAACTTAAAAAGTTTCTCTTGAACAGATCTTTCAACCACTAATACCATATGAGTAACTAGTTACTTCGACTATTTCCCATGTTTTTGATTTTAAACTATCTGCGTACCATTTACGCGGACGTTTCCTATAAATGACTGGAACCAGCTTTTACATATACCCAATCGGTTTTTTTACTTTTAATTTTTTTTTCAACACACAATTATAATAAATTCAAAAATTATTATTAATGTTCTGCTGTAGAGCGATGTTGTCTATGTTAGATCCCTCATTGCAAGAACATTATGCATTTGCAGTATATTTATCATATAATGTAAGGATACGTTGCATACCACCAACCATCCAGAAACAGATGCATATAAATTTATTATGACTATTTTCATTATGTTTATATTTTATCAGACTAAGCAACAAAAGTTCGTAACGTTCGGGTAGCAGCCCGGAAAAAGCTATGCTTACTAATCCATGAGCCTTTTATATTAACTTTTCTTTTGTTAATCATATAATAGTTAGGTTCTATGAAACCAAAGAAATTTTTTATCTTCAGTTTCAATCGTTTTTATTTAAATATGCTTAACTAACCAGCTGTACTGGAGTTGGTCTATTTTGAATCAATATTTCAGAATCCTTTCGACTGTATAATATTAGCTATAAGGTGGTAGTAACCATAAGAGCTACCGTTAATATAATATAGAAAGAAATAAATACATACATCTTAAAGTTATTAAAAGCTTTAACTTGAATGTTACTTCCTCTTACCAAGATCTTCATGGATCAGTCGAGATTTGTTTGTATACAAAATATTGTCGAATACCTATATTATCCAAATCAATGACGTGATAGTAAGCATTGATTGATGGAGATTTTCTGAGAGACAACATATTTTGAAATAAATAGTGTCCTTATCCCAGTTACAACTTATAAGTTTCCCTAATTTATTATATAATAACATTATAACATACACCCGAGAAAGCTAAAAAATTATTCGTGAGAGTGGCTCAGATATAGAGGTTCGGTTGATAATTCTAGGTTATGTTGAGGTTATACAGAATAATAACTAACATAGAATCAGTGAGTAGGAAAGAAATTAGAAATGAATATCCAAGGTTAATTAAAGCAAGAATTATTGAAGATGACATAAGAGCTGTATGTCGCAGCTAACAATTATTCATCTGAGATGCAGTTAAAGAAAAGAAAAATGAAACTAACGAAGCGAAAAACGAAAATACGAAACATAGAAGACGTACGAGCATTATGCCTCATTTCAAGTTACTGTTAAAGTTAATTTTTATAAATCATAGATATATCCTGCTTTAATAAACCAATGAAGGCAAACTACAATAATTATATCTGCATTTACATACTCGATGAGCAACCAAAGAATTTATATTTTATGAAAATGTATGTAGAGAAGTGCGTGTTGCAGAAAATACGAGGAGCGAAATAGCCAGGAAAGGGAAATGAGCATTCTATTTTAATTTTAATACTACGATTTTATGGTAATCATTTGCTAATATACCGCGGTAGATACCTTACATAGAAAATTATACCATAAGAGGGCAAAAGGTGCTAGATATGCGACATTGACGCCTCCGGAATTAACGTTATAACACAATAGAATTATTTGTAAAAGCGATAGATTAGAGCAAATATATTTAAATATAATTTCTCATAAAAGGATTCATTTGTAAGTACTAAAAAGAAATAATATATATAGTTTAAAACAAAATGATCTTTTGTTTTTAAGTACATACTCTTTTAATTCACTTGTCTATGCTCACCCACATCAATAAATAAATTATCACACCCTTTTCTCGCACATGTTTGAGTACATGACCAAAAAAAACGGCGTAAAGGGTTAGTTAATCATTCTGATATGGAGAGTATCAAAGCCTATTATATTTTTAATCAAAGGGGCCTATCATAGTCACATGATCAAGTGTAGTATTGTGATCGGTCACCGAGCCGTGACACCATTCTATGGATGTGTTTTATGGGGTGAGTAAAAAATATATTAAAGAACAGAAGAAGGCCTACTACTATGACCGTCTGTTAAATTTTGTAATTATTTTGTAAATAATTACATAAAAATTACATTTTTTTTTAAATATGTTAAAAAAATGTCAGTATGAATTTATTATAAAAATAACTAAGGGCATGAACATTGGACAGATCACTTTTTATTATCAAGAATTTTAGTAGTATTTAGATAGTATTTTATCCCTATTATTATATATAAACTATCATATTATTCATTTTACCATATACAAACAAAACCTTCAGTAATGAGAAGGGCCGAACACAACATGGTCACTAATGGTTAGTTTTCCTAATAACCGGAAAATTAGGATTAACCCTCGTACATCATCTTTTATAGAATAATGTCAACTATTGAAGAAACTTTTAAATTTCCAAAAAGAAATAAAATTTTGTAATTAGGAACTAACGGAGAAAAATAACATGCCTAATCAATATGAATACGAAAGGATTTTATTACAGACATACTTTAAAAACCTGAAAATAGCTAAACAGAACTGTGTCACTGTTGACTATTGTTCTTCATGGATACAATCTGATTAACTCTCGATTTCTTTAAAACATTTTTCAGCTTCCAAAAAGAACCAAAAAACAAGTTTACTTTTAATACATTCAACTCTACTGTTCTGGCCTGAACCAATGCATAATAAGCTCAACCCCTATGGCAAAATCTCTCTTCACCCTATTTGCTTTTGCTCTACTTTTTTCGACAATATAAGAATAATAGCCAATGACCCTCCAATGAAACCCCAAAGGTATTTTTTTATGTTTTTTTTAGTTTAGTGTATGGGGTTTAGGACACTCAAAGTGGCAAGTGTATCATGAATAAACGCATCTGTTATACTCCCGCGTTTTAGTTTTGTGTAAAATAAAGACGTTAGTTATGGTACATAGATTTTTATGTATGTATATTATAGATATGGGCTTTTATTTTATAACAATTGCTTTTATATAACAGGACCAATATATTATAGATTAGAGCTAGTGATTGATTATTCTTAGAACTTAGAAAAGCCTCACGTATCTGAAGTAATATTGTTCACGTTCTTTTCAAAGCAACTGTATAAACCAAGACTATACAATACACACCACATTTAAATCGATCCGTTTCACCGCTTTTTCTTGGTAAATCTTAAAACCTTGTCTTTATTTTTTTGCTCCTTCGACCATAATCCCGTCATTTTCACACCCGATTTCGTGTTTATTAGTTTTTGTCGCTTGTCCATCTCGCGGCGAGTAAAAAGCACCAAACGACTCGAAAGTAATGTAATTTACCAAGTAATTTGATGCTTATTCAGCGATTTATTCAGTTTCGAGATGATATGGCACGTTTATGTCGGTTTTACGTTGATGCGTCTGGTGCATTCTTCGGTTAATAACAACGTGTATCTGTGTCAATGGATTTTACTTCCAGTTTTGTTTTAATATCTTTTGTTTAGTACCTTTTAGCTGAAATTCTTTTAAAGTTTAAATCACGCTTGGAGGTATATGAACGTGTAGGCTGCTAAACCATTTGTTAATTATACATTAATATTTATAATTAATGTTAATTTGAACTCTAGTATATAAGTCTCTCAATGGTAAATCAACGGCGGTGCTAAAATTAGTAAGTAGTATGCCAAGGGGAGAAGAAAGCTTTGGAGAAACTACCAAAGTACAAGGTATCGTAAAATTGCGTTACTTATTATGTCAAATGCCTTGGAGAAATATCTACTATCAATCCAGAGCAGCTAATAATTTCTACTGATATTTAAGCAAATTGGTTATTAGAATTATTCCCTTTCAGTAGCATAATGATTTTTAATAATAATAATAATTTCTTTGCAGTATTAGTTTAGGTATAGTCCCATGAGTTTGATTATTAGAAAATTATACCTATAAGAAATATTATAAGTTAAATTTCAAACAAGACAAAATGGAAAAATTCATAACTGCAGAATTTTAAGATCAAATGATAAGTTTCTTTTGACCTGCTTGGTCGACAGTTTCGCATATATTCGAATATCCTAAAGCTTCTGCCTTGATGTTATTACAGCTTCTCTTTGTTTTTCATTCAGCAAATGATCTTATTTGTTTGCTTTTCTAAAAACTTACATTGTCGTTGCACGTCTGAATATTTCATAGAACACGAAATCAGGTGAATTTATGTTTAGAAAAACCTAGAAAAACAAAATGTATGGATATTTTTTTCCAACAAAATCTATTTCTTTTTTATTAAATTTGACAGATCTCTCCAACTTCTAAACGATTACGTAATCCATTATACCGCGAAGCCGTTTTTTTTTTAAATTTGGAAATAAGGATGAAGCAATCGGGACCAGACCTGGTGAATACGATGGATGGTCTATGAATTCAAACTTTAATTCCTCAGTTTCAGCAATTGAAACTGTACGTATGCAGTCGTACATTCTTCTGGAGAAAAAGGATTTTTTCCTTCAAATGGAGACGATTTTCCCATTTCTCTTTAGTTTTTTTTACCGATCATCTATAAATTTTCCAAATAGTCAATCAATGAAGATAATACCACGTTTTTTCTAAAATACAGCGTGTCCAGCAGATGTTGTCTTTGCTTTTTTGGAGCCCGTTCGCAATTTAAAAATCCACTGCTTTGATTGTTCTTTCGGTGGAGTGGTAAATTCATGTTTCATTTACAGTAACTAATATGCGCAGGAATTCATTTATTGTTACAATGCATGCATACCAAAATAAGTTCTCAGCTGTTAGCAAGTTCGGCACCCAACCTCCAGATATTTTTTTTATCCGCAAAAGTCTGGATTATTTTTGGAGTATTTACGCCCATGGAATATTCTAATCGATTTTCGTCTACTATTGATCTAGACGGTTATTGTTGACGAGTATATTTATTTATTCAGTCATAAACTTTAACTAGCGCAAGTTATTTACTTCAAATAAAAGTATCTTAATGTTTAGTGGCCTTAAGTAAAGCTAAGTTGAAATGCAAGTAGTGGGACAATCTGCTGAATAATAGAAAAAAAATGTGCTAGACAGGCGAGATTATAATAAAATGAATATTGGCAAGATCATACTTTCATGGGTTTATGTATATAAAAACGTATGCCTCCGTTAAATTAAAAAGCATTGAGTAAATTACTTTTACCCGACACTATTCGTTATCTACACTAGTTCTGGATATATACATTCCACCATATCGATAAAGGCTTAGATCAGTAATAAATAAGCAATATACATATTGATAGATACTACTGCATTTGCTTCTATTAGATGCAATAAAAGAGAACCAGAAAGAAGAACGATTATTAAGGGCATGAAAAGGTATAAGAAAGAATGTCCTTCCATACCTTCTAGTATGGAAGGCTCGTAAAACTTAAACGATAATTTAATCTTCTTGCATTTAAAGCAATAGCTACAGCAGATTTGGTATTAGATTCAAATGGAAAAACGTAACAATAAAATCTTACAGTTACGCTTTACATCCAAACGTAAGTAGGATTAGTTCCTTAACGGTTTTTCACCGCCAGAAAAAAGTAAGTATCACAATACTTAAATTTACAAAATATAGGTGTAGGTGTTTTATGGCCACAGATGGCGGGGTAATTGAGATAGCACTACCATACTGAAGGATTAAAATATTATCTGCTTTAAATTAAAGTAATTGTCGTCATGAGAATCGATTATTAAGGATAAGAGAAATTAACTTTTCAAGGTTTTAAGTAAGTAGATAAGTTGACCAAATCTACTTACATTCATTTATTCTATAAATATATTTATCATATTCTATAGATATAAATCTCGTGCTGTGACATTTTCTATGTATATAGACAACGTTATTTAGTATTTTTTACCAAATATGTTGCGTCCTTGTTTTGTTATATTAGGTGCCCAACAAATCTTGCCATTTATTAGTATACTTCAAATAAAATTTAATATGTTTAAAACCAGTAAATATTTTATAATTCACCAGTATTTTTCAACCGTATTTTAACATAGTTGATTTAACCTGCGATGATTAATATGCGGCATTACTACGTTCCCGAGGTACTTCGAAGCTAATTACTTACCACGCAAGAATGATGGAATTTTAAAAATATTTCACGTACCATGCATTAAATTACCTATGCTATAGGAAGCTAGCAAACTCGCTATTATCTAGCGTATAGTTATAATATTAATAAAAGTATTCATGGGAAAGCACGGTAGACTTTGAAGTGAAGCGGCCCTTGCTTCTTTACAGACCAGACCTTTAATCAAATCAGTCCTCATTAATTTAAAAATATGATGCGCCAAAATCGAAAATTAAATGAGCAAGATGAAGACCGCACTAATAAGGGATAATCACCGTGCATAAGGGGATTTGGCTCCAAATAATTATAATAATACCCTTTTTTGACACCTTCGTCATGAAGGTAATCTTTCCAATTAGCAGCAGTGACTTTCTTAAATATACAAATCGTCAAGGTGTTCCCTTAAACTACCTGAACCTATCTTCTTAAATTTAAACCGATTTTTTTTAATTACTTAAGATTTTAACTACTTATAGAAAT
This sequence comes from Anthonomus grandis grandis, assembly GCF_022605725.1. Taxonomy (NCBI): domain Eukaryota; kingdom Metazoa; phylum Arthropoda; class Insecta; order Coleoptera; family Curculionidae; genus Anthonomus; species Anthonomus grandis. The sequence continues at coordinate 20,696,113 of NC_065549.1, forward strand.
CCATATACACAATACTACAATCTCTAAAAAACAAATGCGTAACCAAATGTTCTAAAAAAACATCCTTAAAAATATAGTTTGTTCTTGTCGTAAGCACCCGCTATTAAATGACCCATGGGTCGGTAGCAAGTGTCCCATGACAATAGATTAAATTATTACGAAGGGCACCCCATGTAAAAAAAATGAAGCATCGATGTGTCAGATGGGTCAGAATAAATTAGGGTCGACAGTAAGCCGATTTAGAGGCTCTCGGTTATTTGTCTTGCTATCAGTGAGGATTAAGGGAGTTGAATGATTTAGTCTTTAGGCTAGGATTTATTTTTTATTGGGTGAAATATATTTACTTTATTAAGTGTGACCAGACTTATGTATATTTTTCAATGAAGAAACCGAATGCTACTTGGCTATATGTGAATACATTAAAATTTAAATCGGTAGCTAAATAGATACATTTTATGATCAGTAGCCCAAAAAGAAGAAGTTCCGTCAAAGATGCCTAAATCTAATGGTTAATTGCTTTGGTTCACTGGACATCGATTGTCAAGGTCGTGATCTCGTCCATCGCAGTACATCTTAAACATCTTATTTTGTTATTCCTGTGAGAGTGTTTTGGTTTCTATCTATGAGGGAGGTTCCTCTAATAGTTCTTAAACATCTTCATTTCCGTTGTCTTTATCCAGAAGAATCCATATCTAAGATACCAAGTATCCAGTCAATTATTATTTTGAAGAGGTAGATCTTGTCTAATTCTTGTTCACACGCTTACTTCTTCAGTTGTTTCACCTCTATTATTATTTTGATCTATCTTCTGTCATGAAGTCATAAATCGTAACAACTTTTCGGGCAGTAACACTGTTTTCCTATACTGCTGGAATAATTGGTTTACTTAAATCTAATGTCTTGATGTTCTACTATTTACCATTCTATCTAAGGTTTTATCTACTGCATCCGCAGTCATTACAAGCCATAGCTCCAAGATTCTTACTACAAGCAATCAAATAATAAATTTTGAATTTAATTAAATGTTTTTTTTTCAGATTTAAACTATTGTGGCACTCACGAACCATGTCTAAATGGTGGCACCTGTGAAAATACCGCTCCAGATAACTATTTATGCACCTGTCCAGAGGGGTTTTCAGGAGTTAACTGTGAGGTGGTTGATAACCCTTGTGCCCCTGCGCCTTGTCTCCATGGAGGAACTTGTATGGAAACAGGAGGTTCTTTTAGTTGTGAATGCAATGCTGGGTGGACAGGGGCGATTTGTGAAATTGGTAAGTATTGTATTGTATTCTATATTGTACTTCAATCGTTGTTTAATTTAGTAATATGAAAAAAGATGTTTTTTTTAACTGATACCTCTGCATCAGAGGAACCATAAGTCTCCAAGAATTAGGAAAAACAATCATCATATCATGAAAGTCTTTTTTTGCATTAGGTCAATAAAACTACTTCATACATGTAAGTACATACTGTAAAACTTAATTTAATTTACAAATTAAAAAATTTAAGCAACACCAGATAAAACATAAAAACATATTATATTAACGAAATATTGAACAAAAATAGCTTTTATTTGAGGAATAAATTGAAAAAATGAGAAATATATATTTTAGATAGTTTAATTAGGACAGTCGATACCGACATACGATTCAACTAAAGTTGAATTGAAAAATGAAATTTTTAAAATTGAAATTAAATTACAATTAAAATTGAATTTTTTTCAAGTTTAAAATTCGTATCATGTAATGCAATTATTAAAATTACGTAAACATTTAACCTGAACTTACAAATTTCTATAACAATATCATTATTTTTTAGAAATATTGAAAAGTACGTCATTTTAAGCATAATTAAATAGGATATGATGATCATGTATTTAAAAGTAATTCTAAGAAATTCTTTCAACATTTTCGAAAAACGCTTGTAAAATAAACTTTTATTGAAAACAGATATTTAAGAGATTGAGAGGTGTTTGGGTGTTTATCTAGTGAAGTTATAAAAATCTCTATTGTATTAGGGATTCTTGATCTTTAGGAATATAGTCAGCTCATTCATGGATTTATAATTTATTCTTACCATTAGGACTTTCAGGTTATCTCTACTTAGTCTTCTAATGGTGTTCTTTGTAGAATTTAGAATAAATGCCTTGGTATAAATAAGACTTGGCTATTCCAGTTGTATAGTTACTTATATAGAGTATAGTAACTTTTCTAGGTAGAATTGTGAGCAAGACTTATTTGTCAGATTGTGTGATGGTATATTCTTTCGTATATTCCATAAAAAACTTACTTCGTATTGATTACAACTATATTATAACTACTGCTCGGGAATTTGGGAGAGAATTTAAATTAATTGTAATTAAAACAGTTCTTTATTGCCTGATCTCCTATAAAATTAATATATTTAAGATAAAAACGTATTAGAAATTAGAATCTAACACTAATATGGAAAAATTGATCCAAATGCATTCGCAGAAGTCCAAAGTAACCCATTCGGTCTAAAAGATATTCGCTATCGTTTTAAAATTCGCTCAAATTATACGTTTTAGTGCCGTCCGAGGGGTCCGAAAAACAAGATAATTTAATAAATGATAATTTAAAAAACGGTAGACAACTACCATTTACTGAAGAAGGATTCATTATATCTGCAAGTTGTTTCACCTTTTACAACAGAACTCAATTAATTTCGTTTCGTCGAAAATAACAGGTCCCGGAGTATATAGTTCGACCGACAGGGCGTGCCCATATGTATCCCATCATAACAACTTTGGAATTTGAGTTCACTATACTAGTGTAAATATGTTTATAATTTATCTCGATGAAAAAAAAATTTTTTCAAGACCATTAATTGTATTTTTTTATTCATTAGATCTTTAAAAACTAAAAAAACAATATATATATGTATAATTTCTCTTGTACCCGGGTAGATTCTATAGTAGGTTTTTTAATTGAAAGTTATACGTTTTTTAATTAAAATTAACGCCTACGTCTTGGTAAGCCCGTTATTATCTGTCGGTATCTACCGAATCATTTATTAAACCATGGCGGGCCTCCCAATACAGGTCATCAAACTTTCTTGATCGATTAATGTCGATATTTTTAATGGTTTAATTGATAGTATTGGTTATTAAGTTAAAAATTAATCTAAAGTTTGGGAAGGAGATATCGTAATTTGAGTATCTCTTTTTTTAAGGAAAATAAATATCAATGTTTATTTATTATATTTCTTTAATTATTAAATTAAAAGTTAAAAATATTTAAAGTTAGAATTATTAATAAAATCCTGAAGCATTACAGAAACTATCTCCTTAATACTACGATTATAAATAATATAATATGTATGAATAACTAAGCCACATCTAACACAAATGTCTATAAACGACTCAATTCAAATAGGTTCCATAATTTTTTCGGGTACTTTTGATAACTGATCATATATTACGCTAACGAAACACAATCGACTCCTCATTTACAACCTGCCTCTTTTTGTCGAAATATAATTTATTATTTGCACCGGACTGAAAGTATATATTGTCTTAACTTATTAAGAAAATCTTGCCGATCAGGAAATACAACAGTGCATTATGAGCATATGAAGTTGCCAGTACATTAGACACCACAGTTACTAGTCTATTTAATTATAGAAAAAAACAAAACTGCAAGATAGTATTAAGTACCAAGAATTAAAATACCACTCAGGAACAGATTGTTGTCTACTTTCTTTAATGTACTATGTACATGTATTACTAAATACTACTTTAATATACATGTACTCTTTAAATTTGTCATCCTTTTAAAAATTAAATTCTTTTTTTTTTTTTGCTAGCCAGAACTTGATCTGAATTATATTTAGGTTCAGATCATTAGTTGTGCTCCATTTTAATAGAGAATTAATGTCATTCTGCAATTTCAAGCAATCACTAAAGTCATATACAAAAAATTCACATCAATAAATAATATATTAAAGAGCAGAGGAGCTAACGTACACCTAGAGGCACAGGTTTCACCACTTCCATTCTAGAAGATTAGAGAAAACGATGATGTATATCAGATATAAAACCAAGCGATATCACAGTGGCCAATTAGAATTGTACTTTTAAGAAGATGTCATGAAGAATTACTTTTTTATTATATACAGTGGGAGAGCTTTAAGCAATAATGAATCACGCAGGCTTTTTCAACAATATAGCATAATCGACATAGAGGAAGCTCTGCTGAAACAATTCGTCATAAAGACTGTGGATTCAGTTTGTGGACTGATTCTACCTGGAAACTATTCAGACGTTCATTTATTAGCTTATTTTATATCTTTCTACTGATCATAACAATGAGAGTCCTTCAAAAAAACCATATTCAAAAACTTTGGAAAACTACAAGGTCATGGAATTAAGTTGATAACTTTCCCATTGAATGTGCATAATCTTTGTTTTGAAACTAAACTGTTGAAAGAAATCTGTTAAATCAATCTATGTCTAAATATTTTTTAAGCTTTGCATTTATTAATTTAAAATTTAAAAAAATTTAATGTAAAATTTCTCCTTAAAAAAGGGAAACGATAAAAAAGTACGTTATTCTTATTCAATATATACTATAGTATAGTCAATATATAACGAAAAACCGAAAAAAAGATCATATGTTAAACTTTATAAATCCTACAAGACACATTTCTAATAAGCTATAAATTATGCCTAAGCTGTTAAATATCTTTAATACCCTAAAGTATTTTACCGTAAATTACTTCTGAAGTGGAACTAGCAACGAAGATTACAAAATAATTGTACTACGAAGGTAGCAGCTACTTCACACTCAAGTTGATAGATTTATTTCCAGTCGCTTGGGCCCTGAGGTTTGTCTATATAATCAAAAGATCATTTACGTTTCTTTCGTTCATCTGGTAATGCCAAGACGCCATTAAGAACTTTGAGAGAATTTAAGAGCCTGGTGTTATTTTAAATCGACCATTTTAAGTAATTATGGTGTTTTAGGCTTTTTTTGGAAGCAATTTTTGGTCATAAATAAATATATCGGTGGCCTGTGGCAATTTATTTATAAAGTTCAGTTGAACGGCTTTGTATAATGAAATCTAAGTAAACCAAGGTTACTAATATTATTATTGATTTTGTAATGTGACTGGGCTAACAAATGAATTTTTCTGTATTATCCAATATCTGCTTTAAACATAAGTTGATTGAAACAGCCCAGAGACAAAATATCATTCTCCATACACTTCGAGAAGTTTATGGAGCTCCGTGCATTGGATTTTCTCAAATGGGACGCAATCGTGATTCAGATTTAACACATGCAAGACTTTCGTTGATGCATGGCTGACTGCCACACGATATCTCCCCGCGGAAAAGGTATCAAAAACATTTCTTAATGTCTTCATCGGGGACATTTCAACTGAAATCTGCATATGGTACGCGAAACGATTTGCATATACTGTTTCTTCCTTTGCTTGGGAATAGTCTCCACACCTTCCGTGTTTAAATAATTCACGAGGTAGGTTGATATCGGACATTTACATACGGGGATTGACGACTACCCCACTTTCATTTGCATTTTCTTGTTAACCTACATACCGCTATAGATGTTTTGAAAGTTACGAATTTTATGGAATTGTGAGAACGAATGTTTTATATAAAAATATAATTTTTTATACAAAATAATTCGAACTAACTAATTATTTATACTATAATACTACCAGCCCCTGTATCGTGGCATCCTGCATATTTAAGTTTTAGTCTATATTAACATAAAATTCTTCAATATCTAGTTTATAGATCTCGTTTGACGGTCACTTGACTTATTTCCCAAATAAATCGAACCGAATCGATATGAACTTGTTTTTTGCAAATACATTTTTCATCAACTAATTACTCATCTTGATAGTATTTACACCATTAGTGGTAATTGCTATATCAAGAGAGACCAGCGTGACTTCTGGAGTGGCGCAAGGGATGCCATATAATTTTCCTTTTTGTCAGTGATTGTTGAATCTGTTGGGCATTCTTCTCTAGACTAGATGAGCATCTCCTTTACTTTATGCTCTGGCTCATCAGGATTTGGACTTAAAGTTAACAATATTATAGTTACGTTCTCACACTCTCACTTGGCTACTGTCTAATTAGGATTATCTTTTCGTCAATACTTACTACTGGAGACTACTCAGTTAAAAGAAATACATATTAGTTCTTAACTTAATCATACAATTTTAGGGAAATAACTAAAAAAATGCATATTTGGACAAAAAAACATTTTAATAAAAGAGTAGGATTTTGAAGGAAAAATATAATATACAAGAAGTCAGTATCCAATACTAGAAATGTAGATATATATCAAAAGACAACATGGAATGTTATTTAGACTATAATTTACTTCATGAAATTCATCTGATTCGAATATACGGGACTTTGCTTTCAATTTAATGTTTAAAAGCTTATAGGATTCCAAAGTTGAAAAGTTATAGTTATTTGCTGTTAAGTTCCATATATGCATAAATTGTTTCTCACCAAACTGTAATATTAAATTATCGCTACCGTTTTCGCATACCGACAACGACGATATTCTTAGTGCCTATTTGTCATTTCGCGATTAAAATGCTTCGCGCTAATAAATGGTTGGAAATTATTTAACTTCGTACCGCAATGGCATTTCGTAAATCGGTTCTGGAGTACCGAACAGGACTGCTTTCGTGCTTGTTAAAATACCTTGCCGGGATTAAAGAATGGGTTCTCTCCGATGGCAAATTTTATTGGGTATTTTTTAGGGGCCCCAGTGCCATTTTCGTGGGTTTAATTAAAGTCGATATATTTACCAAAAAATATTTGGAGGTTTATTTTTTTAATAAGAAAACTTCGGAGAAACACTTTTTATTGATTAAAGATTTAAGTTTCAATAAATGAATCAGACCAAATTAATGTAACGCGTCTGTCTTTCATCAGTTTTTTTATCACCTTAAGGCTCCTGAATGCTCTGACCACCAAGTATATGAGAATTTACTCGTGTATCCACAACACATCTGTGGCCCAGTATAGGAACTTCTTTTGGTGGTAATTTGTTAACTCTTGCCCGGCTAATTTTTTAGCTTCAGTTTTAGTTTTAAATTACAGTTTTTGATTACCATATAAGTCCAATATGTATTATAATTAACAATATTATTCTAGTTTCTATTTAGTAGATCTATTTATTCCAAGCAAGGATTGAATTAAGCCCCATCCTGTGAAAATAATTTGTAGCCAAAAATTGGTTAATACTGAATGAAAAACGAAGATATATAAAATGTCATAACTGATATCAAAAATTAAGTTGACTGCATCTACGAAAAAACATTTTTATTTAAGTTTTTCTCAACGTATTAAGATGTTTTGTTTCGAAATTGCCTTGAGAGCCATATTGTTTTTAACGATTATGGTTATAAACGTGTCGCTATAGTTAGAAATTCATTTTTCTATGTTATCTCCCGATTCACAATTTTCACTTCACTAATGTGTGTGTGTGTAATGTGGTAAGATAAACTAAGCGTTACTCAAATTAATACAAAATGCTGAAGCCATTCCATATAAATTGCTTTTATCTATAAGCTTAAACATTTTCTTGATATTATGACCCATGATACTTAACCGATTCCAATATCGACTATTTGACAGGAAAACTGATAAATGGACTTACCTGGATATAGCTCTTCTGAATGGAAGTTGCAGAATATTTGAGTATTCCTCCACAACTTACAACAAAGGATATGGCATTATTTTGCTGGATTTCAAATAATTCAAACAAGTGTATATTGAGCAAAAATGTGTATTAATTACTTGCCGAGTGGTAGTAATCACTAACTGAAATAATAATTGATTTTTCTTAAAAAAATGATTTTATTTCAGGAAATTTTAAGGGGTAAACTATTTTTTTTTACTTTTCCAATTTTTTCTTAAAAATTATTAAGAATTAATTTCCTTACTAAAGCATGATTGTTCTTACTTTCAATTAGCACAGGTGATGTCTTAAAGGCCTAAAATATGTATCTACGTAATCTACGTTTCATAGACACAACACCTTCTGTCAAAATTTAAACTACTGTCGTATATCGATAGTAAATTTATATTTTCACATTTTATACATTGTATCATATTATATCAGTTAATAAAAAATCGTATAATAAACTATACGACATTTAAAATGACAGAAAAACAGTGATCTAACAAAGTAAAACAATCTAGAAAGAAGAAGAAGAGCCCTATCAAAGATAATAAACTGGCTAAAAACTGTTAATGCACCATTGAAAAGTCTTCATGCACATGACAACTGTTATACCATCGATATTTATTAGCTATACGGCCAGCTAAGTAATTTCTCGATATAAATATCCCATAGTTCCCTCGCGTCATGCACGGTAGGATTCTGAAAGCCATTTTTCTTCCATAAATCAGAACCTATATGCTCTCGGCGTCTTCTTTTTACATTCGCGTCGGATCCGCCAGATAAATCCTATGGTATACGCGACTTTTTTCATGAGAGTCTCTTGGTCATTTCTCGTAAACGTTAATGAACCCTTTGGCTTAATTACCCATCACAAATCGTTGACTATCAATTACTATTGAATTGATGTTTTAATACGTACAGTAAGTTGCTGGTTGGTTAGGAAGCAAATAGTGAACAGAGAATAATCGAAAACCTCTATAACAAAGTAGGCACGACAAATCAATCAGCTTCAGGTATTTTTGAAAGCGGCCTTTTGCGATTGAAATAAGAAGATTATATAAAGATGAAGTTGTCTCTGAATGATAAATATGGTCTGCAGTGGCATACCAGCGCATTCTTTTGTATCTTTATTCTTCATCTTTGGACGTACATCGCATTCTTACTTTGCGATCCTTTCCTCATAAGATAAAGTAGGGAAGATACCATGTATTTAACTGATCTCTGTTGATTTAATTTTAAAAATCAAAAACTAGTAGCGTACTATGCAAGCTTAACTCTAATATTTATAATGAAAACCATTTAGTTGAAAAAAATCGAGAAGATCCTATCTGACAAAGTAGTTTTTCAGACTGTCGTCGTGTTCTTCTCCATCTCTCGCCTTGCCCGTATAAATCAGTAACGTACAATTACTTCGGTACCTCTCTCCGTTATTATATCTATTAGATGCAGGGAGCGCTGCGATCGCCGTGGAACTTAATTACGACAAAATGATGATCTTCTCCACCTTTGACCTCCGATATGGCCGCATACCTTCCACCTTCTGCCGGTTCTATATATGGTCGATGGCTTTGACAAATTCTTAGTTTATGTTGTACAGAGAGTGCCGTTGAAAATGTTTAACTATTATAATAGGTTAGCATTTAGGTCAACAATTTGGTGTTTTTTTTTAAATTATTTTCATAATATCAGATATCATATAAACTGGAAACATGATCCATATTCCTTTTGGTGGTATATTAATAATAATCTAGCCAAGGTCGGTCAAACTCATTGTTTGCTCGTAGCAAGGAAAACTAATTCTAAGGAAAGTGTGACATTCACTAGTCAAGATATAGCTGAGCTTTTTAATTAATTTAGTGAATATGTTTTAACCAATTTAAGCAAGTATATATTATAAGTTGCTAATAACATTAAACATGGTAGTACATGTAATATTTTCGTTATTTCTACATCGGAAATGTATATTATATACTATAGCTCATCTTCCTGATGAGCTTACTTGGTTCAGACGGTATTTCAAATATTTTGCTTAAGGAGTGTATTTCTATTGCTCTGCTTTTGTCAATTTTATTTAATAAGTATTTAGCCACCTCTGTTTTTCCTACTGCCTGAAAAGAAAGTTTTCTTACGCCTATATTAAAGAGTTGTGCCTTTTAAACCTGTCGTTTTTGTAGGAAATCTACAAAAAGGAAAAATGCAACAAATTTAGTAATGATCTGTCTGATTTGCCTGTCGAAAATAAATAGCAATATATGCCTCTCTTTGTTAATGATCTTATAAAACGTCTTAAAAATTTCGTCCAATTGTTTTTTAAAATTCGCAAATAATTTACAGATCTGGAAAGTGGTGGAGTATTTAAAACATAAGAAACTGCCTTTGTTAAAGTGTTCACAATATCTGATAGTAGGCTTTTTGTGAGATGAAAGTTTTCAATTTGATTTTCAATATGATCATCCTAAAGGACTTGTTTAAAAATGTCGAGTTTTACGACATGATGAGTCGCCAACATCCCCGCAGATTCATCTATGGTAATTATTAAGTAATTTCGTCAGCTATTCTGGAATAGGTTGTACGAGGATCATTCAATAAGCCTTTAAAAAGGTTAAACAAATCTCATCTCAGCTCTATACACTTTTCCAGCCGTTGTTTTTCGTTTGCCTTTCAAAAAATTATTTGTTTTTGAAAATCTCGCAAAACAAGCATTTGTTTGTTCATGTTTTGTAATGTCTTAATTTGAAGTCAGTTGTCATCCGCCAAGCCATTTTTTCCAAATTTTCAAAGAAACTGCGCAGGATTATCATGAAAGATTGTGCTTATTCTCCTTTGTCAGCAAGCGTGGCTCTCCTCTTGCAAAATTTTGTTCACAGACAATTTTTTGTGCAAATTTGAAGTGACTGTACCTTGCGGTATGGCGATGGCTCCAACATTTCGCGCATTTTAATTCAGCGATCACTTAAAACCATATCCAAAATTTTGTCAATATTTTTGATAGTTGTAGTCAATCGGGGCATCCCGAAGGTGTTCTTCTTTTATGGATGAACAGGCACGTTTACACTCGTTTATCCAATTGTAAACAGTTGCGAACAGAGGATAAGATGTGCCATGAGCTGCATCTGACTCAGCTTTGATTTCTTTCAGTATAAAACATTAAAATGAAAATATTTAATCACCGCTTGAAACTCACTTTTCTCCATTGTTATAAATAACCAAAAATTGTTAACTTCAATGGACAATCGAAATAGCACTATGTAACAGATGAAACTTTTATTCTTAACGGAAGAAATTTTGACAGCTTTCTAGTTAGTGCTGCCAACTAAGAAACATTATTCTTCGACGCTACGAATACGATCTCTTGGATTTTTAAGAACATATTGAACACCCTCTTATTTCAGTATATATATACCTAACCTTTAAATTACTTGAGAGTTGCAGTTATCTTGTTTTTAGCTTCAAAATATATTCATAACAGCTTTAAGAGGGCATAGTCGGCAGCCATATTAGACTTCCAGCTTTTGAAATTTTCCGACGGGTGGCGCAATAACATGTTATTGATAAATCGTTAGGTTGGTAAAAGACCAGAGCTGCGGGTAGAGGGAAGGCGGTGGCGGGTGACCAGACAAAAATAAAATTCTGGGAATTAGATTAATTTTATTAATAACCTTAACTTTGGACTTGGACTTGCTAGTTTATTGGCTCTGCTACTAGGCAATCTGCCAGCACGATTTGGAGATTCGGGAAAACCGTCGGATATGTACCCTGTTCCCCGAATCGATATTTTTACAATTTTTAATACTGAAATGCACGATGACGCCTCCTCTACGATCCATCCGGCATCATCCGGCCTGGCTACCGGCGTGAATAGGTTCAGCAACCACTGGCAAAGGGCAGGAAAGGGTTCCAAAGGATAGGAAAGGAAAGAACGACCACGTGTTGACTGGGTGCAGGATAACGTGGGCTTGATACTTTCACTAAGTTTACTTCTTAAAGGCACGTTATATCCAACGGCAAGGGGTAGGAAAGGGTTTAGGAAAGGAATCCGAATGATAGGAAAGGAAAAGAACGACCACTTGTTGACTGGGTGACGGATGTAAAAAAACGAACCTTAACTTTCACCCGTACCTTCTGCAGCTGAACATGCAGTAACTCGTTCTTTATTGCATTGCGCCGAATCCTGAACTCTATATTTTAGTAGACCCCCTCCGTAACTTCTTCTTCCTCAATTACAATGGACTCGCGTTGTATTTCGACGGCCACACAATATTAATGCTTATAATGGACCTACAATTTAACATAAATTATGACCCACGAGTGTTGATTTGCAAGACACAAACAACTATGCCAATCCCAGGATTTGAACCTGAGACTACACGATCGCATCGTGAACACTTGTCCACGGTGCCACATCCGCTCCGTAAATAGTTAGTCGGTTATTGAAAAAGTTAAAAAAAAAATCTTAGTTTTAAGGCATCCGGTCAAGAGCCTAATTTCTATTTACTCGTATTTAATCCTGAAGAAGTAGAACCTTTGGTATTGATTTTAAATTAAAAATAGAAATAATTGGTAAAGTTAAATAACGCCAATAGGCCGATAAGGGTAACAAGATGAGTGTGACTCTACTTGATTACATTTTAAATATTGTTGTCAAGGTCTCCAGGGACATGCTAATGTTAAAGCTGAATATCACACTTATAAAATTACTACGCTTATTTGTAGATTTTTTACAAAAGTTTGTACAATAAACTTTATTTTGTTTCAGATATTGACGAATGTGCATCAGCCCCATGCCAAAACGGTGGCACATGCGTTGATCTGGAGAACTCCTTCAGATGCAATTGTTCCTCCGCGTGGGAAGGTGATTTATGCCAATTTGATGCCGACGAGTGTCAAAACGAAAACCCCTGTATAAACGCTGTGTCTTGCCAAAACTTGATTGGAAATTACGACTGTAAGTGCCGGGTAGGTTGGATGGGTAAAAATTGCGATCAGAATATCAACGATTGCGTGGGACAATGTCAACATGGAGCTACCTGTATTGATTTGGTTAATGATTATCATTGTGCATGTAAACCTGGATTTACAGGTAAGTAATATAGGAAGTAAAAAAATTAGCATATATCATTGATATATAGATCTTGTTTTTCTATTTTCCTTAATTTTTCATTTTTAAATTTCTATTTCTTAGAAGATTACAAACTTCTTGCGGCCAAACATTAAAATAATATAATTCCTTTTTCAGAATAAAAATATGTTCTTCAATGAGCGAGTTGCTCCATGTTATCAAGAAAGTCGAAATAACTCGATTTAAATTGAAAGGTCAAATTTTGCTCCCTTTATTTACAGAGGCAGGTGTTGATCTATGGACTAGATGGATAAAATCGGGCGCACTCTGATTAGATCAACAAAAATTAAAATTCTTTCCTATAAAATCGTCGAGAAAAAAATCGAATCTGTCCCGGTATCAGCGCCAATCTTTCGCATCTTAAAAAGATACCATTACCATATCTTTTAAATCGAGGTTAAAACATATGCACCAAAATAAAAATAGTCTCGGAATACCTCAGGGAGACATCGGACATTCATCTGATCGTTACATCAAGGCGGACGACTATCGAACAGCTCGCTCCGATCTAGTTGAATAAAATAGATCATTTAAATCAAACTGCGCTACGGCTCTCCGTTCTACAACAGCATATTTGAATTTCCTTGCCTTCGTGCAAAGCGTGGAATAAGAATGTCTACCATAAAATACCGAGTTTGATCTTAATGTGTGTGAATGTCCGTTTTTTCTTAAACCTAGGCATATAGGAAACTGTATTCAATGGTACTGGTAAATGTCAGACGTCAACGTTAGGTGATGTAGAATGTGGAATCTGAAAAACGTCTGACTGGAAATACCTAAAGATGAAAGTGTGCCACCTAAAAACTATAAATAAATAATATTTCTTTTATTTCTAAAAGGCTGGATCCTTCTTTAGTTGTTTTTTTTATCTCTTTCCAAAGTTTTTTAATATTATTATTATGTACAAAGAGATTAGAGAAACTTTAGGATTTAACAAACCAATAAGACTTTCCAGTTCCACACTTTCTTGTTTCTATGTTTCTTGTTTCTAAGTTTTTTTGTTTCTATGTTAGGTGGAGGTTAATATCTTCTGATCACCCATCAGCTATTATTTTGATATACCTACATTCCTGTCCAATATACATAATATAGCAAACAGATCCATTAAGCTTACTTTCATGACAACAATTAACGAAACATTATTTCAATGTTTGCATATCCAACCCGCCCACAATCATCGATATTATTATTTTAGCACACTCTCTATTAAGACATTTCTTGCTTTCTGCATCACCTTTCAACTTTTTTATTGTTTCTCTCATCTTAGGCACCATTCTCATTAGTTATGTTCTTCTCCTAAAAATTAAATTTTCTCTTTACACCATCTTCACTTCTTTCCCTCTAATAAGGCTCTTTTCGACTGAAAATTATCTGTCACAAACTTTCTTGCCGGTAGTGCTATAGCTAAACTTTATCGTTGTCCCTATTAATGTTTTCCTATCCATTTCCAATAAAGAGATGTTTTGATTTTCTACTTTTCTTTATTTTTCTATTAGGATAACTTCCTAAGTCTCAAACTCAAAACACGCTTTATATAATTGGGTTGGTAACTAGCAGAGCATCAATAACCTTTTGTATCTTTTTCGCACTATAAGTAAAATTGATCTTTAAAGGTAACATTTTAATCAGTTATAACATAACCTCACATATTATTTATTTAATTACAGGAAGGGACTGCCATACCGACATAGATGAGTGCGCGTCGAATCCTTGCAAAAACGGTGGAGAATGTGTCGACCAAGTTAATGGCTACAGGTGCATATGTCCAGTAGGGATCACGGGACATGAATGTGAAGTAAGTGTTTTTACATACCGGTGATAGGCCTTTGACATTGTTAAACGTGAAATCAAAATATTGATTCTTATTACTTCAAAAGCCGTATGAAAGGTCGCAATATCCATCTAATTTATGAGATTATCGGTTGTACGATTCTAAAATAGTTGTATAAAAATTCAGGTCAGGTATAATTAAGAGGTAATGAATAAAGAACCGACCCGATCACGAAGTAGTAATGAAAGTAATCAAAAAAAGTCTATGGCCAACAAAAACATGATGTATCTCTTTTTGTAATTAAGCTATCTTTAAATTGGTGGGTTTGGTAGGTAACGTTTTGTACGAATTTTTTTTCATAGGAGGAGTCACTTTATTAAGGTTGATTTGGTAACGGTGTGATTATGAAATAAAAGGAAATATTTTTTTAGTGAGAAATACAAACAAACCATCATAAGAATATATTAGTTAGTTCCCATATCTTTCATATGATTTTAACCTCATAATAATCACCTTTTCATAAAATACTTTGGATTTAATAATTATGCGCTTCTAATTAACTACAAGCCTACAAATATTTTCTGAATATCAGAGCAGTCTTAAATCACAAGACTATCTGTACTGCTATAAATTATAACCCAATTACCCGTGGTTATCCAATTAAACTAATGTAAATGCGTTGTTAATGATTTGTCCGACAATATATTCAAAATAATTAGGGATAATTAGCCGGCAGCAAAAGAAAACCGCTTTGTCAATCAACTTGATAGCACTTAAAGCAGGCTCCATAAGTTTTCTTATGCTGTCTGTGCTGATTACTTAATAATTTTAATTTAAAGGTAAAGGCAACATAAAAATCGGAATCCGTTGTTGGTATTTCTTAGGTTTGTCATTAATGTCAGACCAAGTCAAAAAATCGGTAATAAAAAAAGTAGGTTGATTATGTTTTTACCCAAATTATATTGTAAACTTCAGCTTACATCGAATTTTTATAAGTGATTTTTCTTAAATAGAACGATCATTTGCCCACTTTCAAGTCTTTCACCCTTCCCGTACTACAGAAAAAAAGATAGAGATTGACATACACAAAATATTGTTTTTGATAAGAAAAGAAACCTGCTTACATCCAAATATCATAGTGATATTCCAAAACAAAAATATTGAAGTATTTAAAAAATACAGATATTGTCAAAAGTGCATATTTATGGGATAATACCTGAGTATGGGAGATGCAGAACCATTTTAACTCGAAATAATTTACCAATAAATTCACAAGAACCTATTGTGGCTGATACATACTCCTGTTGGATAGTCCACAGGAAGCAATCAATAATTTAATTTTTGCAGAGACGCTTTGATTAGTCAAGCACAGACTCAAATACTGCATATTAAATTGCTGTTTTATTGATGTATTTCAGTTTTTTCTTAAAATTTTAATTGTATTTTTTAACCTTTTGATTCTTGATTCTGATAGTGTTGTATCTTTAATCTAGTGTCATCTGCATAATAAATTAATTGTTCTTTAAGTTTAAGAACATAATTAAACTAAGAAAAGTTAAGGAGCCAAGATTGTTCCCAGAGGTATTCCCATTTTTATGTTGTTTTTTTTTGCTGATGTATGTACCTAGATGAGTTCTCAATGACGAGCCTCCTATTCCATATGGATGAAATTATCCAGTAATTTTTTATGAGGCGCGGTTTTAAACGCCTTTGCCAGATTCAGACACAGACTACATATATGCTTTATAGTCAGATCTATGCTTGAGAGTGCGGGTGTGAAACCAAATTCATTGCGAGACAGGATTTTATTGTTTAGATCAGTTAGATCATTTTGTAATCTTACTTTTTTATTAAGAGCTTTTTCAAAGAATTTTTTGTTACAGATATTGGAGGATAATTGATGTTTTAAATTGTAAAGGAATTATACCATTTATAAAATTTAATTTAATTTTATGTGCAAATGGCTTTTTTAGCTAAAATAAGTTTATATCTAAAAAATTTATTGTAAAACGGGTGTAAGTTGAATTGAATATGTAAAATCCAAGTTTTTAGGCACTTAGACCTGATCATTTTGATTAAAATATTATTCATCAAATACTAAATTATACCTCTCAATATTAAGGTCGTTTGGATTTAAGTTAAGTAAGTCATCAGGATTCAAGTTCGGTTATAGTATTATCTCTTTAATCCAATGACGTTGCGTTGCTGCATCAGATTAAGTGATGCCTTCCGAAAAAGCCTGATTAAGCTGAAAAGAAGATCACCTTATGTAATATAAGCTATAATAGTATATAAGCTTACCAGCAAACTTAACGCACCCCTTGATAAAGGTTGTACATTTTTTTAAAAATTTAAATTTAATAAAATATATTGGAATTTTTGGAATGACCATAATACAACAATATTTTAACACTGGTTTTTATCGAAATCTTTTTACTTGTAAATTTTCTGACTAGCTATTGTTTTACCCCAGCCGAATGTGCTCAAGCAATATTTTTACCCTCAGGGATATCAATTATCGAAGAATAATCGGCTTTATGTATGCTTAAAATCTCGTTAATGTATCTGGGAGGCCGACATTCAAAAAATCCTGGTCAAGATAGAAATCGTGAGCCTCAGGACCGCTTTCAAGATTTCTGCTTTGAGACAAAGATTATTAACAGCTAGATTTCTACAAACACAACTACAGCAATATCGGATAAAACCCACGTGTATATGAATAGGTCGCGGGCTACTTTAATCCCACAATATGATAAGATAAGGTGAAACTTTGGCAGAGCACACATCGCTCAATTTTTTAAACATTGTGAATAAGTTATTTGATCTGATGAGTCTGATGAAAGATATTGTCTAGAGACTGGAATAAGGGTATCAAAGATTAATTGAGGGACTTTAAAATGCGACTAGCTAACGACGAAGACCTGCTATTTTGAGCATAAAACATTAAATTATTGAAAATTATGTTATAATATTATAGTCTCGGCTAACACTTGGTCAAAAAATGGTTTCATCAACTCCATCTCCTTAACGCAAAATAAGTTTAAATGCAAAGACAGAGACTTACGATAGAGAATAAAATAAAAATCTTTAATATTAAATAAATATTTCAATAAATTTTTTTATGGTTTATCTATTTGTTATTGTTTGTTTTTTACATTGCTAGACAAAATAAAAATCAAAATTTGACCTTCGCAAACGATGGGTGCTCCATTACGTGTGTCTGGGTTATGATAAAAAAAAATGAAACCAAAGTGATACAAAACCAGTTAGTTACACTAATAATTATTAATAAAGCGTTGAACAAATTAACCAATTACTAGTTGCCAATAAAAAATCGGTTTGTCAATCAAGGGAATATCGCAAGTAGCGGCTTCCAAGCTTATTTGTTTTGTTTGTTACTTCATGTTCCGTGGCCAATTACGCGGTTAAATGTCGCCATGGGCAGTCTGTGTTGCTCCGCGTATACATTAGTGTAGCTTAAATTGTTTCGCCTCGAGAGCGGCGTGCAAGTATAAACGCACCTGATTATCTTTAATATCTTTCACTTAATATCTTTCTACGCGCGTTTTGTTATCCACCTTTTTTTCTTCAGCCAAATTAAATGGCTGTAATGTAAATTGGAACTTGCTGTCCCTTTTGTTCTGTTTATGATGCTATAAAGTTTATTCAGAAATAACTTCAATAATCTGAAAAACAAAGGTAAGAACAAAAATGCATTTTTGAAAAAGCACATAAGCACTGAGCCAGTGCTAGTCATTAAATAAAAAAAATTAAATTTATACCAAATTGTTTATATATAATATAATAGCACGGAGCCTAACCGTTCCCAGTCCATTCCTGCCTAAGTGAAATTTCTTCCATTTCCCTTTCCATTGTCCTTTGAGTTTTTCTTTAATATCTTTTAATTAAAATCTATATAATAGAGCAATAAATACATATTAGAAAGAAATAAATCGATTGATCAAAACGAATCGCATATTTTTTCTACTACAAAGTTCAATGCTATTTCTTATGGTTTCAATAGTTTTTTTCTGTTTTTTGTTCTAAGAAAATATCAATATGCATTGGTTCCATCTTTTTATTTTACTTGATGTAGTGGTATAATAATAATAATAATGTGTTAACAAAGCATATACCTGAACGTGGAGAACTAAAAGTGGAGACGGAAGCACTTATCCCTGCATGGCAAGAACAAGCGATCGCAACTAACTATCTCAAAACAAAAATCGTAATAAGGATTTTTTCAGACCAAAAATGTATACTGTGTCAGACAAAATGTGTGGTTATTTACCATGTTATTTCAGCTTGCTCAATTCTTTCCAAGAACGAATATATTGAACGTCACAACGCAGTTGCCACTTCCTCTGGAGTATATGTAGATTACGGCATTAAGACAAAATGTAGAGCATGAAGACAATAGTTTTATGCTGGTGGTCATAGGAGTACTAAAGCTCATTTCACAGTACACACACTCAACTGTCAAAGAAATACCGGGCAATCACCATTTTACAGACTCAACAAAAAAAACTGTCTTACTGAAAACCGCCCATATTGTTTAAGTGTTGAACTAAAGCCGATAATAATAAGTAAAAGAGTTATATAATTTTGAAAAAGTGAAGGTCATCCCCGTTGTTCTCTCATGTATGGGACTAATTCCAAAGAAACTACAAGATTCGCTAAAAGATTTAGATATTCCTGAAATAATTTACCAAGTAATGCAAAAGTCTGTAATACTTGAACAACATCGTTAGATAATTTTTGGATTAGTAACACCAACGACAGTCTTGCCCTTGGGCCGACTACCGTTAAAAACTCCAATTTAAAATTCAGTGCTTAAAAAAAGATAATATATGACTGGATCGCGTAAAACTTAAATATTAGTACAAAATCTTAAGCTAGTCTCTTATTAGTATTAAAGGAGCAGCTTAAGATTTCAAATATATAATCTGAAAATAGCACTTAAGAGATCTTAGCAACAAATATTATTCTTTAGAAACAAATATTAACAGCCTGGAGAGAAGCAGACTTACGCAGATTAGAATTTTACAATAGTTTCAGGTCAATGCAAAATTATTGCCTTAGAATAAGGTAAATATGCAGTTAGTTAGAGCTTCATTAAACCAGCTATTAGTTTTCACTGTCCTTATAGGATATTATGATATATGATTTCCTTATAGGAATACAATGTATAAAACTCATAGTATCATTGACAGGAGGATCTCATCAGGAGCACCTATCTCTAGGCATTGTGATTCATTCCTTTATGCTAGTTCCTTATGTTTATGGAATTTTGATTTTATCGCTCACTGATACTTCCTCACACATATCTGAACCGAAGTTACTTCTAACAACAAATATTTTGCTATGCGAGACTTATAAAGACAAAACCGTTTTAACCTTTCAAAAATTAATGTGGGATATACATAGTATGTTCAAGGTATATATTGATAATCAACCAAGGAGTATTTGATAATCATGCACTTATAAATAATCTACCAAATCTACCAAACTGAATTTATTAGACTTTAAATAAATTAAAAGCAAATGGATTATCTGCTTACTAGGAAATATTTTTCTTAACAGCTATAAGATAAAAAGTTATAAATAGAAGTACAATCAAATGTGCAGAGAAGCACAAGATATAGCAAATATTTAAATCTTTTGCTAGATATTGAAAGTGAGTTATCAAGAATAGTTTGAAGAATATAATTATATTTAGGAATTTTCTTTGTTTTAATCCACTTGATATAGGAGACCAAAAAAAATTATTAGTGTATTAATGTGGGACTAAGCTTGCGATGATAATACTTAAATTGACATTAAAGAAAATGAATATCTGATTGATTGATTGATTTGAAACTTGTATATTTATTATTTGCTGAGGCTGATATGTAAAAGCAAACCTGATAGATTGCCTCAAGTTGCCTTGGAGGCATATTATTTTGTTTCAATGGCTTATATTCATATCTTGATTTTTAGATGGCGCCTCAGGCACTCATATTCAAACACGTGGGAGAATTCTTGAACTGGTTACGGAATGAAGATATTCCTTCAACAAAAATTATATCGTAATGCTTATATTTCGTAACAGTGATAAAAAGAAAGGATTTTCAATGCACAATATGTGGTATTAGTTTGTCGGACTAAAGAAAAACCCATGCAATTTAATTCGCGCAATGTAATTTAATAAAATATATTGGTACATGATATTTTCTTATATAATCTACTCCTAAATTTTTTTAATACTTCTTCCACTTCTCAAGTCTCCAACGGCAGTATCGAGTTGTTGCGTTTATACTATCGATATTCCAGGTCACGAGTTTGGCATGTATGCGTGCGAGCTGGTACTCTGCAGGGCATTTCCGGATTCGCGAACACATTGTTGGAATTAGCGATCGCCGGCAAGAACAATCACTTAAATTCAAATCTGTATAACACGACCCGAGTTTAAATGAATGCCGTACACGGACTGGCTTCGGGTGCAGGTCCATTTGTCTTTCAGAATAACTTTTTGCACAGAAGGCTTATTCAGGCCAAAATAAAAAAAAGATTATACCCTTTTAATCGATTTTATAAAAACACTATAAAATCAAACATAAAAATTCCATTCTTTACTACACTTAATTTAAATGAGCCATTAACGAAATTTATTAGCCACACTGTTTTTTTAGTAACTACCTATTGATTAGCATTTTAGAATCATTTAGCCTGTCATGTTTACCGTACTACTTAAAAACAAATCCATAACATTTTGAGTTGATTAATCTCTCTTATTTGAAGTGAACGTTACCTTTTAACCGATTTTAAACAGTCCGTGGCAGAAATGGTAGTAAAGCCATTTTTCTAACCGGTGACCATTTATTTTCTTGTCGTTTACGCGGTTTTTGCTTTCGATATGGTCGTTTCATAGCCGGTTTTTCTGGGTTAATTTTTTAATTTATAAACTAGATAAATCTTGATAAGTCAAATTGATAATAAAAATATTTTTTTTTAGAACGATTATGATCACTGTAACCCAGACCCGTGCCAAAATAGAGCTCCGTGCTTCAAGGCTCAAAACGATTACTACTGCCATTGTCCAGAGGGATGGACTGGGAAAAACTGCAGTCAAGCAAAGGTTGTATGTGATAATCCTCCATGTGAAAGTGGTAAGTAATATTTATGATAATTTTTTCATCCAATAACTAAAACATGGAAAAAAAGGATCAGCTTTTTTTTGGACATTTTTTTTTAGAGGTGACAGCAGTTTCGGCACTTATTTCCATCATCTTTAGTGCTATAATAAAAATGTTTTGTAGGCGATTGTTATTTGCGACAAATATTTTTTTTATTTAAATTAAAACTGATTTTTGTCAAAAATTGAAAAAAAAACTTGATACAACAGTAATGAAGCCTAAAGAATGTCTTTACTATAAAGTTTTATACAAACATTATAGTAAATTTTATTTCATTTATATTAATTTTAATTTTTAATAAAAATAGTTCTTATATGATATACCATACGATAAGGCTATTTTTAAAACTCTATATAATAATTATTATAAAGAGACCGAAATTAAAAATTCATATAATTGCTTTATTTTGTAAATCTTACTCAAAAAGCTCTTTTTTGTTTTAAACTAAAATAAGATTTTTGTTTTAAAAGAAATTTATTTTACTCGTATGTACATTTTAACTGTGAGATCTACCATGTTAAAAAATTATCGTCTTAGTTATTTTTTCGTAACTTTTCGTTTTAGCTTGAATTTAAAGACATATATATGATTTAGTAGTTTTAAGGCAAATAACACCTACAATTTTTTAACATTTTTATTGTAGCTCTGAAGATGGTAGAAATTAGTGCTGCAACATTGTTTTTCTAGCAAAAAAAGCTTTTTTTTTATCTAAGTAATATTTAGATTTTTCTAAATATTTTGCTTGATAACTATTTAGCACAAACCATATAGATATTTTTGTGTAATAAGCATTGCTAATTCAGAAAGTGTAAAATATTTTTTGTCTAACCCAAGTACAAAAAATGTATTTGAATTTAAAACATTTACTATTTTCGATAATATAAAATAAAAACATCTTTTAAAATCCGTTTGATGGTAAACGTTACCACTTACATATACAATAATAAATACTAATAAGTCAGGTTGAAATAATATTTTATGGAACTACCTTAAAGAACCGGTCTCAGTAATGCAATATGGGGCAACCAATACCATTACCATTAATTCTTATAATCACAAAAATCTTTATTACAACTCTTAATCCTCGCAAAGCAATACATTACACTTGTCATACGTAGATCCAAAGCTTTAATATAAGTCGTTTAATAGCGCAAAAAAGTGATTTATATGTATTTTATTTTACCGTGCATAGTAACCCGTATTGAAAAGAAATTGGAGTTACCTTAAAAAATCTAGCAAAATATCTTATGAAAAGAAATCTAAAGAAATAAGAAATTCATAGGGTAAACAAGAAGATGAATTAACGTTAGATTTAAAGAACATGTAGCTCATGTGAAATACAAAAAGGGTCGAACATGCTTTAAATACTGGCGACAGATGAAAATAAGCAAACTTTCGTTGCAATACAATTTGTAAGTAGTTTTAGTTTAGTTTTAATCTTCTCCCGAAGATGCTAACATCGTTAGCGAAACACGTGTCGAGAGTGAAAATAAAGTTTTGGTTAGTGGTAAAACTGTAGACTGTCACGCAAAAGTTTCCAATCATAGGACGATTTTTTTTAATGTCTTCTTAACATTGTCATGCTTCCATAGATGTTAATTTCTTCTATATATGCGATAGCGGGTCTCATAGAAATAATGACATAACCTGGTCGTTAAATTAAAGTTTGCAATCCATTATTAATTTAACACCGATATAAGAAGTGTTACACCCCAGAAGGAATAATTTCGTCAACTTAATTTTTTCGAAATGAGCTAGCCGTACATCAAGAATGAAACGATAACATGTGCAAGAATTTTTATAGAC
This sequence comes from Anthonomus grandis grandis, assembly GCF_022605725.1. Taxonomy (NCBI): domain Eukaryota; kingdom Metazoa; phylum Arthropoda; class Insecta; order Coleoptera; family Curculionidae; genus Anthonomus; species Anthonomus grandis. The sequence continues at coordinate 20,719,678 of NC_065549.1, forward strand.
AAGTAGTAAGAAAAAAATAATAATGTGTTTGGCGACCCCGTAACTGAATATACTCCTATATACATCTGGACATCGACAAAACGCGAACTTTTTGATAAAAGTCCTTAGTCTAACGAGCAATATTGGGACGTGTGTTGTTTGAAGAAGAAGTAACGTGGTGAAGAAGGTGAAAAAGAATGTATGAACGGCTCCCTACATAAGGCAGTAAAGTCATATTGCCTCGAACAAAGAGAAGGGGTGATCGTCTAACATAGGCTCCCCAAACCATTACTTTAACAGTTCTGTGTAAATGCCTCTCAACAGGAAATCCAATATCAAGTGTGTTCTTTACCGTGTGTCTTACCCTTCTACGGCCATGGTGCATACCTAGACAGGATCGGTATTCGTAGCTCCAGTTCAAACGTTGACGACAATGGTGAAGGGTATGAAGAAAGTTCAAAGGCTCGAATGCAACGAAAGAGTGACGGCATAGTAACAGGTCTAGCTGCTTCTCCAAATCATTGGCCAGCGATCTGACGCGTAGTATCAAAACGGTCTCGTAGGGCTTGTGGTATGCCTCCGTTTACTAGTCGGCCTTCTTCGTATTCCTCTTCTTCTATCCATATCCCCGACACACACGCATTACTATCATTGCCGTACAATTAACAGGGCGGCCAATTTCGCGATAAGACAAACCAACATTTCAACCCCTGTCAAAAAATCGCTAACATGGTCATAATTTTGACGTCTTTGCACTCGAGGCCTTTTGTTATGCCTAACAGTAAACGGACAAACAATAACTAAAAATATCTGTACTAATCAGCTCTCAGAAAATGCTTTTTTCACAAAAAATAAGACATGAAATTTTAAGAATGGTAAACAAAAACAAAGATAAAATATTGTATTTGTTACCGCATGTTTTTAATTAGTAATTTATTGTTGAATAATTAGGTTGAAGAAATTATTCCTAGCATTATCCATCCCCCCATTAGTAATTTTCCTAATAAAAACGTTCTTTTATTAAAGATTCACATGGATTCCGATTTCAAGATGGATTACATATAAATCCGGACCTCTCTCAATTTGTCTTTTAAATCCGAACCAAAATTCAAATCCAGTAATATTCTGATGTTGCATTGAAAAGTTTCTCTCTATTGGCATGTAGGATTGATTGTAAACTATAGTGCGTAAGCACGAATATTTGGTAACAAACTTTTCCTGTCAGAATGTGGATCCAGGCATATGATCACGAAATAGAACATGGGCAAATACGAAATGCTTTTTAAAGGTTAAGATGTCAGTGCTCTCATACTGATTCAGGGTTTATTATGGAGGATTCTGAATTGAAAATAGAAAAACGAACTACCACGAATTTTTATTATAATTTTTTTTAATTATATTTGTTTTTAAGATTTCTTAATTGCATCAATCCTCCTTTATTTTCATATTTGATATGGATGATGACTCGACTATAGATTAAATTTATAAATGCTTGATTAAGAAATATTATCCTGTATTTTCAATGTAAACATCTCCTTGTTAGAATAATAAATTTCACCACTTTTTCTAACCCATATTTCTTAAAAACCGCATTTGTAATAGCTTCATTATTTTACAGTTTTATACCTTAGTTTTTAACCCATCCCGTCAATTAGAGAGGAGCCCCGTATATTTGCCGTGACCACTTCAGCCTTTCATTTCTTAAACAACAGGGGGCCTCGAGTCCCCCGCAGTCTTTGCCTCCCTTTTCCCCGTTTCGTTCGCATAAAATTGCCCTGTCAACTAAAGAATCTTAAAGAAAGATTCATGCGACTCCTACAAACGCTTAAATAAGCATAATTTAAACCTAAAAAGAAGGAATATGTTTGGTTCAATCGAAAATATTAAGTAAGCCAAAAAGATCAACTTTAGTGAAATCGCAATCAAGAAAAAAATCTCAAAATCGATTACTAACAATACTCTCTAGGCACCCATACAATTAACCCGAGATCGCACAATGGCTACAATGGTACAATACCAGAAATAACTAAGATGGTAGATAAAAATGAATATCGTTTGATCGTCCATTCAGCGCGCCTGACTAGCCACATTCTAAATGCCAAACAGAAGATGCAAACAGTTCTTTCATTTCTATTGTTGCGTACTGCAGATCGTATCTACAATAACTAGAAATCGAATTAAAGTTTTTTTAGATGTAATTATAGGTGTTAGGTCCGCGTGATCTTGTGATCTATCTTTTTTTCTTCTCGTGTAGCGGATAAGGCACTTCATTAGGATTCTATTATTTGTAGTCATGTCTTTGGTGGTGTATTAGACATAAAAATATAAGAGAGGTTCCTTAATTATAGTATACGATTAAGAATATCGGTTAGCCTATAAAAATATTCAATATTTTGATAAAAAAAATGTAAAACCATTGAAACTGGAAACTGGCGTATTACCTAAAGTACCAACATCACATAAAATAATCTTTCTAATACCGTGCGACTTTACGTCACTCTCTAGGATTCAGAACAATAGAAATATGACATTGAATTACCTCTGCTAAAAATTTTCTTAGCAGTATCTCTGCTTTAGTTGTTATAGTATCATTTACATGCAAATGTTCCTGGATTTAATTCCGTTAATGTTATATGCATTTATATTTTTTTTTTACGATGTTAGTTGTGGCAGAAAGAAAATTTAGTTTTATAATAATAATATAAAATATTTGATTATTAATCGTTAAAATAAATATATATCTAGATTAGTTATAATATTGATGTAACTATATTATTACTCTGACTTCAGACAGCAGCAATGTATCCTAAAATCAGTACAAATAAATCTATCAAAGCATCATAAGCAATTCAAGCTAAAATTACTGGTTTGCACTTCCTTGGCCTCACCGAAGTTAAAATTACAGTAATCAACTCTTAAAAATTACTTGCTCTTATAAATCTTACATAAAGAATCTGCATAATTTATCAATGAAAATTACAAACTTCTGTTCAAGTATGCTAACCTTTAAGAAAAGTCAAATATACTTTAATTTATTCTTCTGTTGCAGGCATCCATAATTGTGTGGTGGTTTCTGTGGGCGGCAGCAGATCTTCTCCACCCAGTTTATGTGGGGAGCATGGACACTGTGTCAATCAAGCCGGAGTTGGACACAAATGTCAATGCCAACCAGGGTATACTGGAAAGTACTGCCATGAAAGTAAGTATATAGTGAAAGACCTACCTATTCTAGTTACCCAATTTTTAACCATACGGATTCTATGAATATTTGTTTTCAGATATCAACGACTGCAAAATCAACCCCTGTGAAAATGGTGGCACTTGTGTGGACAAAGTCAATTCTTTTCAATGTATCTGCAACGAAGGATGGGAGGGTGCCTTATGCAGCATAAGTAAGACTCTTTTTAAAACATTATTAGTTTTTTCACTCGGATCATTACAGAATATATTTATGTAAACTAACTGGTTTTAGATACAGATGATTGTTCACCAAATCCCTGTCGAAATAACGGCACATGCATAGACGACGTAGCAGATTTCGAATGTCGCTGTAGAAACGGATGGAAAGGAAAAACGTGCAGCTTAAAAGACAGCCATTGCGACCATACTACTTGCAAAAATGGTGGAACGTGTCAGGATTTGGGTAGCAGTTTTGTGTGTAGATGTCCGCCTGGATGGGAGGGCACTACTTGTCATATCGTTAGACAGACCGCTTGTACTTCGAATCCTTGTTTGAATGGAGGTAAGTTTTAGAGTAGTACTAGCAATAACCTAATCAAAGTCTTCATTTTTCTATATGTATCTATTTATTTCATATTTCCGGAACTAATAGTTTAATAAAATAACTTAAAGCAATATTATACAAAACTATATTGGTTTAAGAGATCTTAGTCGCGGTCCAGACTCACGACGGTATTTTAGAATATTTGATAGATAATCTTAATAATCTTTTTTGCACAAGAGTTATATTGTTCCTATCTATCATTGCTACAAATCACATGGGTTTTTAAGAGGTTCAACATCTACGCTTTATCAGAGTGCTATGTTGGACCCATTGGAGATGGACTGTCAGGTAGTCAGAAATATACGGACTAGTCTAAAGCTTTCGATAGTCTCCATCATTGGTCACTGATGGCCAAATCAAAGGCTGCTTACTGGCTTTAATGAGCTGACTTAAAATAGTTGACCAGTTGACTAATTGGTGGGTTCCAAAAGGTTAAGGCTCGAATTGTGTACCTCAAGGTGACCAATGTATGCTATTACTTTTTAACCTACTCGTAAATGATACTGATAAGTTTAATAATTGGTGTCCACTTTTTGCTGATCACATGATGTTCATGATATGCTTTAAGATTAGAAATTCTGAGTAACATAAAGTTATTTTGCAACTATTTTTGAAAGATTTTCGTAATTGGTGGAACATACAAACAATATTTGTCTCTTAATGTTAGTAAATGCCACTACATTAGTTTCAGTAGAAATCTTTGCAGAATCGTCACAGATTATTATGGAAATCATGAATTATTATAAATGTTAAACTTAGATAGGTATAGTGTTTGATAACAAGTTAACTTTTTGAGAATCATAATAATTTCTATATCTAAAAAAAGAAAACGGTGGAATTCGTTCTGAGACCAACTTTGTAGCTTATTACTTTCTTTAATAACGATTCAGAATTTTTCCTCCTATCATGGTTTCTGATAGTCTGACCCGAAACCTATCCTTTATTCACTTCCAAGAGCTGCGGAACCATAACAGATTCCGTTAAACTGGCATTCCTTCGAACCTGTAACCCTACAAAATGGTCTTGGTCAGGTGGTGATTATTCTCGACGGTCCTCGGAATTGATCCGTTATTAATCCACCTGTCTTTTTATATATCAGATCGAAAATGCTTGCAAATTTGTCGCTGACTTGTCTTACCTTTAAGCATACCAGTGACTCTTAGCATTTCTGTCTCGGTTAAATGTCGCCATAAAATTTTTGAATGTAACTAAAAATTAACAAAAACACAAAAAATCAAATACAGGAGAGTATTCGGAATACAGTATTTGGACCAAACACATAACTGTTAAAAGGACGTTCTAAAATCTACATATTTAAAAAACACATTCTATTTTACCTAGCATTAACCTAGAAATTTAACTACAAATATATTGAATATATATTATAAATGTATAATAGAAATGTATATCGCCACTGTCATATATATAAAAAGTGCCCAACTCAAAAAAAGTAAACTTTACAGGAGACAAGAAGAGCCATTTAAAACTAAGATATTTTTGCTGTTCGATTTACTCTTCTCTAATTTTGCGTAATGAGTCCTTAATATAAGTGTTATAATCAGCACCAACAAAACTTTGGATCGCCTTTTTTACATCCAGAGCGGAGTTTATTAAAAAAATTAAGTAGAGAAATCTTTTAAAATAACAACAAACGTAATCTGCTGGTACGTTTATAACTCTACCAGAAATCCTTCTTTCAATAGAGGAGTGCATAAAAATCACACTTGTTCTAAATATTTTTGAATAATGCAGATATTATTTTAAAGTTTCGAGTTTAAAAGTGCATTAGGCAAAATGGAGTTGCGATTTTGTGCACCGCACCCGTGACTATAAAGAATTATATTACGTTTGTTGTCTATTTGTATCAAGAATGGGCAAAATTTTTGTGCTTAAAAAATTACAAATAATTAAAGCAAAATTTTGATATAAACATTGAAAAATATTTATGTTTACATAGAAACTGGTGGACTCCACCTATTAACGGAAGCTTAAATCATTGACACCAAATTATAAATATTTAAGTGCTTAAAAAAAATGGCACTTATATCTCGATTTCTGAAAAAGTGGACGTTTACAACACGCGGATCTATTAGATCCATGGATCAAATGATACACATATTTTTATTTAGTACAGCCTTGTTTACAAGGATTGATTTTGAGGGTTAAATTAGTGAAGGATTATCTTTAGGATTTTTTTATTGATCTTTAGGATTAAAGTGTCAGTGAGTTTAGACAAAGAATTATAGGACATAACCTCTAAATCTTTAAAAGTGTTATTGTTTAAAGATAATAAAAATAAACTAATAATTTCTTTTTCAAGGCTTAAGCTTGTCCTCTGTATTTTCTTCTTTATTTTTGTGTACAAAAATAAAAACCTCGTAAGCCAACATCCAGTAAAATATCAAACTTGTCATTTTGGTACTTCAAAATAGGTCCTAGGTGTTTACACAGAAAAAAACTAAATTTAATCTACCCTGTTTGGAAAGCTCAAATTCGCGTATCAAATTTTAGTGCGCTGCCGTTTACACAAATAGTCCTTGACAACTTACACGTCATTTGATGTGATGTGTTATTTTAAATATTCAAAATGAACTATATTTTAAATTTTAGGCACCTGTATAAACACCGGAGATTTCTACCAATGCATCTGTAGGGATGGCTTCGAAGGTTCGAACTGTCAAGATGACGTGAACGACTGTAACTCGCAGCCCTGTTACAACGGAGGCAAATGCATTGATGGCGTCAACTGGTTTTTATGCGAGTGCGCCAACGGATTTACGGGGCCCGACTGTAAAATTAATGTAAATGAGTGTGCCTCGAACCCTTGCGGCTATGGTGGTACTTGTATCGATGGAATTGGAGAGTACCAATGTATTTGTCCACCTGGGAGAAGAGGAAGGAACTGTAACAGTAAGTCCCATCATCTTATTGCACTTTACAACTACAACACACCTTGACCTTCATAAATATTAAATTCTAAATATTTGTTTTCAGTGGATGATATAGCCTACCTTCCAGCCCCAGGTAGTTGCCTGTGGAACAGTCATACCCTTGAAAACAACGTGACGTGGCAACACGAGTGCAATACTTGCATATGTAACAGCGGCGTTGTCAAGTGTACGAAAATGTGGTGCGGGCTGGGCAACTGCCGAAATTCTAACCAAGCCAGCAGTATGATGTGCAACTTAAACCAAGTTTGCGTGCCTTCGCCTGCCGAATCGTGCTTATCGCCCCCTTGTTTACCTTATGGTGAATGTAGGGAATTAGAAAGTGGTAAGATTTTATATGTTGCTCATAAGTATAATTGATAATTTAATAATATTTACTACAGGCCGCAGAGTAAAACCACCACTGTTACCCAGTCCAACCAGTTGCTGGCCAAACCAAGCGGTACTGAGTAACACTTGCGCAAGACTCACATTACTACTGGATAAAATAAAGCTTCCTCAGGGTACATCAGTTGAAGATCTTTGCAATGACCTAAGGGCTTTGTTGGCTAATCAACAAGCAATTGAAGGTTTGCAAGATAACTTGGTACTGCTATGTGATCTTAAGCCTGATTACAATGACACGGTTGAGGTTACCCTGGTAAGTACTAACTTGATTAAAAAGTTTAATAGAATTTGCTGACTCTGATGATTTCTTGAACAGTTTGGTAACAAATGGGTCCCAGACGGAATCCGCATTTTGGGAGAAGCGATCTCAAGGAAACAAACAGCCCTGTTAGCACTTACATCCATCGTAGAAGTAAAAGTGGAGACTGCTCTCGTATCCGAAGAGCAACAAAGCAATAAACTGTTGGTGGCTCTGGTCTGTTTTGTTATTATTGGACTAGCCACAGCAGTAGTGGCTGTTGTTTTGTATTTGAGACAGAGAAGAAGAAATATCGGGTTGAGTGGTGTGAACTTGTCTCCATCTTCGGAAACTTGCCATAGGAACCATGAGGATGAAAAGTCTAATAATTTGCAAAATGAAGAGAACCTTAGAAGGTAAGATAAAAGCCTTTGTAGTGACTAGTATTAATTTACATTTTACAATTTTGAAGTTACATTTGCTTCATTAACGGGACGACCCCATACCAAGAAATAACAATAAACGTAATATTAAATAAATAATGAGTAATAAATATGTAATTTTAACTTCTTTGAAAACACATAAACAATTAAATTAAATCCTGAACATGCCTTATAAATGTTGATAAGGAAGCAGAGTCCGTTTCAGGATAGCTTTACCGATTATTCTACACATATACATAAAACTATGCGACCCATAATTAGTTCAATGAAAGTTATTAAACCTATATAAAATAGAAAAGTGATTGGGATATACTTGAAGTTTGTCACTATGTTTAACTGATCTAGCTGTGCTATAGATATTAATATCAAATAGTCAAACAGTAAAAACTTTCCAAACTTAAAACTACGACAAATATCATTCAAAAATAAATTAACCTAAGTCTGTTAGATAAGTGGATCCCTTACTAATAAAGCCAAATTTCTCATCAATAAGACAAGACTTAAGACCAGAACTTGTGTCTGTATTTAAAAACCAATTTACAATTCAAGCAGAATGTTAATAATAGTTGGAAACATTACCTCTAAAATTATACCAATCAATGTTTTTTTTTCGAAAATATGCACGGACACGTCGATTAGTATTTTACATTAGCTTTATTTTAATGTAAAATTTTATTCAGGGTGTCTCAAATGAGATGTGACGTCACCGATAATTTTTTTGAATGGCCCTATTTTTTTAATGACTATTATTCTTAATGTGTTTAACAAGTTATACATAAGTGCCAAATTCCAATTATTTACTATTTGTCTTTTAAAAGATATTTAACAAATATTAACTAATTCGAAAAATGAATTCAATTCAATATTCTTTCTTTAAAAAATACTTGGAATGTGACATATGATAATACCTGCCATTGACATTCTCATAACAAATAAGTTAGGAGAGTATTATCACATTCAATTCATATTTGTACGACAAAACTGTTTACAGTTTGTTGTTCACCGTTCGTAAAATGCCACACTTTACTGAAACACAGAAGATTGAAAGAAAATAATCTTTCCTGAAGCAAATCCCTATGTCCCACCTACTAGGCAGATAGCTAGGGAACTGGCAATTAACCAGTCTTCAGTGGCAAGAGTTTTGAAACATGAATAAGTTCATCTCAGGACAGGAATATTCTACAAATAAAAATCCTACTCTGTGATGAACGTTTATGTTGAATTGTGTGATAAATCGTTAAAATTGTCGTTATTGAGCAAAAAAAAAACCACACTGGATGAGCGAAGCGAACCACACTTCCGAATTTGGCTATTTTGTTCCCTTGCTCTATAGAAGCTAACGTTCCGAATGGAAAGATCTAATTAACAGAACGACGTGACTCCTCATTTTATCGAATATGTTACATGTAAAATTAGAAAACTTATTTTTAAATTTACTGAATTGAGAAATATACTATCTTTTAAGACATTAAAATCTGTCTATTTTGCTTTAGTAGAATCTATAATTAATTAGTTACAATAGAATTAATAGTGCAGAAACGGTTATTAAAGTAATACTCTTTAAAAGGAAAAGATATCCTACGGAGCTGGTTTATAAACAGAGTGGCTTACTTTCACCAAAAGAGTTACATATGAAGGCAATAATTAGATTCATGTTAAAATCAGACTGGTATAACCAGAATATTAATCATGGGGTGAATAGAAAAAATTGAACACAAAATAATGTCTTATTACAAAACCCTAAGCATTCCATATGCCAGAATCACATATACTGTATAGGGCCAAAGGTTTATAACAGTTTCCCTGCATATTTAAGATCTAAACCATACCAGAAATTCAAAGGAGAAATAATTAAATGCATTACAGCAGAGAATGATCATAATTTGTACTAGTTTTTGGTTAATTGAATTATCTTTTTCGTTTTCTTTTTTCTTCTATGGTATTCTTTGATAAACGACCTTATATTTTTTCCTTTTGTCTTTAACTTTTCTTTATAATTTTGGATATGTGTTGTTTCTTTACAGTGTCATAACATTATATTTTTTTTAATTGCAATTGTATATCAATAGCTTGACCTCATGATTTTTTTGTTATTTATGATAAGAGTGCACACACAGTATTTTTAATAAAATACTGTTTATTTTTAATAAACACTGTATAAGGGTTAGCAGTAAGTAATAATTTAGAAATATTTATTTCTGTTTAACTTATATAATTTGGGATTCTAGTAAGTAGTTTAATGTTTGAATTGTGAGTAAAAAAGAACTATTGTACTTTGTTATACCTACTGTTGATAAAAAAAAATTGCAAGACCTGTCTGTGAGTACCCCTCACGGTCGGATTTAACTCCTTTGGACTTTTTCTTATGAGGTTACTTGAAGAGCAAAGATTTGAAGACTAAACCGGCAAATATTGAGGAATTGAAAGAACAAATAAGACAGGAATGTAAGCTAATTTCCGACGAAGTAATTAGAAATGTTCAAAACGAGTTTCAGTATCATTTAGGGTATTGTCAGTTAGTGAATTGACAACATTTTTAACACTTATTAAAGAAAGACTATTAAATTGAATTCATTTTTTGAATTAGATAATGTTTGTTAAATAACTTTTAAAAGACAAGGAGTAAGAAATTGAAATTTGACACTCATGTGTAACTTGTTAAATCTTTTAATAATATTCATTAAAAAAAATAAGATTGCCATTTAAAAAAAATTATCGATGACGTGTTATCTCACATTTGAGACACCCTGTATAAATATACTTTACATTAAAATAAAGGCAGTTTAATTCTGAGATACTCTGATCACATAAGGCGCAAAGGCAAACAAGTACTATCAATATTTAAATCATTAATAAAATTCAGTAATTTTACATAATTCTTAAGTAAAATGTATGTAATTTTAAATTTTTTGGAGCTTATCTGGAGAATCCCACAGACTATTAAATCCTTTAAAATAAGACGAAATCCATAAACAATTTCTATACTAGGAGCTAAACGAAATCAACACAACCTCTTCCTAATTAAAAATTTCTTTAATAAAAAAATGACTAAGGAACAGCTTCTAACCTTGTGGCAGGTTACGATAAGTTGAGTAAATTGTTAGGGCAATGTAGGTAATATCCGTTGCATACATAAAATACATATACACACCACCCAATATTATTCAATTACTGATTAGGAAAACTGTTAAGTTTAATTTTGATTAGAAAGAGGTCTGTATCTTAAGATTGTTATATTTATTTAATTCTTGTGACAGTTGTATTAGGTTTTCTTCCGAATTCTAGCATTACAATAATTTTAATAAACCGCCTATTATCACTTTCAAGTTTCATCATTATTGTTACCTTTAATAAATAGAGGCCCAACAATAGTATCACCCAATATTTTCGCTCACACATTGATTTTTTTCTAGATACTGTGTGTGTCCTTCCCCAAAAACGAGGATTTTCATCACTCCAGTATCTACAGTTGTGTAGATACTGGATTCTAATACTCTCTCTCTCTAATTATATCTACTAAAACAATTTTTTTAGCAACTCAGGAAAAATACGTAATTTTTCTGTGATTCCCTTGCAAAATTCTATTCTTCAGTCAGGGTCGTCTTCACGCAATTCCTGAAGAATTTGCATTTTGTATGGATGGAAATAACTTAATTTAAATACTTGACGTAAAAATGCATGATAAATTTCTATTATCGCTGAAGCTTGGCGTAGAGATAAGGTAGGATTTATAGCAAAATGTCTTAATACCTCTACTTGTGCCGCTTCATCAAGTACGCTTAACTCTTTTGTTTCCCATCAATCCTGTCTCTTCAGATTTGAGAATTACTTGCCTCACGTAAGTACAAGTATGACTTAAATTTTTTTCAGGATTTCTTTCGTTAAATAATGCAATAGTCCTTAAAACACAACGATTTTGAGAACCATAAAAACAAATTATTTCAATACTTCCAGCCGTGCTGTATTAATAGATGTTCTCGCTTGCCTTTTGTCCTATTTGATATTTTGTAGCAACAAGCGTTAAATAAAAAAGATGTAGAATTGCATTTTTTTGTAACTTTTATAAAAATTTCTTTTTATGCAGATTTTGTTCAAAAAAATGCCTTTTAAACAAATATTGCTAGCAAATTCTTTTGCCACTTTTAGTAAGCGATTTTTCTCTAATGTTCCTATATTAATATGGTAGGCTTATATTAATATGGTACCTAATGACCCTTAATCAAACCCTCGGTATATTGCGTCCACGTAAACTGAAAATTTTGGCATTTGGATCCAAAAACCAATAATAAAAATTTTAAATCGTATTTATAGATAGATAACTCATTTTTTGTTTCAGATATGCTAACCCGCTAAAAGAAGACGTGGGTAGCATGGCAAGCATCAACTCAGCCAGCGCGTGTGGTCTAGACATGCCCAGAGTTAGCGTGGTGCGCCCTCTTTCCTCTATGCTACCAAGCGAAAGCTCCAGCGAAATGCTCGAGATGATCTCCGAGGTTGAATGCCCGGGATCGCGTAAAACCATGTTGGTTTTACCGGGCACCAGCGCCTCAGAAAACAGTCTGAAGCTGAACGAGAGCATGACTCTGGACGGGTTGAGTCCCGCGCACCGAAGCAGTCAAATTATGCTCTACAAAGCTCAGAATCCGGACGTGCGAAAGAATACCGCGGCGTTCGACGACGCGACTGCGCACAAGGATTTTAGTAAGAATATCATTAATGTGAATAAGCAAAGGACTTTACAGCAACAGCAGAACACTAGTGCTAGTGCGGATGTTCTTACTGTGCTCGTGTGAGGGCGTTGAGCCAGTTTTAGGTGAATTAGCTTATATTTTTAGCGCAGAACGTAACTTGACGCACGCATAATGTTAGTTTGGTGGATACAGGGTGTTAATATTATTAAAACTTTTCTAATTTATATTACCAAATGATGAAAAACAGATTACTCCTACTATATATTCTTACAGTTAAACTAAATAAGAGCAACTTTAATGCAAATAATAAATTCTATTTCCATTTGAATGCCTAAATACACCCTGTACATCATATTTAACTTAATAACGAATATTATAATTTTAGACAACCAATATTTTGGTAAGACCTTTTTGATATATACGGTACTGTATTTTATTTGTGCAATTATACGTCTAGTGAAAAGATATACAATTTGTTTCTAAAACACAAAAATTAAATAGCGATCTATATTTGTAAATAATTTTAAATGACTTAATAAAAATGCTATATAATAAAGCATTTGTTAACAACCTAAATGGAGTAATGATCTCTTTTTTTTAATTCTTATAAAGGACACTCAAAGTGACACTAAATGTAAAATCGAAGTTTAAAACATAAAAATATAGTGTGATATTATTTAATATTAATTTCAAATTTTGTTTATCTTTGTTAGATTTTTTAAACTTTTTATTTTATTCTAGATATTAAACATGTAATTTTAAAATCATATCGAACGCTGTACATACGATTTGTTTTTATTTTTATTATTTTTTTTTGTATTTATTGTATGATTGTTCCTGATATTTTTTATACTATTTTTTTAGTTTGTACTATTTTGCATTTTTAGTTGATAGTCTAGTAAGATATCTGTGAACATTTCCTAGATTAATATTTATTTTTTTAGTGCAACTTTTTGGTGTATTTGAATAACGTTTTGTAAATATTTAATGTTTGTACATAAAAATATCTTATAGAAACTACAGAATATTTTGCCAGGATTGAATTTGATTTATTTTATTTTAGATAAGCGAAATATTCTGTAACATCAGTATTGTATAATAAACGTTAATGTTTTTAAAAGTTATATATAATTTTCGCATTTCTGCAATTCCGTATAAAATGTAAATAACTTTTAAGAACATTACTTTTAAGTACTTATAAACATAACAATAATATAGTAAAATATTGCCTTTTCTGTGCCTCACTTGTATAAGACTTGACAAAATAACTAGTAATTGCAACTATATTTTTAGAACAATATAGAAGTATTAAATTAATGACCAGAATTTTGTATATTTTGTAAAAAAATATTTCCGCAATGCTTTTATTGTAATTAAAATGGAAATTAAAGCTTGATGATAATTAAGATTAATAAATGGTTAATAAAGATTCTTAAATACTTTTTTTGTAAATTATCCGACCTATTCAGTAAAAAACTTCGGTAAGTATGTTAAAATAAAAACCTTTTTGATTAAAATGGTTTTTGGTAAATCCTAATATAATATTAGAATTAATCAAATCGCTGGAAGACCTACATGGTGTTTTTGAATTTCTATTGTCAAGTAATGAAAAATAAGTCATAATACTTCTACTAAGTGTTTAAATAAATTAGAGTATCAGCACCTTAATTAATGTGATATTTGTTTATACAACAGTTGGTATACCAACTGACAATATTTCTGATCATTATATGACTTTTGTGATATAACTTTAGGCAAAGCCCCAATTATTCAAAAATTATTAAAAATAGGAATATTAAGGATTTAATGTTTAAATGTTCATGTAACCAAACCAACAGCACCTTGGCTTACAGCAAACGTAAGTTTATGTATGAAAAAAGAGGTACTATACCTTACGTTAGAAAATCTAAATGAAAATGACCATATAATAATATAAATAAAAGAATTAAAGACTGGATGGACTAGATAAATCATCTTGTTCCTGAAAGTTGATTTTGTTGGGTAACAACATAAATTTTAATTTTTCATTTCAGCCTAATGTACAAAAAATTGTTAATATACTTTATTAAGACGGATTCGTCTAACGTATAACATTTTTACTGTTTTGTAACAAAACAAAATCTAACAAACTAATATTAAAATATATTAGTTTAAGTTAGATAAAATATATCTAAGAAGCAAAAAATTGCGACTTCAACTTATTGAACAAAATAGAATCGTTACATGAATTTGTATTCAAAAATATATCCAGATCACTATGCAAATTGATAACCCTAAACATTTTCAACGAGCAGACTTATAGGATAAGCCATGATTTCTGAGCCTGTGAACATTGACACGTACATTAAAACCAACTTTACCAACAACATTTACACATAATTTTATATGACATTCTTCTTCTACTTCTTCTTCAATAGCTCAGACGAAGTATCACTCGTGATGCTTAAACATTGCAGTCCATTTATTAAGAAATACATATGTCACATTATTAACTGCTGCATTGAGGATAAATATTTACTTAATTAATGGTAAATCTCTATCAGAAAACCGCTATTAAAACTCATTAGGTCATACTCTTTTAATGAACTTCGAATAATTATCAATTGCTCAGCATTATCCAAGATTTTCTAAAATAGTACTTATTACAATTTACAATTACAAGCCATTACACAGTACGGGTATTGCATTAACCAATGTTTGGGATAACATGTAAAATGGATAAAAAAAATTATGAATATTTTAATGCTCTTAGATTTTTTAAAAGCTTTTGATAGGATTATTTATACTCCTTTAGCTTCCAAGTTAAAATATTACGGTTTCTATTCATCCTCATGCGATTTATTCTATCTTACCTTGATACACCAGATTTTATACTATACCCGATTTTACACTATTTGTGTAGACGGCATAAAACCAGATTAAGCTAAGATTTTGTCTAGGGTACCACAACAATGTTCTTTGGACTCTTTTTTATTATAAATCTAATGTACGCAAATTCATTTAACGCATAATTATGTTTGTTTTGATGTTGGGGAAGTTGAATTGTTAGTAAATGAGGATTTAAAAACAATAAGTGAATGATGTTCAGAATAAACTCATCTAAAACCAACCTTATGCTCTTAAAACGTAATACTCTTGAACTATAACGTAAATAAGCTAAAAACATAAAGTCAGAATTAATCTAGACATATTTTATAAGAAACTGGTATTCGTTAAAACTGCGAAGGATTTGGGTGGTACTTGACATTGATTTAAGATTAAGAAAGCTCGTAGAAATATTTATTTAAAAATCATCACTTTGCTTATTGCCTTTTCTCTGCCGCTCTGTAAGACTTACTTGACAAAATATCTAGTTAATGAAACCAAATTTTTATAATAATTATATATGAGTATTACATTAACAACAGATCATAAATAACGAAGAGATTTTCGTAAAAAAATACTTACGCAATGCGTTTATTGTAATTAAAATGAAAATTAAACCTTGATAATGATTATGATTAATAATTTATTAATAAATAGTAGATATTCATACTTATTTAATAAACCACGTAAGTATTTAAAATAAAAGCCATTTTGATTGCAATCGTTAGTGGATAAAACTTAATATATTTATTTTCTAACAATATACATATTTTTAAAAATAACTATGGCACTGAAAAGATTAACCCTCTAAGATAAACTACATTAGTCTAAAAAAATAATCTTACTGTACTTTACACGCAGTCTCAGCAGCGTTTTCCAAATTCTCAGTTAACTGGCCGCCTTTTAGGACTGTATTTACTATGGCCCTGGCTAAATAGCCTGTAGATTGCATATAGGGTATTTCCATGAGATATCCAATTTTTTCTTCTTTCAGGCCATGATCCTAGAAAAAAAACCGTTTCATTATTATTTGGTCGGTGTTTTCATCGACTGTGTAGCCGTTTATTACCTAGAATATTCCCAATTATTTTCAATGAGTTTTTCGGCTTTTTCTCAGCGATTTAAAAAAAAGCGAGAAAAAGTTGACAATGACAGAGGAATTAATTAAGAGTATTCTGTCATTCATATCGCAGAATTGATGTGAGTCCACACTCCTTTATTTTTCGAGGCTTAAGTTGAAGTTAGAGATATAGTGATAGCAAAGACAAATTTGGTCTTTTGTCCAATTAACCAACTTCGAGAAAGAATTACTGATGGTAACTTTGACAAAATTTGTGACTGTTGGTCTTAAGAGATTAGAGCATCTCGCAGATCTTGGAGCGTTATTATATTCTATATATCCTGATATTTTAAAAACAGCACCCATAACCCTAACATTGCTGAGAATTTCTGCCTATATAATAGTACTTCTATCTATAGTGTCTAAGGTCCTTTTACGTTCCTACGTTTTTATCAGAATTTTTAACAAACTTGCCAGACTGAACAGAACTGACAGAACTATGCCCAATACTAACAAACCATCTGAGCGAGCCACTTGACAAGCTTTAGAAGAAGTAGAAAATATTCTGAATTTGGTAGAATATGATGCAACGATTAGTTCACGAAGAATTGGTATTCAATTGTTTATTCCACAGAAAAGATTAATTAACACACTCAAGCGAGCAAGACCTATATCTACTATACCAGGTACATCGTGTATATCACCTACAACCGGAAGACTATGTTAGGCTTATGCAATTTTGTGGTTTTACTGGTCGTGGATGAAGCAACATTCACCTGTGATGGCATCAAAAATACTAAACATGTATGGTCAGGCAAAAATCCACACGCAACATTCTAGACTAGTTTTCAGCACAAATATTCAGTAAACGTGTGGTATGGTCGATAGTTATCTAATTGGCCCACATATTACAAAATCTTCTCACAGAAGAGAACTATTTATTTTTTTTGCTATATGAGCTAATCAGTTAAAAGCATTATTAGAGGCAGTTTCTCTAAACATGCAAATTTATTAAAAAATGTAAACTTCCGCACATTTCGCTCATCAGGAAAAGCAATATTTGGACGAAGAGTTTTCAGGACTATAGATTGGTCGCGGTGGTCCTATTAGTTGGCCTCCAAGATCTCTAGACCTCACACCACTAGACTATTGTTTGTGAAGCTAATTTAAAAATGAGGTGTAAAAGGTGGAAGTCGACACGCGGGAGGCCCTAATTCGACGCATTAGAAATGCGACAGTATTTGTGAAAGAAATACGTGAATCGCTTTAAAAAGCAACAAAGGTCCTTCGCAGACGAAGTAGAATGTGTTTAGAGGTTAATGGCGGTATTTTTGAGCATTTGTTTAGACAGCACTATAATTAAAACCATGTTAATGTAAGAAATTTTGTTTGTAATTACGCGATATTTTAAAAACGGGAATCGCATAATATATGTTTTTTTTTAATTATTTTTACGTGTACAATAAGAATTTATGATTAGTGTCTTTCTCCCGACTCACCCTGTATAGCAGTTTTGCTTCGTGACCTTAATAAGACTTTCAATAAAGTACCTTTGGGGTTTGTGCTTGGTCCGTTATCTTATATACAACTGATATAATAATAATAATAATAAACGACTTTTATTTCCAAAAATTCATTACATAATATTTGTATTATAATATGTTTCTTAACCTATCAGTTGGCGAAGTCTAGCCTAGGGCTATTCAAACTCAACCCTCTAACAGATTTCAATAAATGCTAAATAACACACATGTGCCAAATAATTATGCACTTGAAACGCACTTTAAATAATATAGTCTTAACTTATAGTTAACAGTAATTAAAGAAAAAAAAATTCACAAAAAAGCAAATATAACAAGGGTTTCACATAGCTTTCTTTTTAATTCGACGCTTAAAATTTGACGACTATTATATAATTGTTTTAATGATATATATGCTTTTTGAATAAGGTTTTTAATATGACTTTCAAAATTTAATTCAGTATCTATTACTACCCCTAAATTACGTGCTATTATAATGAAATATTTAAAATTTTAGAAAATATTTGCCTATGCGGTTCGATATTACACGCAGATTTATTGTCACTTTAACCACTTCCTGTGCAAAAGTTAAAAATAATCTGCAAATTCTTAACAAAAGGTAAAAACTCAAAGTCAGTATTATTCTAGACATATTTGATGAGAAGCTGTATTCGTTAAAACTCTGAAGAATTTTGGTGGTACTTGACATTCAGGCAGCTCTTAAAAATATTGATTCAAAGATCAGCAGGACTTAACAATTGTTATATAGTAATAGGTATTGCTATATAAAAATCTATAAATATAAATATATTTCACCATAATCTAATTCTAAAAAATCTCAAATTATATGCTTTGAAACCAAACGATTTTTAAAACGACATTTAAATATTACTAAATAATAAGAATTTAACAATATAAGAGAAAAATCTGGATTGCAATTAGACTAAATAAAGCTGAATTGGTCAAATCTAGTTAGGCTCTCACTGTTTAGAAAACACGTTCGCCTTAAAAAAGCAAAAAAAAAAATTTGACATTATATTTAGAAACATTTTGCATTTATTTGTTTTATTTTTAAGTTCTGAGACATCGAATCTTTAAGGACTAATAATCTCGTAATTGGTGATTTAAATTAAGACGCGGCTGAAGGCTTCTTGAGACCCATGCCTAAATAAACTTTTACTACATAAAATAATACAAAGTTTTATTAAGTTTTTTTTGTGTTTTGTGGGTAAAAACAAACTTTTTACTATGACAAACTTGTATCTGTAAATGAAGTCCAATTCTGCTAGCCACTCAATAATAAATACATTAAAATCTTTTTTCATTATTTTTATTTTTAAATAAAATTAGCTTTACCTCCAAAATCAATATTGGCTGATAATTTTTCCATATAAATAGTAATTTATTTATTTCTAGAAAACATAACTTTTATTGCAAAAGAGACTTTCAGATTTAAGCTTTTCGTAGCAAAATCACTTTGAAAAAAGTTTTGCATTTTTTTAATATTTAGAATAAGAATTTGTATTTTTTTGTTTATTTTACAAGGAATAAATAAAAACTTATAGACAACAGCATTACAAAAAATGGAATGTAAATCTTGAAACAATCTTAGAAGTCCATTGCAAAATGTAGCTCCATTTAGCTTTTATGACTAATAAATCAGAAGTAAAAAATTCATATAAATAAAGTAGTATAAATTGACTCTCAGTCACTTTTAAGTCAATCATTACCGAAAAATTAATTGAAATTCCACGTGAAAACACATTAATAAAGTTCACAAATAAATTACATCTAGAAAATAAATTTAAAAATAATTTTCAAAATTAAGCTTTACATCAATAATACTAATATTCTAAACTATTAAAGAATTTCTAAATACTTTTTAATCACCGAAACAACTTTCTAATTAAATAATAAATGGAATTTTAATCATCTATAGCGTATTTAAATATGAACAACTTGCGGTAAAGTTTAGAACTCTATAACGAAAATTAAAAATGAAATTGGTGTTGTGGGTCGCGTTGTGTGGTGGTGTTTTTGCACAGTTTCCAAATGGAAGAAAATTGGAGGGACCAGTGCCGGAGTTGTGTGCAGAGAGAACAATTCATGCTACTTCTTTTCTTAGATTAAATTACTTTTTTCAATGGAGAGGTAAGACCTTGGACTCTGTATGAATGTATAGTAACTATAACTATTTATAATTATTTATCGAGTTTCAAAACTTAATTCGGGAGTAAAATTAATATTCATGACCATGATGATTATTAAGTAATTTAAAATCGATATTTGATTCGTCAAGTAAAGGAGGCGAATATGAAACTTAAAAATAGGTATTGATTTTCGGAAAAAATGCCGCGCATCTCTTAATTTTTTTTGTTTCTATTTTTTTTTTATCTAAATAGAATATATGGTGTGTAAAAAAGTGAATTTAATATCAAATTAAATTTTTCGTAATATTTCTCGAATTTAATACTGAATTCTAAGCAAAAATCTTTTTAACTTTCAAGAAATTCTCAAGAAAAATTACATAGAAAGATAATTTAAATTATTTAAAAAATGACTTTAATACGCCAATCTATTTAAAAACTCTTTTAAAACATACCTACCTAGACCTATAAGTATTGGGTGCCTAACCTTATAGATTTTTGAATTATTTAAGTATATTTAAGTGGCTATTCAGTGAAATTGAGGGCAAAATGTAACCTTTCTAAAAACCATCATTTAAAGGATATAGATGTTGCTGCATATTTTATGCTTTTCATTCAATCATATTTAATACTGTATATCACAAGGACAGGAATTTGGAGACTATGGGAGTCACCCGTGGGGGTGGAGTTATGCTTAATAAAGTTTTAATCATGGGTGATTTAAATATCAATATTAATGTTCTCGAGCCAACTGTTAATACGAAGGTCCCATTACTACATGACTTTTTGGCTTCTTCTGATCAATGTCAATTTGATAATAGTCATAAAGTCCAAGTGAAGATTGCAGATTCTTATTTAACTATATCTCTGTTACTAACTGTATACGAAACCATAAAGTTTTAACCATGGGGATTGAAATATCAATATTAATGTTCTAGAAACAACTGTGTCATCTGTTCTGATCTGTGTCAATTTATAAATATTCGTAATGTACAAGACCTTGATCTGATATTTGCTAATCTTTCATTCACTGTTGATGGTCGTATTTCACTGTCGATGCTAATTATCCTTCTATAGCTATATCATTTAAAACAGAAACCAATAGGAATTGTAACTTTAAACCACACCTTCAAAGTCTCAACTAAGGACTAACTTTCCCATGCTATATCAGCTTATCTGAGGTTCAGTGGAATTTTCTTCATAAATTTGATGATGTTAATAAGGCAGTTTCCAGTTTCTACTGTGTTTTGAATGATGTCTTTGACAGAGAAGTTCCTTGTTATAGACGTCGAAAAAATGACTATCACTTTCTTAGCTGGTATACTGCCCAAATTATGGCAGCTCTTAATAAGAAGAATAGGCTGCATAATATAGGTGTAAAAGAACTAAATCATTAGCTATAGTGCCTAAAGAGCCTTGCGAGCATCCTTTATCTCCTATATTCATGTAGCGTATAGGGTTAATATACAAATACTAAAAATTCTATTCTATCATGTCCTCAAGAAATGTTGGCAATTTATACAACAAGCAAAAAACACATCTAAACTGTCTACTCTACTGTTACCTGCAAATTGTGAACGCTTTTGCAAATTTCTTTAGTAGCGTCTTTAACAGCTCCACTTCTTCTGCTAATTTCAGCCATGTACAATCTGCTTCTCAAAATATTCATATCTATGAATTAAATCATGTGGATATATTATCGTCCTTAAAAAAAAAACTAAAAAATAAAGAGACTGCGGGATTTGACAGTGTTCCTTCTTTTCTCCTAGGTGACTGTGCTTCTGCTTTCACTAAACCTCTATGTAACCTTTACTTTTTAATTTGTCACTACGGACAAGCACTTTTCCCAACGTCAGGAAACACGCAAAAATTTTGCCTATCTTTAAGTCAGGAGACAGAATTATGATAATTCCAATTTCGGACCAATCTCCATTTTGTCCAACTTTTTTTTCAACTTTAAGCAAGTCGTTGAGACCTGCATTTATAACAACCTGTTTCACCAAATTAAACATATTTTACGTAATCGGCATGGTTTTTTTCAGTGTAGATCAATAGTCACTAATTTAACATTATTTCTGTAGTACGCATATGAAGCTATCAATTGATCATGGAATTCTTTTCAAAAACCTTAATAAAATGAGTTTTCATGAACATCTAGAAGAGTTTTGTTGACATTGAGTTGTATATGAGTATTGACATTGAGACTGCATGCAGCTGCAAGCTGATCTTGATAGTGTTTATGAATAGTGTGAAGGTAACAGATTACCACTTAATCTTTAGAAATGTAAGAAGATATCAATTTCCTTGCTCAAAAATGAGATTGGGTTCGGTTACCTAATAAATGATACCACACTTCCAAATTGTGACTCTGTTGGTGACCTGGGGGTTTATGTTGATAAAAATTTATTTTCAATACTAGTATAGCTTAAGATCTTCTTATAGATCCTAGGCTTCATTGTAAGATGAACAGACCCTATTAATACTTCAAGCAGGACAATTTTGTTTAATTCCCTAGTAAAATCATGCCTAGTGTATGCTTCTCTATTACGGTTTCCTAATTATTCACTGGCTCGAATCAGTTCAACTAAAATTCTACAAATATATTCGTTTTAGGTTGGATGGTGTGTGTACACCCTGAAAGGGGCTTCAGTCAGCAGTTATTGCTTTGAAAGTTTGATGCACTGTCTCTTCAGCAATCTCCTGTTTGTGGGAGTTTAGCGTTTTTATTTAAAATATGCAACAATCAAATTGATGCTTCAGATCTCTTATCAGATTTGAATTTTGCTGCTCCCTACATCTATACAAGACAGTGTATTTTATCTTGACACACAAGAAAGAGCCCATGTATAGAGCATGCAACTGGTTCAATGATGTTCAGTTACGGTTGGATGTCGATTTGTTTGGCATGACTTGAATAATTTCAAATATCATCTCAAAGAAAATTAGATTGTTAGTTGTTTAAGTGTTTATTGTAATACCTACTCTTAGTTTTATGTTAATCTAGCTAGTGAATTTGATATTGTTATTTGTTACATTACTGAATTTATTCTATTATCTGTCGATATTTCAATAATTATATTATTAGTAGAATTTGTTTCCTGTTGGACAATAAAACTTTGAATTTGAGATTTAAAAGGGCATCAAGCCGGTGTGCACAGAACTACTTCAGGAGTTCTAATCTCGGCCCTCTCCTCGTATTAGTTACCATAAATGGGATAACTTAGGAGCTCCAAAGTTGACATTTTTCCACACGATTTTTGCTACTCAAAAAAGAGGCAAATCTCTCACGTTAATGAATCAAGTCCACATTTCAACATCTGTTTATAATTTAGTTTCATATTTCCAGACTTATCAGTATTTCTTTATATCTGCCTAATTTTCAAGAAATTTGATAATTTACTAAATAGCTACTATCCTCGCTTTTTCAACTTACCCATTTCGCATATTCACCTGTATTTTATAATACGTAAACTGTGTAGACATAGATCTGTTTTTATTTTTCATAAAAGCTTTAATAAGGGACCAGTATGCAAAAGGTATGAACAACCATACTTTACTTACAATAAGATATTGTTCTTTTTTTATGGAAATATTTTTGAGTTTTCAAATGGGTCTAATTTACATCGTAAATATGTTGCGACTCAGTGGCTTTACAAAAAAAAGGGTTTTGAGCAGACAGCACAAAGTGATGATCTGAGTGCCATTGAAAATTTGAGAAATGATTTAAATACATCGAAAGAAACAATATAAATAAAACTAATATGAAAGAAATAATTTAAGAAGTAAAGAGGAATATGAATATGTCTAAAGTAACTAAAATTTTGGAACTAAGCTTGGACGATGTGATGAAATAATCAAGAATATTGGATAATATACCCAATATTAAATTAGGGTATTTATTACTTTCGTTAATATGTTACTAATTTTTTTTCCAAAGCTTATTTACTTTTATCTATGCATTATCTTAGAACACAAAAATATGTAATTTATTTTCACAGGAATAATTAATATATATTATTTAATTTACCATTCAACAGAAACTAATTAAAGTAAATAAAGTCAAAGAAACAAATGTTGTTTAAGGTTTCCTACACTAGTAGGTGTACTATCTAAGAGAAATTAATAATTTCAGGCAGAATGTAAACCTGGATTTAAAAATTCAATGTTGCATTTAAAGAGTAACATTTTCTCTTTGTCATGGTCTGTATACATCAATATTTTATTTTTAAATAAATTTATTTCACATTGTATTAGACTTTACTTTTAGAGAATCTCGATGAAGAAGACTGGCTAGGCGCAAGAAACTTCTGTAGAATGCGTTGCATGGACACCGTATCTTTAGAAACAAAAGTTGAAAATGAATGGATTAAATATATAATTCGAACCGATAATATTACGGAAATATGGACATCAGGAAGAAAATGCGATTTTCAGGTATCGTAAGACGCCCTTAATTAAAATAAGACTTTATTAATTAATGTTCTATAATCAATTAGAGATTATTAAGTTTTTGGAATTATATTGTCTTGTTTTTATTTGAATAACATATATTTGGCAATATAGGGTTGCGATCGAGAAGATCTTCAGCCACTAGAGATCAATGGTTGGTTCTGGTCTGCTGTTTTCCAAAAACTTGCCCCAACTATTGAGAGAGAGAATAATGATTGGTCCTATACTGGTGGAGATGGAGTTCAACAACCGGATAACCGGTAAGTAAAAAAATGGTTGTGAAATTTAAAACTCATTAGAAAAAAAAATGTAGATGGGTTAAAAATTTAAAAATATTTACATCGCAATAATTAAAATAAGAAAATCAAATTAGAAAATTCATATTAATAATTTTGTAAGGAAGTTCATTAATTTCAAGTTCCAGCGCTGATTACAATTCTGATTACAATTTTATTTTTTGTTTATTGCTCAAAATTCAGTTTTTCTATTTCAGTTTTTTACTGAATCTAAACGAGATATAGAATGCTCAAATTTTATCAAATTTTTCGTTTTGTTTTAATAATTCCTTAACGAAATTATACATTATTAAAAACTCACAGATCATTAGCAACCTAAATACTACTTTTTGCTAATTTTGCATTACTTGAAAAATAAAATTAAATAGAAAGGGGGGTAATGCGATACATCGTTTGAAAGCGTCCACTGAATGCTTTATGATCCTAGAATTTTAAGTCATTACTTCTACCCATATCAAAATGGCAGCCTTTCAAAATCTTATTTTTCACATTTTTATTTTCTTTACTACACCTGTTCAGGTATAATTTAGAGAATATTTAACTAATACTTATCCTAATCGGTGGATTGGTCGTCGAGAATACGTACGAGGTACGTCAAAGAATAATTGATGCACGTAGCAATATTCCAAAATGTTCGTGAATAGTTCTCCAATAGATGCTTCAAGTCAGTGGTGCTTATTTTCAACATCTTTTGTAGTGAAACAGTTACATTTCTGTGTTATCTAAAGTTTAATTATTTTAAATCGAAATAAAAATGCAAAAAATAAGATTTTGAAAGGCTGTCATTCTGCTACGGGTAGAAGCAATGACTAAAAAAAAAAATCTAGGACCATAAAGCACTCAGTGGGAGCTCTCAAACGATGTATCGCATGACTCCCCTATTTAATTTAAGTTTTGCAAAATAAGCTAGGGACCAAAAAGTAGTATTTACGTTGCTAATGATGTG
The DNA here is from genome assembly GCF_022605725.1 of Anthonomus grandis grandis. Classification (NCBI taxonomy): domain Eukaryota; kingdom Metazoa; phylum Arthropoda; class Insecta; order Coleoptera; family Curculionidae; genus Anthonomus; species Anthonomus grandis. The sequence goes on from NC_065549.1 coordinate 20,745,431, forward strand.
TGGGAAATTTCAAGTTTTTATATAAACGCATTTAAAAGATAAGAGGGGGAGGGACAATTAAGAGTCGCACTGTATATGTGGGTAATAAAGAGTGTTTTTTTTTTTTAGTTTACGTAAAGAAATTTCAGCTTATTAAAGTCGCTAGGAGCAACCCTTCTCGAGAGAATCACTCTTTGATATAATTACGTAGTTTAGTAACATTTTTAAAAACTATAATATGTCAAAATCAAGGTAATTAGGTTAAATTAGAAAAGCTTCTGAATGAAAAAAAACAACATACCCGCCTTCTTCTACAAACTTTTTGTACTTTCTTATTCATAACAAATACAAAATATTTATACGAATAAATATTTTATTTGTTACGCTAGTTTACGGTAATAAAACTAGAGCAAAACGAAAAACTAGCTAAAACTTAAATTATATCTCAGGTTGAGCAAGTAGTCCATTCTTGTAGTGAAGTCATAAGATCAGGTAAATAAAAGTCTGCCTCCGCTTAAATTGTGGAACTATTAAGGAAAAAGTCCATTCTGAAGCCGAGTCGATATAACATTGAAAAGACTTCCCCTACTAACTTTTCAAATTTGTAGAACTATATCAGGGCGATTTAAAGTTTTTTAATAACTTAATAATTAAATACCCTCACATGCGCTCAATTATTAAAAAGAACAAGAAAATGTAGGAAGCATTGATATTCATCTAAATAATAACATAATACCCAACAAAATATATACTAATTATAAATTCGTCCCAACAATATAAATTTTACTTTTATTTAACTGGCACTATGTTGACATGAACTATTATTTTGACTTCTACTGAGGGACTGTGTCATTAATGTTAGGAAGCATGTCAGCCAAATCAAGCAGCAAATTTAAATTAACAAAAAACAATTTAAAAACTGTTATTATCATTCATTCCTTGGAGAAGATTGTACTAACAATTTTTCAGAAAATTTTAACCTTCTATTTTAAATAACTTTTATATATTGTTTTTATTGCCAAGCATTTAAGATCCTACAAAAGAAAACAAAAGGTTTTCTTACTTTTCCAAATTTATCCAAGTATATTTTCTATTCGTTTTTCGCCAGTATAGTTTAATATTCCCCTGAAGTTAATTTTCCTTTAATTTGTTTTATTTGGAGTTAAAAGGGTGTTTTGGCCTACTAAAACGATTATTCTAAAAAGTTAACTAAAAAATTGATAATTTGCTTGAATATAAGAAATAGTGACAGATCTTTAACGTTTATATCCAAAAAAATATTAACAGTAAATTTAATATTTTTGCCTTTATAGAGAATCAGCAAATGGTAAAGAGGAAAACTGTATAGCAATCGTAAACAATCGCTATGGAGATGGAATTCACTGGCACGATGAAGTATGCGCTACGAGAAAACCTTTTGTATGCGAGGATAGTGCAGAATTATTAAGATATGCCCGATATATTAGACCTGAATTAAATATCAAGTAACTTCGCAAATATAGGTAGTTTTGGTATTGAAGAACGAGTTTTACTGAAACTTACCTTAGCGTACATATGAGTTGCATCCTTTACAAGCTGCCTGAGATCTAAAGGTTGACTAAATGTGAGCTCTGGATTTCTACCCAAAATGGTAGCAACAATAGTCAGTAGTTCAACTATTAGCTGTCGGTATTCTGGTACATTTATATGATTCAGCATCTGTAAAGATTTTTTTTTTAATTTCATAATATAGTAGGTACTTAACTGCTACATAGCCACTACTAAAACAGACTTTATTTTTTAAGCAAAGTTCTCTGTTTTTATAGTTTTGTCGAAAGTCTTAAAAATAATGTTAAGTTTGTATAAGCTTATCTATCTTAATAATTTGTTCTTTTCCAAATATTCAACAAAGAAGACCAGGATTATTTTCCTATTTATAGTTTTTCTATAGTCCACCCAATAAGAGTAATAAAGATTTTTGTTGCCCTATGATTTGTGTTTGCGCATGTTCAAATACAAATTTTTAAGGACTTTGCTGGAAATTAAAAAATCTTATTAGCTTTTGCATTTCTAATGAGTTTGGTTAAGAAATTTCTATATGTTTTCTAGTAACCGAATAAAACCAAATTTCAATTAAAATGCATAATTTATGAAATCTCTGTTTCTAATTGCAACCAACCCTGCTGTAATCCATTCATATGAATTTTGAACGCAGTACTGTAATTTTACTAAAAGTAAAAATGTTTGTTGTTCCAGGAAAGGAAGTTAAAGACTTATTTTTTAAGTTAGTATTAACCATAGAAAATTTAAGAATGATGTATTTCTTATACAGAAAAAAAATAGATTGAATCAACAAATTAACAATCAACAAATTAACCCTTGGTTTTAGATGAACCTGGTTTACAAGCTTAAAACAATTATTAATAAAAATAATAAATATTTTCATATATGTATAGGCGTAAGGGTCTCGTGAGAGAACATGAAACACATTCGCCAATTTTGTGACATTCATGTCAAAAAAATTGGTGATTTCATTAGCAAAAAATTGAAACTGGATTAAGTACTCTATCTAGTCGGTTTTGACAAAAACTATCTGCTGATTTATCACGAAAGATAAAAAACCTTCAGCCCATTGGCTGAAGATGGCATTTTAAAATTGCCATGTCAATGCGTGCATGTCCATGGCATGTGCATCTACGCGCAGTTTAAACAATGAATGTCCACTCAGCATCGCCGTTAAAATTAATGACGCGTTAAAATTTATTTTATAAGTGACTACATACTTTAGTTTAGCTATATAGGTGTATCAAAATAAATATAAAATAAATATAAATAAAATAGCTGTTTTCATTATATAACTCATGAAAAAAAAAATGTAGAAAAAACAAAGAAATTGGATCCTGAATGAAAATCCTGGCGACATTCACCCAGTTAAAGAACTAAGAAAAGTAAACTTGGTAAAAGAACAGCAGATAATTAAAAATGGTTTTACAGATTTAACAAAGTTTTTAAAATAACTAACGAATTTAATAACCACTTCATCGCAACGATCCAGTAGTAGTCTAAAAGCTAAACTTTGGTACATACGGGCTCGATTGCTACCGATATAGTAATGGGCAGAGCGTCAGAAGTGGCCGTGGATGTGATATGTAAGGGTAGAAATTAAACTTGTAATTTTTTTATGAAAATTTTTTGACTAGGCACAGGGCTGAAAATTTGCACTAGTATGGGAGATGATAATAAAAAATAGGAAATGTCAGAAATTAAGGCCGAAGATAAAGGGTCATCAGAAATTGCTAATGTTGCAAAAATTTTCACAACGATTTTGTCACTAGGTACAAGTTTCACATTTTGCATACTTATTTTATAATTTAAATTGAAATTACCTACAAATCGGCAGAAGGCTAGGAGGAAAAATAACGGAGATATTATCAGTATATCTCGTATTTTATATATTTCTTCGTCATGTTCACTTTTGACGATTTTGAGAACATAATTTATAATGTTTGAACATATTATTGCTCAATTATTGTCAGAAGTAAATTTGGAAGACATTGCCAATTATTAATAAATTATGATTTAAAAATATGATTTACAGTGAAAGTCGCCAATAACGATGTCGCTTATAATGAAATGTCGCATATAACCACTAAACGCTCGTATCTTGGTTGGATTTCTATATTTTCAATAGTAAAAAAGTCCGGCTATAGCGTCGTCGGTTATAGTGACGAAGTCGCTTTTAACGAGTTCATTTCGCTGAATTTGGATTTTTTAGACCGGTTACTGCGACAACCGACGAGCAACGACTCTGTGAAATACAGGAGTTGTTTTCGGGGAATACCCTATTTCTGAACATCTGCATGATAGACGTAAATGTAATGTGCGTAGTTTATTCCAGTACAGCGTGGATTTAACAGTTCCTACAAAGGGTTGATGTTGCTTTTTATTATTGTTTTACCTTCGTATGTGCTGTGATTGTGTTTTTGTGATTACAAACATTGTACAATGGCTTCGGTGTCAAAGAAAAGAAAAGTTCTTTCAATTGAAGAAAAAGGTATTATTATCGCAAGACTTGAATCTGGTGAAAGTAATACTACTAGAAGTAGCTACTGAATTTGATTTATCTCACTCAAGTGTATCCACAATTTTGAAGAACAAGGATAAAATTAAAGAAGCGTTCAACGAAAATTTATTAGGCAAAAAAAAACTCAAGTTATCTCAACACCCAGATATCGATCAAGGCTTACTCAAGTGGTTCAAAAGTCAGCGAAGTCGTGGAACTCCCATAAGCGGTCTAATATTACAAGCAAAAGCAAATGATTTTGGAAGAATTATGGGTAAAGTAGACTTTAAATGTTCTGAAAGTTGGATTAAGCGTTTTCGTCAAAGACATAAAATAGTGTTTGGGAAAATAAGTGGCGAAGCTGCCAGTGTGCCTCAAGGAGTACGTGAAAACTGGTTAACAACTATCTGGCCTGAAATACGAAAAGGATATAAGGATGACGAAATATATAATGCCGACGAGACAGGACTTTTTTATAAACTGACCCCAGATAAGACATTAAAATTCAAGGGTGAAACTTGTAACGAATAACGAATGTAAACGAATTACAGTCTTAGTTGCTACCAATATGACAGGATCGGATAAACCTAAACTTATTGCGATCGGCAAGTCAAGAAATCCACGATGTTTCAAACATATCAAGACATTACCTGTCGTGTACAAGTCCAACAAAAAGGTCCGGATGACTTCTGATTTATTTGTCAGTATTCTTCGTGAATGGGATGCAAAGTTGGTGAAGACCAAGAAAAAAATTTTACTTTTAGTAGACAACTGTCCCGCTCATCCGAAAGTTGATAATTTAAAAAACATAAAACTCGAGTTTTTGCCAGCAAACACTACCTCTGTTCTGCAGCCAATCGACCAAGGGATTATTCGATCATTAAAAGTGCATTTTAAGAAGTTTCACTTAATGAAAATCATGGAAAATGCTGAACAAGGCAAAGAGTGTTGTATTAGCTTTTTAGATGCAGTATCAATGATCGCTAAAGCATGGGATAGAGTTTCATCAAAAACAATTGCCAACTGTTTTAGACATGGAGGCTTCGTAGAAAGTGAGCATGTTAGAAATGATAGTTTTGATGAAGAAGATGACATTCCACTGGCTAAATTAATTAATGGTAATTTTGAAGAGGAAGATGAGGTTCCGCTGGCTGTAATAAAAAAGTCTGCTGCATTGTCAGATCAGTCTTACTGTCTGACCAGTTCTTACATGCAGAGAATAGTTTGGAAGTATGCGACAATCTAAATGAAGAACAAATTGTAGACGACATCTTATCCTTCTCTCAGGACAAAGAGGAAAGCGAAGATGAGGATTCAGAAGGGGAAGAATTTTAACCTCCATCTGCAGCAGAAGCCCTTCAAGCCACTAATACTATTAAAAAGTTGGTTTTGTATAACTATTCATCGGACGAAATATTGCTAAACCATGTTATTAATTTAGAGAAAAAAATTGAATTCATCTATTATGATACTCGAACAAAGAAACAGAGTAAAATCACAGATTATTTCAAGTCTTAAAACTGGAGAAGGTGTAGGTAGGTACTACATACATACATATGTATCTGTTAAATGTTGTGAATTTGTAAATTAGTGGTTAATAAATTGTTTTAAACAAATTGGATAGCGAATGTTATTTCTTCTGGCTATCGTAAAGTCTATCTTTTATTCATTTGCTAGAAAAAAAAACAGCTCGTATATAATAACGAAGGTCGGATATAGCGACGTAACTTTCGTGGTCCCTTCACCGTCGCTATAAGCGACTTTCACTGTACTTTATATCATTGGTATGTTTAAATATTTATTGAATATTCATTATATGATATTTGAATATACCGTTGTTATACAATAACACGACAATTTTTTTATTTATACCTCTAATATAATATAAACTTCTAACACTAACCGGATACATATACTAATGAATCGATTAATACTAAATAATCTATAGTATTGCAAATACTAAATAATCTATAGTATTGCTAATATTAATCGAAAGTAAAATTAGTTTTATATTTCTCCATATCGTCATTGAATTTAAAGTCATCATTGCTGATATATGTAATGTCATCATCATCAGCTGAAAGTACAAATCAGTAATTTAGTTGATTTTATAGATGGTCAAAATTACCCTATGATTGTTCATCAGTGAAAATGTATTTGACTGATGGTAAAAATTGTGGTCCTTTAAACCAATTGAACTCTAATAATTGGATCCATCCAAAATCCACCCGCAATTTTCTGCTTCCCATTCATATGGATCAAACAAAGTCGCGTTTGTGCATATGTTGGAGCTGAAACTTTTTCATATGTTGACGTAATTCAACATAGGAAGGGGATAAGCAAGAAGCCTCGAAATTCTTTATATTTTTTATCACATAATTTCGGTGTAGCAGTTCATATCAGAGTTGATTAACTGTCTCGCATGATTTACCGTACCGATGAATACCGTATATACACAAACGTGTTTTCTTTATTTGCACCTGTATTACCTAAATTAGTGAATGCATTTTCATAATCTATTGATTTAGAAAGCATTTTATAAAAACATACACATCTCGTGAGAGTTGTGGTAGTACTCTACACAAGCCTGCTCCGAGAGATTCATGTAGCGCATTAATATCAATAACGTGACGCTTATCGGAAATACTACTTCGATCCAAATGTTTGACTTTAGTTTACATAAAATGACGATAATATATGTGTCAGAACATTTAATAACTATATTTAAATGTATATCTAGTTTAAACAAATGGTATACTATTTTCTTATAAGCTTCTTCATGAGGAGAGCAACAAAATTCGGTATTCCTAGTGCAAATAGCATTACCATATGCATTTACTTAATATGAGTAACACTCTTTATAATTGAGGACTACAGTTTTGATATTAAGACAGGGAGCAACTTCTTGACTTTGCCACTGTGAAATTAAAAAATCAACCAAAGCATCTTTAAATTTGTCATTTCGTAGCTCTTTTGAAGTCTGTTGGACACGTTTTGTTCCGTACCAGAACTGACATATTCTTAGTCAGCTTTGAAACCTCCTTGCAAGGAACGCTCATCAACTTTGATTTAATGCCGATAATAATAATAAAAAATAATGTTGATACTTGAAGTATAATAATTACAAAGAATTTGTATGTTTTTTTTTTTAATATTCGCGAAAAACTTAATTTTGTGAATTTAAAAGAAGCCATCAACAATTATGAGATGCTATTTCGGAGAACTTTCAATAAGGCCGATTCAGTTTGCAAATGGTGCCATGTAAATCACACAATATATGTAGGTATTAGAGTCATCGGATACGAGACCATTTTGTCAATATCTGCTGCCTCGTTCATAGAAATACTCAACATACGGCCAAACAGATTATTATGAAAAATATCTTATGTGATATTTTACATAATATATTATATTAATTGGATAAAAATATATATTGAATGCATGTCATACTATATTATACATTATTATGTAGTCAATATATTATGTAAAATGCGATCGAACAGATGGGTAGAAGGAACCGTATACCTGGTCATGTACAACGGGCTAAATGACACTACGACAACGCTTTAGTGGAAAATTTCCAAATATAGATGCAAAATTACTAATTATATAAACTAAGTTTATTATATCAATTAATTATATAAAATTAATCATATTTTTTTTTATTTATTGAAATGAAATTTACTTCTGACGGTTAAGCAATAGTATGTTCAAACATTATAAATTATGTTCACAAAATCCTCAAAAGTGAACTTCATAAAAAAATATGTTAAATGTGAGATATAATGATAGTGGGTATGGAGCCCCAACACTCATTCTACTCATAATATCTTCGTTATTCTTCCACCTAGCCTTCTGACGACCTTTATTTTCGGTCTATACTTCTGACAAACGAAACATTAAGCAAGTAGACATGCATAGATTTTTCTAGTAAAAGCTTCACACCCAATGATATTTTTCCTATTTTTATTAGAACTTATGTAAATATGTTTATTTATAAGTCATACTTGTTATTATTAACTGTTGTATGTATATACTTGTTTTGTATTTATACACACAATCAGTATAAATATATACAGTAATAAACTTTAAAAATAAATTTTGGTAAAATCCATGGTTTTCTCTCGAGATCCTTCAAATAGTGTTAAAAAAATAAAGACAAAATATTAGAAATGTACAAATTATATCAAAAACTTTACCTGTTCGACAAGCAGGGAAAATGTTAACTCGTTTTTGGTCATATTTGACATCGTTGGTTGCTGTGGTATGACATTTCCTTCAACTATTACTCCTTTTGGTGTTCTCGACATAACATCCCATACTTCGTCGTAAAATGTGGGAGGAACTCTGCAGAGGCAGCCTACTAATTGTCGTCTTTGGAGAGCCGTAATCCTAAATCATACACGTTTATTTAATAATTTATTTTGGTATTAATGTAAAAGTTATGTGGAAGAGGGTACACTTAATAAATCGGTGCTATCTTAAATTAACTTACTGGGATTTTGAGTCCCATTCTCCAATCAACAAAATTGTGTACACCAAAGCCCTGATTTCATAGGGGCTATGATCCTCTAGTTTTTTTGCAGTACGGGCTATGCTAAGGTAATATTTCATCGCTTCTAGCACCCAACCAACACGGATTTTCAGAATCCCTAAAAATTATATTATTTAATAATGAATGGATAAAGATAACCCATCATAAAGTATTTGATATAATTTTTCGGAATAATTTTTCATTTAAATCAAATAAGATAGAAAAATTAATATTATAGAAATTTTTAAGAGAATGAATTCTAAGAACAAGACTTATTGAGGTAAATAAAAATTTTAATATAAGATATGGCTCTTATATTATTTGGTCCTAAAATATTACATACGCGTATTATAGAATTTGCCAAAAAATCATTATTTTTATATACTTAAATTTGTGTCGAACTAGAATCACGTCAATAAAATAACGCCCTGAACATTAAAATTTAAATGCGAAACGAAAGGTACAATAACTAAGGCCAAAATCAAAATTTAAATAAAGTACCGACTATTTTTTTGTAAATAATAGGAAGATTACATTTTGGAGCAGATCCTGGTGATTTAATAATTTGCAATTAATTAATACAACAAAATAAATACAGTATCTAGTACTCTCAAAGAAAAAATAATCTTGTTAAAAATACTGAAATAAAAAGATAAATAAATAATTTAAGTTTATATGTACAGCTGATTCTAATTTGACCAATATTTTATAAGAATAACGTATTTTTAATCCGTTTTTTTGCCGTAATAAATTGATTTCACTACAAAATTCAGAGTTAATTAATATATTAATGTATAGGTGGTGAAAAGATAAAATGTACCACTATACCTATCTATATTGGTGTACTAATGGATTTCGCGATGAACATAGTTATAAATGGTTTAAAAAGCAATTGTTAATTTTAAAATTACTTTATAGTCAAATACATCTACTTTATAAAGACATTAGGAAAGTTTTATAAGATAGCCTTGCATTGTCCCACTTTACCTCTGTGTTATTGTACAACTGACTGAAGGGATATTTAATACATGCAGAATGCTCCATAAGGCTGTTAAATGGGATGAGAAAGTTCGATAGAGGGGTGAGTGATGTGCGTAATATAAAGTGGCTAAATATTAACATTTAATGAATATTTTAACTGTTTTAAACTTTAAATCATATGGGGTATGTATCAAATTAATGATTTCACTAGGGTGACAGGAAATGCAAAAAGTTGCATAAACCATCTCAAGCAGCTTAGCAGATAACTTTTCTATTGTTCTGAACTTTTGAATAACAACTTAAAAATTCCTTGAAAAATTTCCAACTACAGTAACCAAATACTACTAAACGAATAATAAACTTTTGAGAAATAGCAAATTCACTTAACAAGTTGAACCAGGATAATATACTAAATTTGATCCAAACATTTATATGAATATTTTTCTCAATAATATAACAACTATAATTTTAAATGCTAGCTACTGTAAAAATAATCAAAAAGTAGCAAAAAAAGAATTACCGGAATCATAATTAAAAACCGCGATAAATTAAGAAAAGAAGTGCATTTAAGTACATTTAGATATAGAAAAACAAGAACGTTTTACGCAATATAGGCAATATGCTTACTAATTAAAAAAGCAACTTTTTACCAAAATAAACTAAATAAAGATTTAACCAATATAAAAAAATAGTATCGGAAAGTGTAAAGGAGGTCACAAATTAAATGTTAAATAAAATTGTAGCTATACGTTTTATAATACAAAAAAAAAATATTGAAATAACTGAAAATGATAAAATGTTTTAGCAATTTTTGGACTACTATTGTAATATCAGGAAAAATCTTAAGGACAAAACACTAAAAAATAATTATTTTTTAAAATGCCTGTCGCGTACTGTCCAACAAGTTCATCAAAAGTCACGGCAAATTAATTAATTATGAAAATCAATTCTCTAAAAAATAAAGCTTCTGCAAATTACGATATTTTTGCTTTAATCATTAAGGATTTGTTATTTTATATTTAAAGATTTTTTAGTTATGTCATTCGTTAAGGATTTTTTGGTTTTGCTGCAGGCTCTGAGATATTATAAATTTGGTTCATAAAACGGGCACCTATCCTAGTGTTAGAGTTCTTAATTAAAAACTCTATTATAACTCCTGTATTCAAGGGTGGCGATAGACAAAGAATTGAAAGTTTTCGACCTATGGCCATTAATTAATTTTTAGTACTGTTAATAATTTGTTAGAAAAGTGTATTAAAATTAAGTTCGAGAAACACTTGCAAAATATAAATTTTTTGACCAATAACCAGTTTGGTTTTTGAAGTAAAATGAGTAGTGAGGACTGTTAACTGAAAAACTAGAAAATAATTTTAATGAAGATTATAAAGCTGTAGTGTTTTTTGTTATCGACCTAGCGCGGGCATTTGACACTGTGGCACATCATATTATGTTATTATTATTAAGTGAAATTTGCTAGAAAGAGAACTGATTTAGCATTCCTCAAGTTAAAAAAAATTACCTAGTTGGAGAAAAAAGAAAGGTAAAATCTGGTGTGCCACAATTATTTACAATATATAACTTTGCAAACATTTGGCCAGAAATAAATAGTTCTATCATTTGTTACGTTGATGACTCTGCTATTTTGGTAAAAGCGAAAATATGGATTAAAGTTCATATATTAGCAGAGATATATATTTCATTGGTAAAACTGTGGTTGGATCCGCATCTTCTAACCCTAAATTATAGCAAAACTCACTTTATTAATTTCTATCTACAACAACAATCAGAACAGACAGAATTCAGAATTAAAAAAACCATCACTAAGATTGTCTTACAAAAGACCTAGTAAATTGTTAATATAATACTTTAATTTCTGCTGTTACTTCCCTAAAATATTTACGAGTTAATATAGTAGATAAAAACCTAAGGTACTATGTAAACATCGACTAGATAAAAAAATCAGAAAACCAATTTATAAATTTTATTAACTTTGTGAGTATATACCGCCTGAACTTTGAAAATAGGCTATCAAGCTACAGTAAAATCTGTTTTAAACTACGGTATGAGTAAAATATATGTAAATAAATGTCTTGTGTAAAATATATTTTAAGAATTATAAATAAAAAACCAAAAAGATACTCTTTTTGGTTTTCTTATTCTTCTCATTTATGTGCCCAAAGTAGAGCTTTAAAAGAATGCTATCTCAAAAACGTTATTAAGTTATATGCAGAACAATAATATTTATAACAAAAGACGCGAAATTCGGCTAGTGACAGGTCTTTTAACCAGTAACTGGCACTTAAGAAGCCATCTCCATACCATCGGTATTGCGGACAACACGAAATGCCGGTGGTGCTGTGAGGAGGATGAAACCGTTGACCATGTAGCGCTGATGCGCGCCAGGTTCAAATACTTGGGTAACACTTTCAGTGCACCGAGTGACTTTAAGTCCTTCAGATCAGAGAGCCTTATCGGTTTCTCTAAGGCCATCGGTCTCTCTGGTAACCCCCGGTGGGGCATGACGGGTCCATCAGGAGACCTATATGCACAACTGCCTTGGCAGCCCACTGTTTCGACAATTTCAATATTTAAAACACTCACAGGCCAAGATTTGTTGCATAAGAACACGTTTGTTTAAACAGGGTTAATTTCATGACCTATGACCTATCAACGCCACATTTCATTTCTAAGGCCAAGACTTTTTAATCTATTATCAGCTCATTCTGAATCCATTAAAATAAAAAAGGTTTTAATATCAGCCATAATATGAAAAAATCATAGACTTGTTTTAAAAACACTAAAGTAAGTGCGAGTTTGTAATTTATTGTTGTCTATATGTCATTTTGTAATATATACTCTAAAAAAAATTAATAAAATTATTTTTTCTAAATGCCCAGGTTAACTTGGCAAAAAATCCAGATATGATGACGACCCGGATTTAAGAAATAAAAACCTTATAACACCTCAGCACAAAACCTGATTTTAAAGATTCAGCTACTGGATATATGCACAATATAATAAAATTCCTTCTAATCTAAGTAAAGTCGCAACCTCGCACCTATATTATAAACTCTAAACAAACAGTGGCTTTTTGTTTAGAATTTATAACACATGTATTTAAATTCCTTGGAAATAATACAAAAATGGCTCCTATAGATTATTTTTAACAAAAATTTCTTACATTCTCTTACATCTTTTTTGTGAAACACAAATTCCCGACTAACTAAATAAATTACTCTTAGCCCAATTTTAAAAGAAAAAGCTCTGGCTATCCACCAGAAGATTAATAATGGAGGCGAATTTGTGGCAAGTGATGGTTGGCTTAATCGATGGAAAAAGCGAGACGGAATTCATTTCGCACATGTAAGGGGAGAAAAACTGTCTGCTGATACTTCAGGTGTGACAGAATTCAAGACTAAGTTTGGTGAAATGGTTAAAACAGAGGAATTATCTCTAGAACAAGTTTATAGTATGGACGAGACCGGGCTAAACATTAAAATGTTACCAGAAAAAACTTTTCTAGGCAGTCATGAACAGTCTGCCTCTGGCTTTAAAAAGAACAAAGAACGTATTACAGTCGCCGTTTGTTCGAATGCAGCGGGAACTCATAAAATTCCTCTTTTCGTTATTGGCAAGTCTGCTAAACCACGGACATTCAAAAACTTGAATCCATCGTCCCTTCCGGTCTATTATAAGTCACAAAAATCAGCGTCGATGAATTCAGACCTGTTTAAAGAGTGGTTTAATTTAGAGTGTGTTCCAAGAGTTAAAAAAACATTTAAAAAGTGTTAACTTTTTAAATGTTTTTTAACCCTCTCAAAGCAGTTCTAGTGTTAGATAATGCTCCAACCCATCCTCATGACTGCGATGTAGATGACATAAAATTAGTTTACCTTCCTCCTAATGTGACAAGCTTAGTGCAACCAATGGACCAAGGAGTGATCGAAAGCTTAAAAAGACGATACAGACGTAAACTTGTTTCTGAAATTCTGCACACTCTGACACTCGGAGAGTGAAGACAAAAGTCTTTTAGAAGTCATCAAAAAGATCAATATCAAGGACGTTATCTATATGTTAGCTACAGCATTTCAAAAAATGCCCTCTTCAACGTTTATTAAATCTTGGAGAAAACTTTGGCCAGATGTTGAGAATCTAGTTGCGATCTCGCATATTGCAGGGACTGAAGAAGAAGAAAACAAATCCACTCTACAAGACCTTCAAAAGTTAACAGGAAAGCATTGCAACCAGAAGATGTGGAAAATTGGTTGTGACGATCACCTTGAAAATGAATTTGTAGTGATGTTGAAGAGGAAAAAACAATTTCTCATGAAGAAGCCAAAAATGTAATGGAACTTGCATTAAAATACATTAAGCAGCAACATGAGTCAACAGCATTAGACGTTTTGGTGATTAGAAAATGGAGGGATATCGCATTCAGAAATTCACTGAAGGTTAAAAAACAGAAGAAAATCACAGACTTTTTCAAAAAATAATTGCATATTAAACTTACATACCTATGTATATTTGTTGATGTAGCACCTTCATGTATGTAAATATGAAACAGATAACTATATAAAGAATATTACTCCATTATTTTATATTTATTATGTTCATATATATGTGTAATACTCTCTTCAATACATATACATATGTACATAACATAGATAATGAACATAATATAATATGTATTATGTACACCTATATAAGTACACTTCGGATTAACCGGCCAAAACGGCAACCGGCCAGTCCCGAGGTGACCGGTTAAGAGGAATTCTACTGTAATTGGATAAAGATGTTTTAGTTTCTATGCTCGATATGATATATTATTTTAAAAACTTAAAATTTTATTGGCCATATTATTAAGAAACATAAACCATGCTTGGGCTATTATTATTGAGTATTATGCCGCTATAATTACAGAAAAATTAAAATCCGCTTAGAAATGTTATCTCATAAACCTGAACTATTGAGAAGATTTTTTTAATAAATTATTTAGACCTTAACTAAACCATTAGGTATAGCGCTATTACAAGTGATAATATATAAGCAATACCGTTAAAAATCCATTATATTACCAAATTTAAAAAAATTAACTTGAGACCACTATGTCAATGTTTCCTCACACCCAATGAATATAATCTTGAGAAGTTATAATTAGGCATATCAGACCCGTGCAGCGGAAGGGCTCTAAAAGTCTGGAGTTCTACAAAAAATATCGACACAATACATTGCATTTTTCACTTAGTTACCATAAAGTATAATAATTTTCTAAATTAAAAACTTTTAAATTAGAAAATTGCATTATAGAATTATTTATATTTAACTCAAAACGTCTGCGTACACGCATGGGATATAATCCCAATATAACATTCTTTGATAAAAAAAAGTAGCAGATATTTTCACAAATTTTGACCAATGTACAAATTTTCCTGACTGTTATGAAAACAACAATTTTAATTTTGAATTTTTTTTTATTTTTTATTATTGACTAACATTTTTTCACTAAATCTGCCTTACCTTTGAAAAGTTCTGGGTTGGTAGATATTAATCTGCCACAATAAAGTGTAACTTCCTGTTGCAGTACAGCCTGAATCACATCGTATGGTTGTATGGTACTATAAACAACAGATTGAATCTCTGAAGGTGTCATTGGCTTATCAAAAACTGTTTCTTTTTGACCAATCACTCCTACTGTTAACTATACAAAAAAGATAATTAGCAATAAAAAGAAATAATATCTTAAACCAAAGAACATAAAGATAATAGCACCATAAATAAACTGTGTTATTTTTTTATTATTTATAATTTATTTACGTATTTAACTGTACGTACCTGTTTGCCATGAACTAAAACAGCTGTAATGAATGGACTGATAGAATCTACAGTGTGACGTAGCAAACTGCTTACATATCGAACAGCTGCCCAGTGCCTTAGACAGCCAGCTTTATGATAAAGACCTAAAATAAATAAGTATTTTTCACAATAGAAAATTCAATCAATTCTTTCGTTCGGTGTTACAGTTATAGACTTTTGAAAACAAAATCTTTAAGTCTACTACTAAATCAGACTTACTATGTAAACACTCATCAATGGTATGATCTCCAAATTTAAAGTTCTTGCCTTCCTTTTCAAGTAAAAAACCAAAAAGTTGTACTCTGCCATATAAAGTTTCCAAGTTTTTCAAAACTTCAATTATTTCATTTGTAGACTTGTTTTTGTACTCCTACAAACGTTACGTTTAAAAAAATTAAGTTAACAAACATTGAGGAAGTTACCGAAAGATCTTTTAACTCGTCATTGTAATTTAAGACGCGAGGAACATCGGTCAAACTTTGATATCCAATATAATCATGCTCCAGCTGCTGAAAGTGATTGAAACAGGTTTCCCCAGTGTCTTCTAAGGCATTCATAAAGTCCAAATGTTCTATAAAACATGCCAAAATATTGAGAAAATGTTTAATATCAAGGCAAACTTTAAGCCATACCAACGCAGGAACTTGAAATAAGATTCTGCAGTCTCCCTATTCTGACTTTCACATTGTCACAGTAACCTTTTTTTAACATAGCTAATAAATCGAGCATTTTCTTAAACTGAGGATCTCTCATATGTTCTTCTTTAATTAAGAGGCAAACAGTAGGCCGACCTGACAAACGCCAATATCTACAAAAGAGAACAATAAAGTTAAAGTAAGTCAATATTATTGTTTTAATTTGCACTCACCTTCCAACAAACTGCAGCTCAGTTTTTATGTCGTCAATTAATAGGGCCATATCTCTGTAAAGGTAAAAGTCTGAGACTTCAAAAATGAGAGGATAGCACAGGACTGTTTGTCCGCAGATTCTGTACAGTTTACTAGTACCTAAAAAATATAAATTAAATGTTAAATTATATATTCGATAAACAGTTTCTTAATGTAATAAGAGAAAATAAATAGTGAAAAATACAGAAATATTACCAGGCAATTTGTTAAAAAATGCGAAAATATAAGCTAGAAAACTATCGACTTGAAAACTATCGGTTGTTTTATATAAGCATAAAATACTATTTACAAGACCATTTGGATTTAAAGAAGGGCTTTCTACAATACATGTTATTTTAGGTTTTAGCTTAAACGCATTAGAAAATTTCATCTAAACCAAAGTTAAAAACCATAGGCTTTTTTTCTGATGCATTGGCGCTATTATTCACGTAATTATACTTTAAAAATTATATGGATATGGGATAAAGGGTACTGATTATACATGGCAGAAATCATATTAAAATAAAAGATTTCAGGCAATCTGTTTTTTGGATCAATTGGTAGGTATGACTAAGTAGAAAATTGCTTTTAAGCGCTAAGATTCCCATTTAAGTCTGATTTGTTTAGGGGTTTCTCTATACGGATTAAAAACGGCCTATACGGTCGACAAAGCATTTGTTGCTCAATACTAAGAAGTAAGTTTAAGCTGCATTTAATATCATCTGCAAACCAGTATTCATAAACGAAAAAATCCTGGCAATATGCTTAATCAATATCTTAGCTCTCCAAATATCTATAAGTTATATTCTTTTATAGTGAATATCGAAAATGCTGGTCAAGTGATACCTTATTTTAAGGGTGTTTTAATTTCCTTTAAAATGGTTGGAAGCTTTATTGATTTAAAGCTTAAATAAAACTAATACATCATCTTTAGTGCAGATCAATACATTTGGCAGGAAAGTAGTTTAAAGATGAAGAATGAACTAACCCCTCATGCAAGTAAATGTTGGAAATTACCAGCATGACTCTCCATGCAGTAATAAAGATTTTCCTCAAAATGCTTTGAACATATTACAATATTTGAGGAGTAATTTGAAGCCACTCGCTGCAAATCTTTTAACGATCTTCTAAATGGCGGAGAAGTATATATTTTGGTTTTTAAGTGACCCCATAAAAATAAATCCACAGGTGATAAATCTGGCGATCTTGGGAGCCATTTAATGGCATCTCTTTTACCAATCTATCGATCTGGAAACGTCTAAATATTGTCGAACAAATAATGCGTAATATGGCGGGACATCATCGTTGTCGATTATGGCACTTAACAATACAGAATCTATGACGTCTTCCAGTATTTCAAATACATTTCACCGGTCAAATTTTCAGGTAAGAAAAAGGTGCCAACTAAATGATCGCCAAAAATACCAGCCCAAACATTTAATTTTTGTAGCTGCTGTGTGCATATCTCATGATAAATTCAGCTACTGAAGTGAAGTACATGAATTATAAAGTATATCAAAGGAATTGCATTACCTTTAAAATAAGGTATCACTCATAAGGACCCCCCATTTAAGATTTTAGGGGTCGCGTCTAAGATCGAAGGTGGTGATTAAGTATGCACCAGGTCTTAAGTGGTAAATTAGAGCCAGGAGGTTTGTCTGTTATGCAGGGCATGTTGTTATTTGGCTGAGTTTCAGTCCATTCGTGAGTCCACCTGTTTATGATATTGAAATCTATGACATTTCTTTTTTTTTATGGCAGTCTTTGTTGGTGGCTTTCTCGAGCGTAGTCGATTTCTGTTGCCGTCATCGATATAGTTCTGTATTATATACTCTCTATTGTTGAGTATCCTTTTATATTCCTTTTTCAGCATATTGATTCGTCGGAGGTGAGGCGGTAAAATATCGCTCAGTACTAGTAACCAATCAGTTGGTGTGGAGTTGATTACGCTAGCAATCATTCTCATGTTGTTTAGTTGTGCGTCAATTTTTTTAACCTGAGTGCTATTAAGCCACACAGAAGCGCGGAGAGTATACAAGGCCCAGAGCAGAGATGTCCGTCATCAATGCGCCACCCTGTATAGTTCTACTAATCTCAGTTTTTTCCTATAATACTTTTACTAACCGAGGACAGGTTAATTGTCATAAAATTCAGTATTGAAATACAGAAAATCCACGAAGAACCAGATAGAACATCCGCCCCATTAGTCGGTAAACTGCGACCATATACCAAATTAAAAAAAATATTAAAAGATCATCGTGAAGTGAAATATTGGCATTAACGTGGCCAGCTTGGTCTACTGATTTAATGCCTTGATTGCAATTCCATAAATATACAGTTTCAGGATTTCAAAGATTAAAGCGTATTGAAGCCTAGTTAAGTTAGAAGAGTTTCTAACTTAAGCTAATCTTTATTACTTTGATTGTTAAATCTATTAACTTACCTAAGCTGCCTACTGGTCTTTCGGGCCTCCCTTGCAATTTTAACTTCTTGTTTACGCCAAGATGTTGGTACACTTTAACCAGTTGTGTTGAGGACCAAATCTGAACGGGTTCGACTTCATGAGGAGTCTGGGTTTGGATACCATAAGTAGCCATCATGGCCTGAAGACGCATAGATTCTGCGATAAGGACGATTTGGACCACAAGATCCGTTGCTGTACCCTACATTGGTTATTTTTATTTTTATTTTCGAAGGTATCGTTTGAAGTACCCAAAGTTTTCAAAGTCAAAGGTTTTTTAGGTTTATAAACATTCTATTTATACTGCATTGAAATCATTATTCACGAAATTATAACATATCGTCATACGTCATATCTTTTACAAAAATAAACTTAAAAAACCTTTGATTCATCAACGTTGCTTAAAAATAATCAATTCATACAACAGAATAGTAAGAAGTCGATTAATTCCAACAGAATTAAAAAAAAGCATGCCGATGCAAAATAAAATAACTTATCGAACAAAATAAGATTAATATGTTAGTACGAAACAATACAGCTTTATCAAGAAAAACAAGCCAAATATAGTAATATCGTTGATTGAATATTTGGGGATGATGCGCAACCTGATGGACGAAAATTTACCTTCAAATGTACCCGACAATGGGATGGCGACACCGTCGCATCGCTTTCGGTGAACCCGAGAATTTTGTTAAAGGCGTGTGCCAACAGTTGCTGCGTATTGGCTTTGCATGATACGACCTGAAAA
This sequence comes from Anthonomus grandis grandis, assembly GCF_022605725.1. Taxonomy (NCBI): domain Eukaryota; kingdom Metazoa; phylum Arthropoda; class Insecta; order Coleoptera; family Curculionidae; genus Anthonomus; species Anthonomus grandis. Next base: position 20,764,916 of record NC_065549.1, read on the forward strand.
CTCGGGCGCTTTGAGTCTTGACCCTTGAGGACGGCTTGTTAGATTTTAGTCTACATTTTCCCAGTGTCTAAACCAATTATACGTTTTGAGTGGATTTAGAATTCTGGTAATATGAATATTTTGCTGATGGAGGAGATACTGCTAAAAGATAAACATATATGTGAAAATCATTTTTTGAAAAATGATATAAGTGGCAAAAGGAAACTACTCAAAAAAATGCGGTACGCTTATCTTGGAAAAGTAAGTATTCTTGTACTCTTTTTTAATAAATGGTTTATTCATTATGGCATTTTCATAAAAGATATAATAATAAATATTAAATTCTATTCAACTTATTAATACAGGCTATGTTTAAAATTTCTAAAAAAGCTAGCCTTTGAATGTTATTAATTTTAAAAAAAGGTCTTTCGAAATTCGTAATATTATTATAAATGTTTGATGTTTCTCACTTACTAAAAAGAAATTATTTCATGAATCTGAAGTTAGAATTTCGAATAATGGAATTTCTCTACCTTGGCAAGATGTTGTTAAAACCACATTACCGAAAATTACAGATATCCACATAAATCCAAATACTTGGCAAAAAATGAGAGTTAAACTGGCTGCCCAGCTTGTCTCGAATTTATTTGCAGCTGCAATAAAAACATCATTTTATTTGCATACAACTGACAGTGATACTGCCGAAAATACTGCAAACTTTTTAAACAACATTAACACCATATTTGACTCTCTCAATAGACTCAATCAATCTAACTTTATTTGATTCAAATCCTGATAGACGACCCATATCTGCTCAACACCCCACGTCGTTAAATAACTTAAAATTTGGTCTGAATTATTTTAGCTCAATTGAAATACATGAATATAATAAAAAAAGAAATAATATTCACTGCATTAACGGATTTATTTGGACCCTTCATTCAGTCCTTGTTTTATTTGAATATTTGACAAACTCTTGCAAATATGTCTTAACTAAGCACCTTAATCAAAATCCTCTAGAAAATCTAATTTCTGTAATAAGAAATAGGTGTGGATATAATGCAAAGCCAAGTGTGCAGCAGTTTCGAATTGCTTTGATGCAACATTAATATTAGGTTGCAGAAATCATTATATAGTGGAAATTGTGAAGATGTCAAAGATTTTTTACAATTGGACGATAGTCAGACTAGTGAATAAGTTTTCAGATACTAAATCCCATAAAAATGTTAATCATTATTATTCCTTGGCATCTATGCATGTTTTATTGAGTGTTATTAACAACCTTATTCCAAACTTTTTAAATTTTGTACAGTTTTTGAGATATTGGCTGGCTTCACAGCCCGTATTGTCAAGAATCACATGACAATACGGGCCACTTTTTGCAAAAAATTATTAACTCTAAAAAAAAACTTATAATAAAAATTATAGTACCGTAGATAGATGTTAAGTCTTATGAATTATTGTATTTACTCTTTATATTTACGTGAAACATACTTATATCTGAAAATCTGTTCCAAATATTTTGTAAATATTAGTTTTTAGTAAATTAAGTGCAACAGGCTTTTTATATAAAAACTTTACACTCTTGAATATAGAATGAAAAAAGCATCATGTTTATTGTTGGAATTATAACTTTTTTGTTAATTTTTTTTGTTTTCATTTATTCATTTTTGTCTCAAAAAAGGATTTTGGTAAGTAATTTATTATTTGTTGATAAAATTTAAGTTTTAAGAGATTTCACCACCTTCCAATACATTACTTGACCACCTAAATGACACCCTATTGTGTTATCCGATTTATCCAGTTATTTATGCTAGATCACAGGTGATTTAAATATCGACTGTTTAAACAAAATGAATAAAAGTGCCGTTAGCATCGTCGCCATTGTCTTGAAAAAATAAACAACACGGCCGCGCGTCCCAAGATTCCAGCGTCGTTAAAAACCTCACTCAAAGCAGCCAGAAGATGAAATGAATTGTTCCTGGGTTTACCGTTTGGCGGTATCACCAGTCGGTAAACGAAACTGCGCGGTAATCGATAGTCCACCGGGTACATTTTATAACACAAGATTGCGTATCATCCCAAAAATTCAATCAACGGTAATATGTTGCTACAAAAGCATAAAGAACAGTAAGAGGGGATTAACTAGCTTTAAGTTATGCACAATATATTCGAAACTTTTTTTATGTGAAATAAAATTGTTTAATACAAGAGAATATATAATTTGCCTTTATTATGAAATATTAAAAGGAATTATTAGTTTTGGTACTAAAATCAGGGAATACAATCAGGGAAATGGACCGTTCTGAAAAAAATGCCCGAACCCGTCGATTTTAATATTAGGTTTAGGGTTTTTCTACGTGGAAATTAAATATACAGGGTGACTCCAAAAAAAGATATGACGTCATCAATATGTTTTTTAAACGGAAGCCATTATTTTAAATGCAGAATCAGAAAGAACGCTTTTTTTTACAAAGAATATGGTACATGAATAGTGGTTACATAAGCAATTTTGAATGAAAGATGATGATAAAATGTAAAATTTAAGAAATAGTTTTTTTAGTTGTTGTTGTCAGTGTCAAAAAGTAAATGTATTTTAGTGCAACTATTTGAAGTATTTTTACATTTGCAATTCTTTTTGAGAGGCGAAAGCGGTCATCCTGCTGCTTTTATTAGTTCCTACATTTTACTATTTTACCTACTGTTATTGTATGAAATATGAGAAAATTAACCGAACGTGAAAGAATCGAAATCTTGTGCATTATTGGTTTCGGAGGTATGTCGCGTAATCAAAAGGAGGTAGTTCAGTTGTTTAATGCAACTAATCCTGATCGGTCGCCTATTAGCCAAAGCATGGTAAGCAGAGTTGAACCAAAGTTTCATGAATTCGGGCATGTTCAGGATACCTATAAAGCTGGTCGGGGATCAACAACTGAAGAAGATAAGCTTAACGTTCTGTTAACGGTCCAAGATAATCCCAAAGCCACAATCTTAGGCACGGCTTCTAATGTTAATTTATCGCGATGTACTGTGCCTAAAGTATTGAAAAAAGCAAAGTTCCACCCTTATAAAATATTCTTACTTCAAGAGCTATCGGAAGATTTTGATCGCCGAAATGAATTTTGTGAGCAAATGCAGCAATTATGTAATGATAACGATAATTTTGTGAAACGGATAATATTTTCTGACGAAGCAACGTTTACTCTAAACGGTCATGTAAACAGACAGAATTGTCGATACTGGGCGACCGAAAACCCTCATTGGTTCACAGAATGTCATACACAACACCCTCAAAAAGTCAATGTGTGGTGCGGTATAGCGGAAGGAAGAGTTTTAGGACCTTACTTTTTTAATACTCTCACTGGTGAGAGGTATTTGGACTTCAAAATTATCTTATCCCCGCTCTGATAACTTTGTATCCGGATTTGGAAGAATCCGACATGCACCAACGTGATCTTTTTTTTCAGCAAGATGGAGCCCCGTCACACTATGCTTTACCCGTTCGCAATGATCTAGATGAAGTTTTTTTAAATCGTTGGATAGGTAGACGAAGATTCATTGAATGGCCACCCAGATCGCCAGATTTAACTTTTAAAAAGTAAAGTGTATGTCACTAAACCAGCGAGTTTAGAAGATTTAAAAGAATAAATACACCAGGAATTTAGAAATATTACTACAGATGTCATTGCCAACGTTCAAAAAGAATTTTTAAATCATCTGGTTATTATCAGATTGTTAACGGTGCTCAATTCAAACATTTAGTTTAAAAAGGTATTTCTTTAATTTTACATTTTATCATAATTTTTCGTTTAAAATTGCTTATGTAACCACTATTCATTTGTACCATATCCTTTGTAAAAAAATGCGTTCCTTTCGATTCTGCGTTAAAAAAATGGTGATTTCCATTTAAAAAACATATTGATGACGTCATAACTTTTTTTTTGAGTCATTCGGTATATTTAATTTCCACGTAGAAAAACCCTAAACCAAATATTAAAATCGACGGGTTCGGGCATTTTTTTCAGAAACGGTCCATTTCATTTTCATTGACTTTATCCGCTACTTTATGGATGCACTGTATATGTTGCTGAAAGGCATAGTAACAAGAAACCGATAACAGATAGAAAAAACATTTTATTACGCTTTCCACACTTGTGGCAGCGTAAATTGTTAAAATGTGTATATTATAATTTATTTAGATCCTTAGTTAATTTAAAACACGTTCTTCTCAATTTAAAATTGATTAAAATAAAATAAAAGTGACTTAGTATACATTGGAAAATAACAAGGGAAACGGTTTTTCCTAATTGATAGGGATTAAAAATAGCCTAAATAAAATAGTTATTTATGTAACAAGTGTGTAAAATTATCCTTTTTATGGAAAATTTCATTTAATTTCATTCATGGGAATTGTCGCATGAGCCGTAGGCGAATGAAATAATATAAAAAGGGCATTTTACACACGTGTATCAAATTATCATTCAGGCATATCTGTCAGCTATTGAATTCGTGTACAAATTTTAAAATTTAAATTTGAAAAAGAAGAGAAAATTTCTGTTAGTCATCTAAGATTTCTGCTGTTACAATACACAAGTTTTTTAGACGAATTAATTCATTTGAACTAGTTTAATATAATGCAGTGTATATATCATTATTTTACCAGCCTTAAATCTCTCCTAAACATAGTACACAAATATAATGAGAATCTAGTATTCGAAGCTTTCCCGGTCAAATTAGAATTAAAGTGTGCTGTGCTAATGATAACATATAAAACGCTACTTTTAAACCAAATCAACACAGCCTTAGCCAAAGAAAGTAAAAGTAAAACATAGAAGAACAATAGTGTATTAGTTGCAAAATGTATTAAAAAAAATAATTACTTACTAGCGACGGTTTGGCCTGGAGATGTAAAAAACAAATATTATTTAGCATGTTTAACGTTAATGACATAGAAGCAAAGAGTGAGTAATATTACACTATTAAATAGTTCCTGAAATAATAAAGTGAGGATATAAGACGAGGTAAACTAGTCTCTCAGGAATAGTTCTATACTTTAATTTTTATTAAAATTTTGAGACAATTAATGAGGCATGGTTTTTTAAAATCTGTTTTATTAGTTATTCTTTCTCACATATTTCAGAAGCTATTTAGTTAAGATATCTGTTACATTATTTCTAATCAAACATATACAGTAGTGGCCAAAATTATAGCAACTTATGAAAAAAAAAATAACTTAGCTACAATTATTTCAATTTGAATGAACCTCTAATAAGGTACTTTCGGACTATTGTTAATTATGGTAAAAAGCAATTAATAATTTAAACTATTTAAACTTCATCTTTTCTTTTGTTTATGGTTTTGCAAATACGATTTGTTTTTTCAGATGTCATTTCTTCGGTAAGGTAAATTTGTCGACAATGAAGAATAATTTAATAATAACTAAACTATTTTCAATAACCACTTGGTATAGTCGAATTGTGCTAAAATGAATGAAAAAAATGTCTTGTCTCTGCTAATTTTCAAGAGATAAGGGAATATTGTTATGCGGTATGAATCATCAACTTAATAAATCAAATATTTTATAAACGAATCGAAAATTGGAATGCCATAGTTCAAGTTTTTTAAAATAAAAAACCTTTATAAAAGTTTATATATAAATATATATACATATATATATATGACCACTATTATATATTGGGTGTGATAAAATTCTAAAACAAAACACGTTACAAACATCACGTGCACATAAAGTTATTATTAAAAAGTTTTTACCTGAAAAGCTGAATATCTTCCGCCTTTTCTAGGTCTATTATATGATGGAAGATATCGTCTAATGGGGTCTAGTTCATTAATGTGCAAAAGACCCCCTGTTAAGAGTTGTGCTAAGACAAACATTGCTTGATTCCAAAGATACAGGCCATGATCTGCTGCCATTTTCTTGTGAGTGCTACCTGGTTCATGTCGTTCTTTTGATAAATTGTCTTCTGTTACGTAGTAGTACATTGGAATTACAGGATCTATAAGTACAGATAAGTTGTACAGGTGTAGGTAGTATTAATTTTTTCCAGCATTAGAAATAAATTTAATCTACGAATTCTAAACTACTTAAATGCATTTTTTAAAACCATTGAGCCATCTGTCAGTTAAGCCAATATGTCATAATAAGTATAAGGATACCACCAAAAAATTATGGAGACATTAAATAGATATAGATAACTATAAGAAAAATCTGCTCTATAGAAAAAAAATATTAAAATTAAAAGGACTTCAAATGCCTGAAAGACATATAGACAGGTATTTTCAGTTTCTATTTCAACAATTTTTTTTCTACAATCTCTAGAAAAAAAACCTAAAAATGACTTTAGATACCTGAATTGAAAATTAATTCAAAATTCTGGAACGGATCTATCAATTACGGATAAAAAAAATTAAAAGATTTAAGAAATATGTTCAAAATGTCTCGAAGACATTAAAACGTACAATACATAGCAGCATCAGTTGAATCCCGAATCCACGGACGAGTTTACCAAAAACAACAATTTCTGAATTTAATGTGACGGAGTCTATTGTACAACCGCACATTGTATCTTATAGATCCTTAAAAGATATAAACCTAAACAAGTTTCAAGAGGATTTGGAGGCTGTTCCATTTCATTTAATATATGAATTCGAATCCATAGATGATAAGATACATTTTTTAAACAATAACTTACTCAAATTGTTCGACAAGCATGCTCCTATTAAAACTATAGTTGTTCGAAAAAAAAAGATTCTCCGTGGCTGACAGATAATATTAAACTAGGTATTGCAAAAATTAAGAAATAAGGCATTAAAGGATTTTAAAACAACTAAACTGCCAGCTAAATGGAATTATTACAAACAGCTTAGAAACTATACAACAACAGCGATTAGAGCCGAAAAAGGGGCTTTTTATAATGATAAATTTGAGAATTGTACATACAAGGACAAGTGGCGTGAACTAAGAAAAATATTGCCATCAAAGCAGAAGCAAATTCCTAAATCTTTTGTAAATACCAACAATTTTAATTCATATTTTATAGATAGTACAAGAGTGACAAATATTGATAATTGTGATGAGTTAATTAATTTTTATAATCAGAATGCATTACCAACCTTAAATAAGTTTTCTTTTCATCCCACTGATTATAATACTATTTCTGCAATTATATTACGTATTATGTCTAAAGCATTCGGGGTGGATAATCTTAATATTACGTTAATTCAACTATGCTGTCCTTTTATTATACCCTTTATTTTACATATTGTTAACGAGTGTATTAATAAAAACTACTTTCCCAAATGTTGGAAAGAAGCCTTCGTGTTGCCATTGCCGAAAGTGCATAATCCAACAGATTTTAGTCAATTTAGGTCTATCAGTATTTTACCAACGTTTTCAAAAATTCTCGAACGCATTCTAGACTCTCAAATTCGTAGTTTTCTTAATAATAATGATATTTTACCACCTAAGCAATCTGGATTTAGAACAAATTATAGTTGTACTTCGGCTATGGCGGACGTTATTGATGACGTAATTCGGGCTAGGGATGATGGTAAGATTTCTGCTCTGGTGTTGTTGGATTATACTAAAGCTTTTGATTTCGTTAGCCACTCAATTTTAAAGTCTTTGTTTCATTATATTGGTTTTTCTGATGCTGCTATTAATTTAATTGCCTCTTATTTAAATAATCGGATTCAACGTGTTAAAATAGATAATGAAATATCTGATCCTTTGGAAGTTGAAAGTGGTGTGCCTCAGGGTAGTATTTTAGGACCCTTGTTTTTTATCATTGCCCATCATTTTTACGCAGACGACACGCAGTTATATTATTCATTTTTACCAGGAGATTTTAAAATGGCTGAGTTTAAAATTAATCAGGATTTACAAGCTATTTGTGATGTTTCTTCAAAGCATTTATTAAAATTAAATCCTTTGAAGTCATCTATAATATTCATAGGTAATCGAACTAATGTAAATAATATTTTAAATGGTATAAACATTAAATTGGGGGACGAAAGAATTCCACTTGTTGACAAATGTAAGAGTTTGGGCCTTATAGTAGATAATAATATTCGTTTTAAACATCACGTGTCTAATATTCTTAAAAAGGCATATCTTGCATTGAAATTAATTTATTTGCATAGACACTATTTAAGTAAAGATATTAAGAAGCTTTTAAGTGATTCATTGGTCCTTTCACAATGTAATTACTGTGATGTAGTGTATGGCTGGTGTCTTGATTATGAGGATAGGGGTAGACTGCAAAAGCTCCAAAACTCTTGCATTCGACTAATATTTGGCATTCGCAGGAGAAACCGCATCTCCCATAAACTTCACGAACTTGGATGGCTTAATATGCATAATCGAAGAATTGCTCGTTCTTTAAAATTTTTTTATAAAATTTTAATATATCGTAGTCCGCCCTATCTCTATCAAAAAATAACTTTTAGAAATGATGTACACCATTTAAATTTAAGAAGAAATACTATTCTCATTCCGAGACATAAAACACAGTTATTTAAACGATCATTTTCTTACAATTTTGCTTATCAAATAAATTCTTTAAATTTGGATCCGGACCAATTATCAATTTCTTGTAATACTTTTCGTAATAGGATGATTGTACATCTAATGAATCAGCAGGGTATATAATTTAAGTTCTTCTTTTTTAACTTTTTGAATGGTTGTTTTCTTAAGTAATTTATTACAATTTTTGGTATTGGGATCATTTTATTTATTTATTTATTGTCTGCAATAATTTTTCTATTTTTTGTTATTTAACAAAAAATTTAATCTGTTTTTTTGGGTATTTGCAATGTGTATTGTTTTGCTTGATGTTAAACTGTCAAATTTAGAATTTAGAACTTTTATATGTAGGTTTATTAGGTATATGATTAAAGAAAAAGCTGCATTTAATCAGTTATTAGTTAAGCGTTACTGTTAATGAGCGTTACTGAAATTACCATTTTTTTTTAATGAAGTGTGGGGCCACAATGTTAAAGACCAGAATCTGCCATGGCAGAATTCTGAATTTGTAGGCCTTTTATTTGCGTAAATTTATTGCTAGATTTTGTAAACTTGTATTTTTTTGTTTCTTCTATGCAAATAAAAAATATTTATTATTATTATTATTATTAACTAAAAGTTATAAAATATATATATTATACCATTAAATTATAGTATATTTATGGGAATTTTCATCTCCATTTTGAATAATGGCTCGACAGCGACGATCAATTCTTAGAAATGCATGTCTTTAAATGTAATAAAGTTGATAAAGACGTCGATAAACCATTTCCCAGATATTCACAACCGGTTCTAGATCCGGACTGTTCACTGGTTTATGCACAGTCTATCTAACTTTTATTTGTAGAAACTCAGCGGTTACTAACTTATAATGAAGGAATTCAACTATGGTCTTTTTATAATATTCCATTCCTATCAAGTATAATTACTATTTGAGCAGCTAGACGTTCGGCTGAACAAACAGTTATCAATTTTTGAGCACATTCACTGTTTATATGAGTATACTGTGCTCATTTAAAACTTGAAAATGCATTTTCTTATTTAGATTTTTGAAAACTTAAATCATGCATTAATTTTGCTGACCATTTTGGTCAAATAAACAGAAGAAGATAAATTTCTCAAATTAAAAAGTTGAAATTTGTATATTGCAATTCAGAATTTTATTACTTTTACAATGAAAAGATTATCCCTACGATAAATTCTAATTTTTGGACAATTTCATGAGCATGTAATCCATTTAAATTAAATAAAAAGAGAAATATAAAAATTCTACCAGAAAATCTTAATATAAAAATATTAAAGATTGTGTTCAGCTCGTTAGTGGAATTTATGCAGGTACCATGTTGTTGTCTGGGGTGGTCTGTAAAATTAAGTTTTTGTAAAAGATTTTCAGGTAATGTTGTTTCACTTATGTAAAATTCCATGTGCTAGCAATATAAAGCGTATTTTGAACCCATTTTATTTAATACACCAAATCTTATTAAATAATTAAGACATCAAAAATAGAAAAGAGTTAAACATCCAGGTTAGAAAACCCTGGATGTTTAACTCTTTTATTCAAAAAACTATAGTGCTATCGCAATAAAAAAGCATGGATTTTTTAGCGGGCGATCTTGTGTTACTAACTTATCCTATCTGTCTAGCCACATCTGTGAATCACTTGATGTTAATACTCAAGTCGATGTTATTTATACCGACTCCCAAAAAGCCTTTGATCGGATAGATTACTATATTTTGCTGCATAAATTAACTCTAAAGTGTGGTTTTTAGGGAGATTATTTAATTTATTTCATTCCTACTTGATTGGTAGATCTCAATATGTTGAATATGAGGGCTTTAAATCGAAACTTTTTAACGTAACGTCGGGTGTGCCACAGGGCTCGAACCTGGGTTCGCTCCTGTTTAGTTTTTTTTATAAATGACTTGATTGAGTCACTCATTTGTCATAGGCTGGCTTTTGCCGATGATTGGAAGCTATATTTAAATGTATATGGTTTGGAGGATTGTGTTTTTCTTCAGAACTGTCTAAATACATTGGAGGTATGGTGCGCTGTTAACAGGTTAGGCTTGATTGCGGCTAAATGTAGTGTGGTCAATTACTCTAGATCAAAAACACCCTTAAATTTTGATTACTTTATTAATTATACTATTTTGAGTAGATTAGAGCAAATTACTGATCTTGGTATCACCTTTGACTCTGAATTTACATTCGTTCCACACTTCAACAACATAGTCAAGTCAGCCCTGAGAAGGCTTGGGTTCATAATTAGAAGTTCTCAGAGTTTTACTTTGGAATCTACATTAAGACTACTTTTCTGTTGCTTTGTGAGATCAAAACTGGAGTTTGGCTGCATTATATGGAACCCACTCTATCAGAATCATGTTGGTCTCCTTGAATCTGTTCAGCGTAGATTTGCTAAGTTTTTGGCCTTCAGGTAGGATGGCATATATCCAGTTAGAGGGTTTGATCATCGGCAACTATTGGAAGGCTTCAATCTACATCCTTTACATCTCAGAAGAATGATCTTCTCTGTAAAATTCCTGCATGGGTTACTGAATGGATTAATTGATAGTCCTGTCCTTCTTTTTGGTGTACGATTCATGGTGCCTAGGCTTAATGCTAGACATCCTCTAGCATTCTTTCTGCCAAGGCCTCATACTAACATCCTGTTGAAATCGCCACTATATACAATATGCGCTATATTTAATCGGATCTGTCACATGTGCGATATAAATTTCTCTCCGGTTCATGTGATTGTCTATATCTTGGTGTATCATTACTCTTGGGATTAAGACCCATGTGTTTAAGTTATAGTTAGTAGGTATATTGCAGTTAATTTAATTTAATTTTGTTCAATATGTGATTATCTTGTTAAACTTTTATAATTGGGTTTTTATATCATATTAATAGTTATTTGTTCTAATTTTTTGGATTACTTTTGAGATTGTGACTTTACTTTTTTTCTTTTCTTTTCATTCTTTTAGGTTTGTTTTGTGTTTTTTTTAACTATATTTTTCATTGTTTTGCAACTGTTTCCTGTTATTGGGCAAGTTGCCTATTGGAAATAAAGGCTTATTATTATTATTATTATTATTATTATTATTATTATTATTATTAAAAATAAAAATGAAAAAATATATTGTATTCTTGTTGGAAAAAATATATGATTCTATTGATAACAAAAGTTTGATTTGTTTATTTCGATTTTGTTGTTGTTAATTTTTTTACGTGTTATAGGTACATACATTTTAGACTTTTTTTCTTGATTTTGTGAGTGTTTTATTACTTTGTTTATATTTTTAATGTGTTCAGTGGGAAATTATGTTTAACCTGAATTATTTAAAATGGTATTAGCAAGCAAACACTTTCTTGGAATCTAAGGTTTAATATTGTATAAATTATGTACTAATAAGGATTATGTACTATCTAATCAAAGAAACATGGCTTTTATTTATAAAATAAATGAAATAGTTATAGGTAAGTGTTCCTCAAACAATGTTATCATGATAGTAAAGAAATATATTTTATATTATGATCAATCATCATTAAATAATCTATCCTTCAAGGAAATTTTAAATTTAAATTACAATAGCAAACTATTATGAACACTCACCAATTTCCTGGATTTCTAAAAATTAAGATACAATATGTGATAAGGGCTACATAAAAAAATTAATTCTATATTCGTAAAAAAAATTTTTTATTAACTTACCTTCATTATGATCTAAAAATATCCGTTTTTTCAGCATATCCTGATACTCAGTTATCTGATCTGGCAGATTTTTAAACACCCCATCAATGATCATAAAAATGTAAAATAAAGGCCATTCACATTCTACTCCTTCGAAGTGCTTTAAATGCTCTTTCTTGTAGTACCTAAACCATATTTAAAATTAAATTTAAAAAATAAAAATATACAAATATTCTAATACAAATACAAATGGTTAGAATTAGGCAACGCAAATTAGTTAATGCCACTCAACTCAAATTTACTTTTGATTGGGATCCTCAAGAACAGTCCTAAATCCATCTCGGGTAAATCTTTTAAAACCATACGAGCCCTTCAGACGTTTTACTATATTTTCCTTAGTTCTGAGGTATAACAGATCTTCATGTGTTGCAAAAGCAGGAAAAGAAATGGTTGGTAGTAAAGAAGAATCTACTTCCTACAAAACATTTACTTCTTACTGAACTATTAAATTAAAAACTAAAAATAATACCTTTGAGCAAGATTCTCTTGGTAACAACGTTTCAAAGATACTTCTGTTCCTGTTATGTGCATCAATATCAACATAAACTACGCTCCAAGAGGCGCCCTTTTCTCCAAATAAATTACAGCCATTAATTGCTTCTAATGCAGATTTAGCTAAACCTGAGAAGTTTAAGGTGAAAATCATGAAATCCCTCTTCTATTTTTATCTTACCTATGGAACTAGCATGAATTTCAGGATTGCCATCATTGTACTTGCTGCCTCGCTCCCACATACCAAAATCTGGTGTTCTATAAGCTCTTTCAACATAATATACCAAGTTTTGAACAAAAGCTACTTCATCCTAAAACAAACACCATCATTAAACTGTAGAAATTTATTAAGTTTGCCTTAAGGATGCATTCTTGCCTTCTTTTGGTGAATTAAAATTTTTGGAGAATTACAACATTTTAATTTAAATCACGAGGTTCCATAGGATCACCCTCAAAAAAATAAAAATAAAATGGTTGCTCCGCGACCAATGGTTTGGCATTAAATTTATAATATATTAACAGTGAACTACAAATTTTCTAAATATCTGGAAAGTTTCTTTACAGTTGGTACCTTCAATAAATGTGATATATGAACTTTTTGTCAAAGAATTGACCTAGCAACTACTTTTTGCCTTTATATTAAGTTACATTAAATTATTTTATAATTAAAAAAATATAAATATTAGAAATAGGGTGCAACATATCACCTTGATAAATAAAAGTATATGACTAAGATAAGTAAACTTAATTATGTAGGATTAGAGAGGTATGGATGATCATTAAAGACGTTGCCTTAGAAGCAAAAATATTTGAGCTCCGGGCATTCATTCTAAATACCAAAAAAATCTTATCTAGAATATATAAAAATTTTGGACGTTGACAAGCACAATAAACTGGAAAATCATACCTGAGTATAAACTATCTGTAATCCAGAAGAAATCATTTGCACCAAAAATAGCAGATAAATAGAAACAACATCAATTTGTAAGTGGTTATATTCATCATCTGAATATACTTGATTCCCAGTAATCAAATGGAATTTTACATGTAAGGCATGTGCTGCACACTGATTCTTTTTAAATAATTCCACTCTGTATGCCTGTTTCATCCAACATTCTAAAAATTACAATTCTTGTTATCAAATAAGTATTTATAAGCACTAGATTTAATAGTAGGATATTTATGATTTTTAGAATTGTTTCAATGAATTAGATTTACATTTTAATTTGTATCTGTAAATTTGGATATCTGTATTTTTCGATTTTGATTGTAATTGACTGCTGAAAATTGGCTGCTAACTTCACACCGGTTAATAAATTATTAGATTAAAATATCAACTTGTGATATTCCTTAAATATATAAGAAATCACTTATCTTTTGAATTCTGATCAAACCTGAAAAATAACTAGGGGAGGATGGAGGAATAAGATACAAATGGGGGAATAAGAAACATGAAATAGCCGCCCTGGTTGCGGTTTTAAAGATATGTTTCTGTAATTTTTTTTTTTGGTATGTATCTTACTTTAGGGTATATTTGGAAGGGCACCAATTCACTCTTCTCAGTTGTACATACAAAATTCGTATTTGTTTCTTATTACCCAATGTAATGTTTTCTTATTTCCCCATTTGGGCTAATAAGAAACGGTTAGGTTACATCCCATATATCAACAGTTTAAGTTGAATCGGGGTATTAATAATATAGGTAGGGACGAGGTATAATGATACACTATTAAAGTGTATCTTTTTACCTAGATTTTTTAATTTTTGTTTTTTTTTTGTTTTACTTCTTTTGTCCGCCCCCAACAAAATTAAAGAAAACAAAAGTGATGCTTAAAGTTCCAAAGCAAATTTATTTAACATTATAAAAAATAAAGACTTTTACTAAGTATCATTTAGACTAGGCTAATGATATATTTAAATGAAAAACAAACATATCTAAACGCGAAATAATACGTAATAAATGATACAAAATCATACTTAAACGAACATATTTTCTTTTTTCATTGCAGAATAGCATTTTTTAATTTGAACATAATCTACCCTTTTAATAGTAAAGGGTCCAATGCCCAATAAATTGATAGGACCATAAAAGATGTATTGTTTTTTTATAACTTGTTTGTCCTTGTGTGCTGGCCAATCAAACTGTTCAAGATTTTCTTTTAAAAATTTGACCATACAAGTGTCATCTGTGACGGAAATAATCCGACCTAAATACCAGTTGATGTCATAATAGACAGCAAAGTATTTTTCTTCTTCCAGATTCACTTGTGCTGTGTCACCATGTTTCAGCTTAACACGTAGGGTTTCTAGGGGCTGGTCATCCATATCGCTCCAGTCATCCGAAGCATCATCCGATTCCAATAGGTTTGGGTCGAGATCTTGCTCATCTTCGGAAGTTGAGGAGTCCTCGATGGTTTTTCTTTTCTTGGATAGGGTCTTTTTTGAATTTTTTTTTGTATACTTTCCCCGTGTCTTTTCATCTTTTTTTGTTTTTTTGGATTCAAAAACGTTTTTTAGGCGTTGAGCTACCACATCTGAAGTCAGAATTTCTCCCACACCTTGCGATACTTTCTTTCTCTTTCCTGGTGCAGTTGTGTTTTTCGCAACTTCAGAAAGAGTTTCGGAAAGCTTTTTTCTAATGAATAACTCAAAACTGGAGTTGCTTGTTTCTTTTGTTTCTTTAGCTTGAGAAGACCTCTCTTTCAGTCGCTCAGCTTCCTGGGCTTCAAAGGCAGTAAGTCTATGACTAGGGCCAGGGATATCTTCTGGATTATATAGAGATGGCGAAACTGACGCAACAGGACTTGGAGCGAGTTGAGGCTGGTCCTCAGTTGGATTGGTATATTTAGCAATATTTCCAGCTTCCCTGAACCTTTCAAATTTTATAGGATCATAGGCAGTCTCTGGAAACTTGTCAACATTTACAGGAAAAAGTCCCGTTGATTGAAAACCGGACCTAAGGTTCCGGGATTTGAAGGACTCTTCCCACAAAGTACCAATAAGCTCAGCAAATTGTGCTTTTGTCAACAGTTTTCCAGGGTACTTTCTGATATGTTCAATAAGAAGTTGATTCCAATCTGTTTTTATAGTCTTGAACACTGTTTTGTCGAGTGGCTGAATGAAATGACTTACATTTGGTGGAAATTTGACCAGTACGACATTATTTTCTTGTGCATCAAGTTTCACTAGACTGTAGCTAATATGAAAGATCACTCCATCAAAAAACAAGACAACCTTCTTACGTCTTTGCTCTTTGGAAGGAATGGATGGTAACAATAATTCTTTAAACCATTTGTTAAATAAATTCCCATCCATCCAACTATGTTCTTGAACAGCATATCGCGTACCGGGGTATTCATATTCTGGAATCCATGTGGACCACATCTGCTTCCCAGTGAAAATTATGAAAGGCGCAAGTTTTGTTCCATCAGCTGCTCCGCAGGCTAAAACTGTTGCATTTGTTTTCCCAGTTCCCGCAATATTTCTCGAGATTCTTTTTACTCCCTTTTCTGCCACGATCTTCATATCTTTTGGATCGTGTGAAAAGGAGGTTTCATCACAGTTGAACAAGAGGCCACCTTCAGAGCCAATGCCTAGTTCATTGAACATTTTTGAAATGTCATCGTAAAAACGTCTGATGACAAAGGGATCCGTTCCTCTGACCCTTTGTGAGCTGAGAGCTTCACCTTTTCTTATGGCTAGCTGAGGATGGCGCGCCAAGAATCCACGAAACCAATCCTCACCAGGACCTTTTTCATCTTTCCATCTGGTTTCTATTTTCTCTTCCTTAATAAACTGTGACACAAGTGTTAATGTCTCTTTTTTCGTTAGTCCTTCACCATGTCGCGCGCACACTCTTAGGTACTGAGCAAAGTCCTGTTCATCTTTATACCTAAGTTCAGGCTTTAGCCCACCACCCACTTTCACATCACCCACTTTTTTGTATTGTTTGGAAAGCGTCCCAAATGGCACTTCGTATTGTTCTGCCGCGGCACGTAGTGTTAAACTTCTGCGAACTGCAGATATAGCTTCTGTCATACGATCAGGGTCATAGGTTACCCTTATTCCCTTCTTTTTGTAATTTCTGGGCATTTTTACTAAACTGGATTTACCTGCAACAACAAAAAGGAGTAATAATAAAAGTTTCTTATTACCCCACAATTGGGTTTCTTATTGCCCCATTAAATAAAACAATTGGGGTAATAAGAAACAATTCCATTATGGTGTACGCGTTTGTTGCAGGGAGATCTGAGAAAAAAGAAAATAAAGGCCTTTCACTCGTCTACAAGCTACGGTATCAAAACTAATGTTAAGAAATTTCTTAGGGCAAATTTAAAAAAATATATTTGAAACGCACCACTTTGAGGTGATAAAGTTTTAGGCAAAGTTAGCAAGTCTGTCAACAAAATTGATAAAATATACAGCAATGCGAAATCGACTTTATATACCTTCTAGTTAAAGGATTTAAGTGTCTTGTATAATTTTTTTCAGATTTTTCACATTAACAAAAATTTAAAAAAAATTATATGTGTCTTATTGCCCCTGTTCCTTATTCCCCCATTGCCCACTAAAATACATTTTTATTATTATTTTTAAGTTATGGTTAAGTAGTATGGCTTTATGATAATTCTTAACCTAACTTATATCACTTACATACCTAGAATTCCTCTCATACATTTGACAGTCGATTGTCCAAGTTCATAAGACTTTCCTCTATCATCATCAATTCTTCTGCAAAAAGCCTAGGTTTTACTTTTTTACATATAACATTTTTTTTATTAACACTTTTTGAAACACATGTATTTTTTGTATCAACAAATACATGTGTTTCAAAAAATCGCATTATATACAGGGTATCCTAAAATATCCTGAATACTTTTAAAATTATAGGCATTCATAGAAAACCTAAAAAAATTGACACCCCCTGTTGATCTTTTTAGTACTGTGGTTACAAATTTTTGAATTTCTTAACAATTTTTTTTAATGTAACCCTAAATAACCCTTTGATAAATTACAAAACTAAATTCAAATACAACTGTTCGCATTTTTAAGAAATTGTCAGATTTTTTTGTTAATTGGACTTGATTTGGAATTTGGCTCTTTTTTAGACTGTCAATAACCGTGTGATTGTTTAGTTAATAAAAACCATGCCAGATCATTATACTGCATAAAAAACCCTTTCCATTTTTATTAAACTTTGACATATTAATTTATCAGTATGTATACCTCAAAAATAGCTATATCTTTGCAAAAATCTTAATTTTATTAGAAGTTTCGGAAAAATCCCATTTTCTCATTTCTATATTAAACAATTTATACTGATTAATAGCTTTAACTTCTGCTTGCTAATTTTAATTTTCCTGACATTGTTATATTAACAGAACATTGGCTTAGACCTAATGAATGTTTTTGTATTAATGCGTATGTACCACTGTCAGTTTATTATAGACAAAACTCTCTGCATGGAGGGACTGCTGTTCTAATTAGGAGACATTTTCAAAATTTTTTCTGTACTGTTGATAAGTTTGGTGATGTCTCAGTTGAACGGGTTTTTGAGTGTTCGGTGTGTTTTTGTAAATTGTTTAATATGTACGTTATTCGTATATACCGCCCGCCCTCTGGGGATATCAGTGTGTTTCTTGACAGGTTAGATTGTCTTCTGTCCCAGCTCACTATTCACTCGCGTGTTATCTTGGCTGGAGATTTTAATATTAATTATTCAGAGGTTTCCTTACCGCAAAGAATTTCTCTTGATGGAATCTTCAAATCATTTGCACTCACCATGCATGTTAATGCACCCACTCGTATTTCGTCCTCTTCATCGACCACTATTGATTATTTCTGCAGTAATTTGGACGGTGTCTTGACAGTGTTTAGTGGGAACAATTTGAATTTATTTTCTCAATCCATTTCGTCTGTTAACTGGAATGCAATTCGGGCTGCTCCACAACCATTTTCTTCCTTTTATTATACATTACGTGATAAAATAAATATCTGCTTTCCTTTGGTTAGACTTAAATCCAAGAGACGAAAACCATGGATCACCGCGAGACTAAAAACATCTGCCCTAAATTTGCGATGCTTAGCAAGACTTCGCAAATCTATTGACAATCAATTCATCAGGTCTTATTTTCAGGACTATCGGAAAATTTATAGGCATCTGATAAAAGTCAGAAAGGAACTGTATTACAATGAGCGCTTAGATTCGTCCGGCAACAGACAGAAGGAAAGTTGGTTAATCATTAACGAATGTAGGCAGTCTTCTCGTCGGCGGTTGGTTGAATCGGACTTGGGGCCCGATGATTTCAATGACTATTTTTCTAATATTGCTGAGAAGTTACTGGAAGCAGTTCCCAGTGACGGCGATCCATTGCAGTATCTTAATCAGAATGCTATCAACCAATCGTTCTTTTTCCACCCTATAGATGCCACCGAGGTCCTTGAAACAATTCAGTGCTTGAAGAATCATAGGTCTTCGGGTTCCAATGGTATCTCTTCACGTCTGCTGTCACTTCTGCCTGCGAGCGCTTTAGGTGCTTTGGTTTGGCCAATCAATCAGTCATTTCTTCAGGGCGAGTTCCCATCCTGTTTAAAGGAAGCTATGATTATCCCTCTTCATAAGAGTGGTAGCTTGGACCGACCCTCTAACGTCCGTCCCATATCAATTTTGTCTACCCTCTCCAAGGTTCTTGAGCGGCTTGCAAAAAAGAGAATTGTCTCTTTTTTGACCAAATACAATATGCTGTCCCCTAATCAGTATGGATTTCAGTCATCTAAGGGCACGCAGGATGCCATTTTCAGATTCTTGAAGAGTGTGTATCTATCTATGAACTCCAAGGAGGCTGCAGCAGCGGCGTTCTGTGATCTGTCCAGGGCCTTCGATTGTGTGGATCATGGAATACTGCTGTCAAAGCTTGATTTTTATGGATTTAGGGGAGTGGCTTTGGGGTGGTTGAAGTCATATCTGTCTGGCCGCACCCAGAGGGTGGTTGCATCTGGATTTTCGTAAGGGATAGCACATCTTAAATGTGGTGTACCTCAAGAGTCAGTGTTGGGTCCTATTCTATTTTTATTATATGTTATGACTTAAGCTCTCTATCACTGCATGGACTAGTGCTTCAGTTTGCCGATGATACTAGAATTCTGTGGCATAACAAACATCAAAAAGTAGTCAGATCTCTCATAGTAGAGGACCTTCACAAAATTAAAGAGTGGTGCATCTGCAATCAGCTTGTATTCAATGTTGATAAGACTTTTGTTCTGGGCTTTAAGTGTAATGTAGAGGGTTTTTTGTTTGATGAGCAGAGCCCACTACATGGTAGGGATTATTGTCGATTTCTCTGCCTCTTCATTGATGAGAGTTTAAGGTTTGACAACCACATTTTGGGCCTCGCTGCTAAACTTTCTTCTGGTTCTTTTGCAGTCAGGGTTGCCAGGCATGAGTTGGGGGGGTTGTTTGCTTGTTCAGTTTAATTCGCCTTAATAGACTCTCATATGCGTTATGGGTTGCCATTTTGGGGTTTGTGCTCCAAGGGACTCCTTAACATAATTTTTACTTTTCAGAAAAAATCATTAAGGTATATGTGTGGTGTTGGTCTGAGAGTCTCTTGTAAACCTCTTTTTGTAGCTGAAAGAATTTTAACAGTTTTCTCACTCTTTATGTTGGAAACTGCAACACTCATACATAAGTACGTAAGTCCACCATCCTGCACCAGTCATAATACTCGTCAAGTGGGCAACTTATCTCTTCCAATCCCACCATTACTTACGAGAAACTCTCTTATATTTATTAGTCGTAAAATATTTAATCATGTTCCTTTTTCGATTAGGACTGTTACAGACCTTAAAAAGTTTAGGAGAGAACTAAAGAAATTAATCTTACCAAAAGCTTACTCCAGCATTGAAGAGTATTTTAACGACCCATTTTAATATTTAAAATTAATTATATATCTGTTGATCAGATTTATTTTATTAATTTTTTTTATATTATTCTTGTTTTATGTTGGTTCTCGCCTCTTCTTTTCTTCTTTTTTGGTTTTTTCTTTGATTCTATAAAATATGCTTCTATGTTCAATCAAAATCAATTCTGTATTCTGTTTTTGTCTTGTATCCTGTATAACCAAATAAATACTTGTATTATAAATTCTAGGATTAGGAAGCTTTTAGCACAAGTTTGTAAACTTAGCAAATAAAGTACATTTTGACTTTGACTTAATATATAAAATCGAGCTTTTAAATCTTTGTGGTTTATTAATTTATTTTTTTACTGGGACAAACAGATCAAAGCAAGAACTTACTAGTACAAATTTTGAATTCTTTGTGTTATTAACATTATTATTACCAGTGTTACAAATAATAATAAATTAGAAATTATAACTGGCAAAATTGTTACAATTATTTTTAAGTCATAGGAAGGGTATTAATTTTTTTTTTTTAATTCTTTTTATAATAAAATATTGGAATGATTTCTAAATTGAAAACTAGGCAACCCTTCATTTACAAAAATGTTTTATTTCTTTATGGATGGGTACATATAATGGATTTTAAAGTTTCGACACTAAAACTAATAAAAAAAGTAATATTTTCTATGATAAATGGTATATTTAGGTTACCTATAGGCCTGATAGAGCCCCCAAACAGCCGCAGCACAATAAACACTTTCCCTAACACTCCCTATTTCTGTGTCAATTGAAAGGACAGGAAACAATCCTGTAATGGGGCTTTGATATTTTAAAAGTTGTCTTTTCACTGTAAAAAAAAACAAGTACATTACAGTTCTATTTAACAAAAATAGAAAAAACTTTATAATAAAGTTCCCAGTATATACTGACCCATTCCATAATAAACATCAAGTTGTCTTACAGTCTCTTCATAATTTGCAGTTTTAATAAATTGATCAAAATTAACATCATCTAATCCACCACTTTGCATAGCCATTCTGCAATAGAATAGAAACCACATTTAAATAATACTAACCGATAAAAATAAATAAATTGATATCAAAACATTTAGAAAGATTATTATAATTTGTTAAAGTTAAATAAGTTGGCTAGATGAATTTTAGAAGCAAGAAGCCAAATTATATCAACTTACTTCTCTTTGCCCATACTACTGTACCTTTATTTTAGTAATTCTTCCACGTACGATATACACAAAAGTGATATGACTATAATATTAAAATGATAATAATAGAAAGTACTCAATTATTATAAAATTTGAAATATTTGTTTTTATTTTGAAAAAAGTCATATCAAGGACATAAATGTCACGTTAATTATCAACAATCATTATATAACCGATTCCAAGCGATCTATCGGTTTTAACCGCGGTTAAGCCCTTGGTTGACCTTGAACAGTCCCTTTACAACATAACCAATCGTGTCCGCTTGGACGTATTTGGTTGAAGTAACTTCGTAATTTGTCAGCTGTCACTATCATAATGTTGTTTGTTTTTAAATAATACCCCAGACGCCAGTAATATTATATGTAATTAGTTCTTAAACATAAATATCAAAAAAGAAAACTTATTAGCCATAATAAATTTTGTGTCATTTTTAAAAAGGAAATAATTTGTTGTCTGTTTTTATTTTTTCCCGCACTTATTTCAACATCTTTGACATTTGACGTTTAGAAAACAGCTCCGGACGTGGGTAATTTTTACTGTTTCAAATTGATGACGTATAAAGATGACGCTAATTGGTGACGTCACGTATCTTAACACGGTTATAACTATAACCCTTGGAATCGTTTATTGACGTTTTGGTTAAGATGAGTTTACAGATTCGAAATAGGCAGGAAAAAATTATTTCTATTCTACTTTCTATCTTTCTCAAATTAACGCCCGATTCACACTATGATTCAGATCACGGTCGGCAACTACATTTTCGTTCTAGCATTGATTATGGTCATAGATTAATACTTCTTAGATAGGAAATCCCCATAAGAGCGAATAGAACACCGAACGTTGATTGACTGTTGCGCACTCTGAATGTCGGGGAGTAATACTAACCAGAAGTGAAAATGGGCCTGCGACACGAACTTAAAAATAAACCTGGACTGCTAATAGATATGGCCACGATCACGAACCTAAAAATATACCTGGACTGCCAATTCAATGAAAGGTAAATGATCACTACTAGGGGGCCGCCATTTTGCGTGATTGTGTCCTTTCGATGTTGGTCACTCTGACAAATTTTAATTGTGCCAACTGTAGGCAAACAAAACAATTAAAGTTTTTGAGAGGTTATATTTACAAAAATACAAAATAGAAAGTTACATATAGGTAAGAATTTAAGATAGTTGCGTTAGATCTGTGATTTTTCTGGTACTTCTTTAAGAATTTCGTTTAAATTTATGAAAGAAAGTAATCCTCACCTAAAATGAGACAAAGTTTCAATCAACTTGGAATAGATGCGTGCACTTTAAAATATTTGTTTTATCATTCTGATAATCTTGAATCTTATAAATCCTAATACCATGAAAATTATGATATTCATTTAAATTTTTGCTTGTATTTACTTAACAAATTCAGTTAAAAATACTTATTTTCTTTCTATTTTTACTATTACTAAGTATACTTTCCTTAGTTTTCTAAGTTTTTCTTTCCTTCCATGTACAGTGTTTCCACATTAATAGGTACAACCATATATAAGAATCAAAATATAGATGATTTTATGAGGGTTTGTAATTATAAAGGGTTTATATAAAAAAATATATTATTTTGTCAACAACTCAATACCTATATTATTCTATTAAATATAATATTAATTATATAAACAACACAGACGGACAATTCACAATAATTCGGTTTTGAGAAACTGAACCAAATACCTTTAAATAAAGATGGTGATACATTATTCACGTATTAAAAAAGGAGAAAGATACATCGCCTGTTCCAGACGATATACCCAAGCGGCGTTTACAAAACGTCAAAAACTAGGCAATCCGCTATACTCACACGTCAAATGTCAACTTCATTACCAACATCAAAAGGACACAACCACTATAAAAATGGCGGCCACCATGCAGTGGTCATTTTTGGGTATCGTGGCCACGAACTTAAAAATATACCTGGACTGCTAATGCATATGGCCACGATACCCAAAAATGACCACTGCATGGTGGCCGCCATTTTTAAGGAGGGCTTAAATGTAGGAATCTGTACCGCGATTCGGCACACACTCGGGTTTTTCGTCGGCTCGGTTCGGTTCGGAACAAGCGCCTGCGCAGATCGATTTAGAATAAATAATGAAGGATAAAAATTGATAAATAGCATATTTAAATTTTTTATTAATACTTTAATACGGACTTATATAAGTTTGTGAGGTTTTAAAAGATGTCTACATATTATATATATATATACATATATATATATATATATATATATATATATATATATAATATTTATATCTATATTTGTGTTCTGTGATTAATATGTATAAGATAATTATTAAAAGTTAAAAAATAAAATAAAATTAAAGATTGTACCAATATAACTCGACAACATGAAGGTACCTCGCATTCAATAACAATAATTATATGGTTTAAAAATGAAATAGAACCATTTTATTTCTTTAAACTAACTAAGTATGAAATTAGCAACGGAATAAGTTTTTCTTTCCTGTAATAATAATATAATGAAATTATTTTATTGTATTAAGACAATAAAATGCATTTGCAGCATTTTATTTTGCTTAACTTTATATTAATAGGTAGGTACATTATTATATCTACTTAAATTTATTAACGAGATTATTTATTTATTTTCATTTATATTGCGTTTAAAATTATAATGAGGAGAAGATATTAAATTAGAAGATGGAAATTTACAATTAGAACCCAAAAACTATATAGAGACACTGTGTATAATTATGTATAGGTAATTTTATTGCTTTCATTATAATATTAGGTATATCAACACAATATTATTAAATATACATAATTGTCAATATAAATGTAGAAGGTAAAATACGTAAAAAGAATAAAAATGATAAGATTATTATAATCAAACCACTAACCACACTTTTTGGTGAACGAACGGGCGAGAAACAAAACACCACGGAACTAGTCGAACTCACATAACGAACCGAGGTACGGATTCCTACAATTATGCCCTCCTCATTTTTATAGTGGTTGTGTCCTTTTGATGTTGGTAATGAACTTGACATTTGACGTGTGAGTATAGCGGATTGCCTAGTTTTTGACGATTTTTAAACGACGCTTGGGTATATCGTCTGCAACAGGCGATGTATCTTTCTCCTTATTTAATACGTGAATAATGTATCACCATCTTTATTTAAAGGTATTTGCTTCAGTTTCTCAAAACCGAATTATTGTGAATTGTCCGTCTGTGTCTGTGTTGTTTATAATAGAATAACATATTGAGTTGTTGACAGAATAATATATTTTTTTCTATATAAACCCTTTATAATTACAAACCCTCATAAAATCATCTATATTTTGATTCTTATATATGGTTGTACCTATTAATGTGGAAACACTGTACATGGAAGGAAAGTAAAACTTGTAATAGTAAAAATAGAAAGACAATAAGTGTTTTTAACTGAATTTGTTAAGTAAATACAAGCAAAAATTTAAATGAATATCATGATTTTCATAGTATTAGGATTTATAAGATTCAAGATTATCAGAATGATAAAACAAATACTTTAAAATGCACGCATCTATTCCAAGTAGATTGAAACTTTGTCTCATTTAGGTGAGAATTACTTTCTTTCATAAATTTATCAAAATTCTTAAAGAAGTACCAGAAAAATCACAGATCTAACGCAACTATCTTAAATTCTTACCTATATATAACTTTCTATTTTGTATTTTTGTAAACATAACCTCTCAAGAACTTTAATTGTTTTGTTTCCCTACAGTTGGCACAATTAAAATTCGTCAGAGTGACCAACATAGAAAGGACGCAATCACGCAAAATGGCGGCCCCCTAGTAGTGGTCATTTACTTTTCATTGAATTGGCAGTCCAGGTATATTTTTAAGTTCGTGCATCTGGTACACATGTGATTAACTCCTCCTCTTATTTTACTCTCTCTATAGTTGATATTTTGATGCTAAAACATTATTGAAGAATATTATACAGTTGTATTTATAATCCTTTAGCTTCATATTATATAAGAAAAATAATAAAAAACTCACAATTATTAATTATTTATATTATGACAATAATAGCCATTTTTAAGCACAATTTTTTAGAAGTAATAACGTAATTTTTGCCATTTGGACTGTGCAATGCTCCTGCTAATATTAAACGTCTGATGGCAACGATTTTAAAAAGATTGTTCTGGAAGAATTGTTTGGTTTACCTTGATGACATTATTGTGGTAGAAAAATAGTTTGAAGAGGTTCTTGACTAAAGTTAAGCTCAAAAAATGTGACCTGTGCAGTAACTGGCACATGTCGTTTCCAGTCAAGGAGTTGCGGCTGACAACGCCAAGTTTAAGACTATTAAAGATTGGTACAGTTCCCAAAGACAAACATGAATTACGTAGTTTATTGGGATTATGCGCTTATTACTGAAGCTACGTTAAGGTATTTGTCAACCTTGCGAAACCGTAGCTGTCCAAGCCCAAGCGTAACTATTGCGTCACCCGCCGAGAGCTTGCTATATCCAGATAGTCCTAACCTGGATAAAGAAAGGAAAAAAGCCAACTTGGAATAAAATTGCCAAATTATCTGTCGGTGTCAAGCCATATAAAGCAACATGGAACTCCATAGTTTTGGAAGATTAACTGTTGCGGAGGCAAATGGTAGACCACGACGGCAAAGAAGAGGTGTGTCAAAGGCATCTTAGAGTAACAAAGAGCCTGAGAAAATTGAGATGAGGGACAGATTTTTTGGATCAATTAGATCAATAGCAAGCCAGACATAAGGGACTGGTGCAGGAGATGCGTTGTATATGCGTCAAATAAAGCGCGGTAGCGAAATCAGAGGGCTTTGCTATGTCAGTACAACATGGGAAATTCCTTTGAAAGGACTGCTATTGACGATTCTAAGCTGTTTTCCAAATCAGAAGCAGGAAGTAGGTACATTCCCAAATCAGAAGCAGGAAATAAATACATCGTGGTCGATGGACTGGTCTATAGTTTTAGTCTAGTGGTGCACTTATATTGACTTTTGTCGAGTAGCTCACTCATTAAGTTAAATTTATTTAAGTTGAATTAATAGATTTTTTAGATTTCCATTGAATCCATCCTTACAAAAATCTTGGAGGAAAATTTGCCATGTAAGTCCGACTAAAAATGTCACCAATTATCGAGTTTGCTCCAAACACTTTTCTGGTTCTGATTTTAACAACCCTAATAATTCTGTGCGACTTAGATGGGATGCTGGAGTAGAAATGATATTCACATGGAGTAAAAACACAACACCTATTTGTTCAGTTTAAAGAAAATAATGACACATCCAGATTGACACATCCTTCTCAAAAACTGATTTCATTTAGAGAACACTATTTTCACTCAGAGAATTTAGAGAAAATGCTTTGGTTGGTTTCTGAACATTTTTTTAAACACTTTTTTTGTGACCAACATGACATTGTAAGACAAATTGTTCAAGGTAATACTTAATAATTTATAAATATTTAAAGGATATAAATCAAAAGTCAACTTTAAAACCACAACGACAATCTTTAAGTGTTGGTCATTCTAAAAAACAGAAAAAGTGTTGACAATCTGAAATGCCTTTAAAAAAACAAAAATTTTGAATATCCTCAGAAATCAGAAAAATTTAGTTTTTTAACTTTTTAGCTAATGATACTAAGATATTAGTAGGTAATATCTTATTTTTTTAAAGTTGATTCAGCTTTTTGAAAATCGCTGAATTTTAATTATTGCTTAAATATTTTTAAAATACCTTTAAACCTTAAGCTAAATTACCTTTTGATAGTAAATGTTATGCTTTTTACAGTCCTATTTTATTTACTGACCCATAATTAAAATCATGTTAATTGATTAAAGTAACATTATAGAATAATATAGAACAATTTAAAGTATTTTTAGAACCTTAATTGTGATCATAACAACTATAATAATCAATACTTACAATAATAAGACTTATGTATTTCGGATCATTAGGATGAAATACTTATTAGAATAATTAATTTTAACCCTATTAGGATATAATATTGTATACGCAATATACTGCCTTAATCTGTTTTATTATGTTTCATGTTCCATACTTCCTAGAGAAAATCCCACTGACTTGTGACATCTTAATTGTGACTAACCAAAAATCAAAAGTAGTATTTTGCTTTTATTTGCTTAAAAATACCATACCTTATTAATACCATATTACAGTTTATAGTATTTAATTTAGAATATATTGTAACAATTTTTTATGTGTTTTAAAGCCCTTTGTTAAATTTATTTTATTAATTCATTTAAAAATAAAATATTTAAAAGACATTTTAGTTTTGTTTTTTTTTTAATTTGATCCCAAAGCTATCGTGCCAATTTATAATTCTTGGTAAGTATCAATATCTAATTATCTAAAATGTCCTAAATAAGCAATGTCTTGAAACTATTTAAATTATATCTTTCATCACTCATCAGCTGACGCATCAACTTCTGTAATTCTGCAAATTGCTTCAAATTTAAATATCGGGCAATAAATCGGGCTTAAATTTCCCGCCACATGCCACCCAAGATGGTTGCCCCCATCTTTGTCAACAACGTCATAAAGCTGTCAACGGAATTCCTGTCTATTCATTAGGCAACACGCATTTCTCTATATTTGTGTTCTGTGCTCACGAGGATGTTTCGCCACGAACCCAGCTGGCAACCCGCATTTTAAAATTTTATTTTCTATTATTTTGAGGTTATGTAGTTACTATATTTTTGTCTTCTTATTTGTGTACTACTTTTGAATAGAATTTTTTTTTAATAGTTGATATAGCTGGTGACAGAATTATTAAATCTAAGAATTAAATTAACACTTAGCTCCCAAAGAAGTTCAACTAACAATGAAGAAAAAGAACGGTAAGCTTCTCATGTTATATTCTAATTCTTTCAGCAAACTCCAACCAAACAAGAAATTTACTAGAAGGGAGCAAAAGGAGGCACTAGGCAATAATAATTTATTTACATACAAACAGAGAACAAGAGGTTAAAAATAAGATCACAATATTAATATTAAAATACAATGTCCTACAAATATACCAAAGGTACATAAATCATTTAAAGTTTTCTCTAAAGGAGAGTTATACCTTAGTGTAGTGGTACATAATATAGTGGCAACACTAACCATTCTTACTATGAGAGCATTTCCCTAATAATTTGTTCTATAGTATGGTAAACAATAAGAGTGGCAGATACAGTACATTCATTTAATATATTGTATTTGAAAAAAATTATGCAGTAATTTCGAGCAGCAAAAAAAACAAAGAGTCAAAATAAACAAATAACAAAACTAAGCATTGCCATGGAATCTAATTAAGTAGTGATAAATAGGTCTTGGATGCTTAATATGTAATTTAAGACCCAATAATCATTGCTAAAAAATAATCATCAACTAAAAAACATCCTGTAATTCTAAATTAAATTAAGAAAATAGCTTTAAGGTAGTAAACATCTTAAATGCATATTTTTATATAAAAACATTACTTTAACAAGAGATTGTCTATGAAACGTTTTTGCTTTAGCAACTATGGATCAGTAGTGTTATAAACATACAAATATGAAAATTATGCATTTTAAAAGGACGTCAGTAGAAGTGCATTTGAAACAATACATAAAAAGTATCTTACATTTTTGGGCATAACTTAAAGGGACACAACTTACACTTATATATACATTTTAATATAAAATTAATTCATACAAGTATAAATGAGCAATGAAACTTAATTTGATTTAAGGAATATTTTACCTATTACTTTTTAATTATTTTGGTTTTTTTTATGTCATGTATATAAAGAATAAAAACAATAAATCATTGTCGAACAAAGTTTTTTTTTCTCTAATTCATTCAGTTCAAAGCACCCATCAATTGATGTGGTTAAACACTATTGCATAATGAAAAGGATTATTCTTCTCGATATGAGTTCCCAGAATAGTAACAGATATATTTTAATTAAAAATACAAATAGAGGAATTAAATTTTGCGTAATTTTTGGTGTCAAATATTGGTTGTAATAGGCCATTTTTTGGTTATTTGAGTATTGACTTATAGCCTGTAGAGATCAAAACATTGTTAAAATGATCATTTAAAATACATACATTACATAATCGTTTCAGCGATTTATTACCAAGATACAAGATGATTCAAATGTTAAAGTATGTTGAATCATATATTTAAAAAAATCGGCTTTTTTGTATATATAACTCATGTGAGAATTTATGTTTACAATTCTTCTAGTTGAGAAATGCTAAATGTACCTTATTGTTGACTGTATGTCCTTATAAATATAAATGTAAATGTACCCTGTTATCTGATAATTGTTTTAAATAGATAACACATAACACATAAACATAGCAGTTTGCAAAAAAAACCCTCTAAGATACATCTATATCACACTGTGCAACAAGCATTTCTGAAAGTGACTATGATTCTATAATTATAAAGTTGATACCATATTATAAACCCATATTCTAATTTTGAGCATATGTAAGACAAGAAAAGTAGTTTTAGAGTAATAGTTTTTTAAAATATCAATAGTTAAGTAGCAACAATAAATAAAACTTATTAATGTAGTAAAATCTGAAGCAATTTTTACATGGTTGCCAAAACTTAATTTCAATCATAAGTAACCCTCAGATTAGTTGCATCATACACAAACCTCATCAACACAACATTATTTTCTGTATAAATACATTCAATTGTCAATAGTTTTCTAGAAAATTATAAAATAAAGTGTTTTTTAACATTTAAATAAAAGTTATTCACTTTTCACCAATTCTCGACTTTATTAAGATTTACCTGAAGGAAGTCATCTTCAGTATCTCTTTTTGTAAATAATTTTATATCATCTGCAAACTGTAATCTTTGTGTGGATAATAATTCGAAAAGATCATTAATATATAATAAAAAAACAAATGGTCCCAAGTTATATTGAAAGAAGTTGTCCATTTTCTCAAAGAGGCCTAGATTCCAAAATCTAAAGGAGACAACACAAAGTCTCTGTCTCAAAAAAAAGTTTTTTTAAGGATGTGAGTAGTAATATTGATTCCTTACATTATATTCAGCAAGTGTCAGTCCAAGTCTTTTATCTTTCATCCTGTTCATCTCACCGAAGTTAAGGATGCAATTAAAAGCTTAAAAAACCATAAATCATCTGGAGCTGATGGAATATCATCATTACTAGTCTGTTTACTAGCCTCAGCATTGAATGTCTTGGTTTCTGCTATAAACAATTCCTGGAGTAATGGCATTTTTCCTTCATGTTTAAAAGAGGCAGGTTTTGGTTATGGTCTCTCTTCAGAAGGGTGGGGATTATCTAACCTTTCCAAGATAGTTGAAAAGCTTGCAAAAAGCAGAATTTTGTCCTTTTTACAACAAAATAGCATTTTATCTGCAAATCAATTTGGATTTTTAAGTTGGCAAAGGGACTCATGATGCGGTTTTTAGCTTTTTGGAAAATATCTTTGTGTCCTTGAATTCTGGAGAGTCGGCAGCAGCAATATTTTGTGATCTATCTAAGACATTTGATTGTGTAGATCATGGAATACTATTGCTCAAGATCAATAAATATTGTTTGAGGGGTGTGGGATTGCAAAGGCTGGAAACCTATCTATCAAATCATACTCAGAGACTGGCTGGAAACCTATCTATCAAATCATAGTATCCGGGTGTTTGTCTGATTCTAGATCCCTTAAGTCTGGAGTATCTCAAGGTTTAGTGTTAGGGCTACTATTATTTTTGCTGTTTGTAAATAACTTAAGCTCATTGAGACTGCAAAGCAAAGTAGTTCTGAAGATTTTATTGGGGTGGTGTGCTTCAAACATGCTTATGTTTGATGTGGACAAGACTTTTATTATGGAATTTAAGTGTGACATCCAGGGTATGATATTTAGTGATGAGTCCCCCTTCCAAAACAAAGAAAACTGCAAGTTCCTTGGTATTAGTATTGATGGTTGCCTTCGATTCAAAGATCTTATCATAAATCTTAAAATTAAAAGCATTAAAATTATCCTCTGGATGCTTCACAATAAGGATAACAAGTCATGAGCTGGGAGGCATGGTTACACATTCAGTGTACTTTTCTCTTGTTGAGTCTCATCTTCATTATGGCATGCCTTTTTGCGGCTTAAGCAACATTATGAACATTATTTTTATTTGATTTTTATTTGATTTATGTGAACATTATTTTTGTGATTCACAAAAAAGCATTTAAATAGCTGAGTTAAGAGATTCTTCTAAACCCCTCTTCATATATTGAAAATCTTAACTCAATTTTCTCTTTTCTTTCTCAGAAGCAGCTACTCTTATTCATAAAAGGCCTAAATCTTCCTCTAACACTGGTCATATGACTCATCAGATAGATAATTTATCCCTACATCCTCCCTTACCAGAAACTCGAATATATACTTTAGTAAAAAAATTTACAATCCTGTTCCTCTATGTATTAGACAAACATTAGATATTTAAAAATTAAAAAGTTAAAATCGCTTCTAATAACTTAACTTTGAACTGCGGTCTAACATCATAACATCATATTTTGAAATATCTTTTGTCTCTTAAACTTCTTAACTAACTTTTAACTGCTTTTGACAGCAGTTTTACTTATTTATAAGCCTCTTTTGTTATTTCTGTATAATGTGTTTTTTTTTTTTTAATTTTATAGTTTAAAAATATTTCTTAATTCTTCTAGGAATTTGTATTTTTTTAGTTTTTTGGATGCTTTTACACAAGATTTTGTCTTACATAATATAGCAAATTTTCTTTCTTTCTGGCTTTTTTTTCTTTTCTCTTTATCCAAGTTTTTGAACAAAAAATAATTTTTTGAGACTGAGACATTCTATAGTCTCCATTAAGTCTCAAGTTACATTTCCCAAGCAACTTTATATGCATAAGACTTAAATCCTTTATATTTCACAAATTGTTTATGACCCCATCAATAAGATTAAAGCAACTAATTGCTTAGAAAAACCAAAATATATGAGCCTATGAAGAAGTACAAAGTGCAGAAATCAAGGTAAAATACATCAACTTGACCTAATGCTGATACAAATAATCATTTAGGCACACTAGGTTTACTGCACAGCAGCAATTGTTAACAAAAGAAAATTAATTAAATGCTAAGTCTTCTAATTTCACAGGGGAGTATATTTGTATATTCTATTATAAAGAAGTTTGAAAAAGTTTAGAAAATAATACATATGAATTTGAATATAATTTTTAGACCTCTTTTTGAAAACCCAGCCTATTCTTGCACTCTTCCATTTATTGGGCAAGACTGTTGTAGTCAAAATAAAATTAAAAATATGTGAAACCTGCAAGTACGGGCACTCCATCGGTATCAAAAATCAACTTAATGACTTTTATTTATTTATTTGTTACAACTATTAACAATTACAAGGCGCCAGTTACAAATACTAACTTAACCTACCATAAAAAGTACTGAAATATATAATAAAAGGAAATACAAAAATGAGCAAACAAACAATGTACATAAAAACACAGAAATTACTTATACTAATAAAATACAATAACAAATACCTGATTTATCATTATCAGTGCAGTTCTGTTTCACTTT
The DNA here is from genome assembly GCF_022605725.1 of Anthonomus grandis grandis. Classification (NCBI taxonomy): domain Eukaryota; kingdom Metazoa; phylum Arthropoda; class Insecta; order Coleoptera; family Curculionidae; genus Anthonomus; species Anthonomus grandis. The sequence continues at coordinate 20,798,397 of NC_065549.1, forward strand.
ATTTAGTATTATTTTTCTAAACTTATTCAGACTAGTTGAATTAATGTCAAGATTGGAAGCATACATGCCCTTGGCTGGGGTACTCTTTGAAGTTGTTCACCTTTTAAGGTGTAATTAAAAATATGGGTGAATATTTAGGGTGAATGACATACCAGCCCACTTACTGACATGTAATCTGAAGCTATTTAATTCACACCCAACGCCTGACAATAATTCTTTAACTGAATCTGAAGGAAACACTTGAAATCGTCGGCAAACAATAATCCCCTTGCATTCTTAATATTGCAAGTCAGACCGTTGACAGCAGCCAAAAACAGGAGTGGTCCAAAATTGCAGCCCTGTGGAACACCAGAAGTACTTTTAAAGACACATAACTTGGAACCTTTAATTTCAACATATTGAAGCCTACAACTGAGCTATGACTGAATTAGGCACGTAATAGAAGAAGATACATCTAAGTCTGACAAAGATTTCAGTATTGTACACTGCCTCACTCTATCAAATGCTTTCTCCATATCTGTATAGATAATATTAACCTGGGATTTTCCATTAATAGCTTCATGAATATATAGACACAATGAGGTAAGATTAGTGAAAGTTGATTTTGGGCAAGTTGACTTGAAGTAATGCAATCCTATTTCACCAAATAGGTGCTCAAAGATAATCAATTCCAAGACTTCAGAAATAGAGCTCATAATAGTAATTGGACGATAGTTTAAGGCGAATTATTTTAGCAATTTTCCTCCTATCTGTATAAATGAAAGTTCAGAGAATAATATTAAGATATCCTAGCGGCTTCAACAAATGATCACAGCAGCCCTTCAATACATAAACTGAAATGCCCTCGGGACCAATAGCCTTGTTTCCTTTAATTTTGTTGATAGCCTTTATAAACTCATCTTCAGAGACCACTGGACCACAAAAAAAGGACACGGACTTCGCGAAAAAATTCGCGAACCAATCTTCAACCTCTTGAGAACCTGAATAAATGCTGTCCCCAAATGTCATTAATCCATGATATCCGCCGAATCTCTCGAGGATTTCACAAGGGACCAAAACATTCTGGGATTTGTTTGTAACGCAGATTCCACGTCTTAACAATTTTAACTTGGGTAGCAATGAAGCTGTCTTTGATTGCAAACAATACATTACTTATTATTCTACTGCTATCCTTTCTAAAAATAAGTCCGTCGTTAAATCTAAACTCTGCATTACTAATGGAATCATTCGACCATAAACTGATTTTTATATTGATCTATAATATATATTTTTTGTTTCTGCAATAAATAGGTAGAAAATAAAATTTAAAAAACAATGATTTATTAAAGTTGTTTACCAATTTGTCCTAACTGGAAACAACTTAATTTTGGAACACTGACTTTTGAATTTTAGTTTATGGTTTTTTTGACTTGCAAATTTTTGGGAGAACGAAAAGAAAGCATCATCTTAAAAAAAAGCACTAAAATGTTTATTTATGTGAGATAATTTTTATGTGATAGATGTTGATTCATCCTTTTTTGGGAATATGAATTTTTTCAAATTTAAATTTTGTCATGACCATAAAAGAAAGCATCAATCCCCATGAACAGAGTTGGATTGGGTTGGGCAGCCCTTAGACACTTAAATTGAACATATTAAATGCGCGATAATTATGGTTTGTGATGATGTATTTAAGGAATGTGTAGTGAGTATTTAGGGAGGGTTAAAATACAATATTCAGTTAAATTTTTTATATAGTAATATGAACATTGAGCAGTAGACATTTCACTTATGAGTAATTCCTTGTGAAAATCAGAATTTACCTGTGATTTATGTTAATAACTGTAAACTTTTACTTAAACCTTAAGAAATCGCGACATTGCCAATATTAATTTTTTTTTCAAATTCAAAAGTGCTTAGTTGAAAAATTAAAAATTCTGTGGTCAAAGCGAAATTGTCATAAAAGTGAACAGAACCATTAAATACATACAAAACCACAGTTATATAAAAACAATTCAAAATAATAATATAAATGTAAAGAATTTAAAAGTACAAACACTGATATTAAACATGATTACATTAACAGACAAATATCACAATAAAAGCAAAATAATTATAAGTAATAAATAAGTCAAATGTTAAAATGCATCCAGGTAGAATTCTTTCATACTGTAATAAGCCCTACCCAATATAAAAATCTTAAAGGAGGAAGGTATCATCTTTTTATTTATTAGTTGTTTGCTGCTGCAATTATTTTTTCATGAACCTGTTTTGAACCTGATATTTTAAAGATATAAGAAGAGGGACATCAATATTTCATACAAATTTACGATTACGATTTGGTTTTTGATCATTATTTAAATCCAGCTATTATGTACCTAAAGAAAGTGCAGAGTAGTTGAACCTTTAATAACATTAATAAATTAAGGTATAAGTTCCAATATATTTTTCAATTTTTTTTTCAAAAACAGCAAAAATAGTACCACTTTTCAAAAATAAGGTCATTTAAGATAAGTTAAGCAATAATGAATACAAATATAAACTAATTAGGTTTGTTAAGTTATTTTATTTGTGTGATGAGGGTAAATAAGTTCGAAACATTAATTAGATAATTTTTTTGAGTTATTCTATTGCAAGTAAATTTTAAAGCTTATTACAGCGCAATTTAAGAAAAATCTTGTTTCTTTTTCTGATTATATTTCAAGCCGCAGAGTAAAATAAATTATACTTTTAGATGGCCACTTTGATTATTAAAAAATGTTGAATTTAGTGTTATCAGATTTCTTGGTAAATGGTTGAATATTTTCTTGCTTTCATATGTAAGTGACTTTTTTACCAGTGCAGATCTTGGAAGCGTTAAAAGGTGATTTTGCTGCGTGTTGTGATGAGTGACAGGACCCTTGAGTGCAAAACGATTTTTAAAAATAAGAGTAGATGCTTCTGATATGAATAAAGATGTAAGAGTTAACATTTTGAGATCAATAAGTGTGTACAAGACTTTTTTAAAATTTATTCCAATACTAAAACGAACAGCTTTCTTTTAAATCATAAAAACCATATTTAAAAGTCCCGTATTGACAACACTCCAGAATGGCATTTCATACCTGAGGTGCAACTCAAATAATGAGAAATAGACTGTCTGTGCCAGCTGATCCCAATTCCTCCCTTACAATCTATATAACAAAATATTCTGATAAAAAGCTTTCTACTTAAGGTTAGTAATATGGTTTCAAAGCATAATTCTTGATCAATCAGAATGCCCAGAAACTTAGTTACTTTAACCTTCTGCAAGGGATTATCATTTAAGAGCAGAGCTGCTATGTCACACCTAAATCCAACAATAGGTCTTTTGCTTTGATTTAGACAGAGACGATTAAATATGCCATTCATTAAATCTTCTTCCATTGATAATCTAATCAACCATTAATTAATAATGTTCATGTCATATTCCATGGCTTGCTGCAACCTTTCCACCGCCTTATCTCGCTATAATATCGATGTATCATCCGCAAACATAGTGAATTCTTTATAGATATTAAGCTCAATAAGGCTATACTAAAAACAAGATTGGCTCCAGAACGGATCGCTGTGGGACTTCGCATCCCTGAAGTTATATCCCCGTTAATAATTGATATATTGGAGTTTTTGCATTGCTGTGTTTTGAAAATTAACATCATTTGTATTCAATTCATCCAGATTTTTTTTGTTTTAAAATGTTCTATACATCATTTTTGTACCCTTTCTATTGAAAAAAATTCTTTTGAAAAATCATTACATTTTAAAGGTTTATTTTTTCTGATTCTTAATGCTTTTTGCATGAATAATGAGATGGCTGATCAGCTGAAGTGTACTTAAGACATCGTCTTGCCAATAAAAACTTATTAGAGCCCAGATATCTTTATTTACAAACGTTTCACAATCTTGTCATACCTGACCTACATAAAATTTATTAAAAAAATATTATAAGCTAAGGAACATCCTGTATGCAAACAATTCTTATACAGTTTTATAGGAAGCGAAATTAATGTTATACTCAAATGGTGTTTATTAAATTATATACTGTTAATGTAACTTGTCCATTGTAAAATTTTGCAGAAATAATAATCTTTCATGTCAAGCTTAATTTCAGCTTTACCATAAAGTTTTAAAATGGAACCTTCAGCCCAATCTGCCTGACAATGCCTATAATTTTAAAGTAGAAAGTTGGTGTCAAAGAACTGATCTCTTATCATGTGAAAAGGTTCTTTTTACAAATAGATTATCATACATCTTTGAATGAAATTAGTAGATCTATTAGTAGAATATGTAATAAATTCTGCCAAGGAATGCTTAACTCGGTCATGGTCAACTTACATTAGTCAAAAACAGAATATTTAAAAAAACTTAGCATAGATAAACTTTTACAAACTCATATAACCTTCATTCTTCGTCCTAAATATGACAAAAATTATAAAAATGCTGGCTTAGCATTTAAAAAAAAATAACTTTAACAATTTTATTTATCTGTTATTATTTCCTATAAAAAAATAAGCTTTCTTAAATATGGAAACATGCGATTATTTATTTAAATATAAAATATAATGACAGGAAAAAATGTGAACATTGTAAAAAGAAAAAAACAATAATTTTCATAAAAGGTTTATTGTCTTAAGTACCACCTTACCAGAACACTCTGTATTTAGTCTTAATTTTAATAGCTATATTAATTAAACATATCTGTATCAAATTCGCCTTAAACACTGCAGATACCAGTAAAGCTGTGCTAAATAAAAAAACTGTAAATTTTTGAAAAATTGAGTTATATTCACCACATGAACAGTTATAGGCATCAGGGGCTACTGATGTCTTTAACCCATTTTGACCAAATTTTGTAGCTATCTTATTTAGAAAATATTACATTTACCCTTATTTAAATTTAATTTTTCAGATTATAGCCATTTTACAATTGAAGAGAAAAAAGTAATGACTGTTGCTGAAGTCGTCCAGGAATTGATAAAGGCACATGGGGCAAAACGAAATGTTAACCTCAATGCATTGAAACACAAAGTGGCTTCAAAATATGGCCTAGCTACATCTCCCAGGCTTGTTGATATCATTGCTGCAGTACCACAGGATTATAAAAAAATTTTGGTTCCAAAACTTCTGGCTAAACCTATTAGAACTGCTAGTGGGGTAAGTAATAAATTTTGATTTGTCTATAGATAATTAATAAATTATTTGTGATGTTTTTTAACTTATAAGCAATGTGTATTTGTCCACTATATTTTTTACATGTAAAGAATAAAGCTGTTCAAAAATATAGAAATTATATATTTTTTTTAAATAATATATTTCTTGTTAGATAGCAGTAGTAGCCGTTATGTGTAAACCACATAGATGCCCTCATATTAATATGACTGGCAATATATGCGTTTATTGCCCTGGTGGTCCTGATTCTGATTTTGAGTATTCCACTCAAAGTTATACTGGATATGAACCAACTTCTATGAGAGCCATACGAGCTCGATATGATCCTTATTTACAAACCAGACATAGAGTGGAACAGCTAAAACAATTGGGGCATTCTGTTGACAAAGTAGGTGATAAAAGTAAATTCTGAAAATATGGTTTCTTAAATGCTTTATCTTGCAGGTCGAATTTATTGTAATGGGTGGTACTTTTATGAGCCTTCCTGAAGACTACAGAGATTATTTTATTAGAAACCTTCATGACGCCTTATCTGGCCATAAAAGTTCTTCAGTTGATGAAGCTGTCATGTATTCGGAAAGGTCCAATGCCAAATGTATTGGAATTACTATAGAAACTAGACCGGATTACTGTTTGCAGAGGCATCTGTCTGATATGCTAAAATATGGATGTACACGACTTGAAATTGGTGTTCAGTCAGTATATGAAGACGTCGCTCTTGATACCAATAGAGGGCATACTGTCAAAGCGGTATGTGAGACTTTTCATTTGGCCAAAGATGCTGGCTTTAAAGTTGTCGCTCATATGATGCCCGACTTGCCTAATGTGGATTTAGAAAGGGATATTGAACAGTTTATCGTAAGTTTCTTAAACAATTTTGCCAGTTATAGGATTTTTATTAATGACAGTTAAAACATTTAAATTTTTAATTTATATGTTACCTGAGATTCTTTAATTATTACATCCCAAATGCGAAATTCAAAATTTTATATTTTTACGTTTGTGCATAAAGAAAGAACATATGAAATTTACATAAGGTGGGTTACTTTTAGGAGTTCTTTGAAAGTCCATCATTCAGAGCAGATGGTTTAAAGATCTACCCAACATTGGTTATCAGAGGAACTGGACTTTATGAATTGTGGAAAACTGGCAGATACAAGAGCTACTCACCCTCTGTATTAGTAGATCTTATTGCTAAAATCTTGGCCCTTGTTCCGCCATGGACTAGAGTCTATAGGGTCCAGAGAGATATCCCAATGCCTCTTGTCACGTAAGTAAAAATTTACAACATTTATGAAAAGAGTATATACTATTAATATTTTATATAAGTTAACTAAGATTCATACATTTTTAACTTACATACATTATTGAACTTGAGATGGTTTTGAATTCAAACTTAGACGAGAACAAATTGTGATTTTCTAATTGTAAAAGAATTGTGTGGGGCTCAACGCCTTTGTTTTAATGCATCTGGAACAAACATATAAACGAAAAGTAAATGCGTGGTCGATGATGCTATCTTTTTAAAAGAATTTCTTTTACAAAAGGGAGCAATTCTACAGAGAGATCTGTCAGAGGCTGATATGTCTAAGTCTTGTTGCCCTCTTTGTTGTATTCTCAGCTCGTGTTATTTATTTTTATGCATTGGAGAGAGTAATTGACGCTGGTAGGAATTATCAGTTAAACTTGCATGTGCCTCACTCAAAAATGCTCAAGCAATTTTTTATCCATAGTGACAGTGGTAGTCTTAGGCTTACTGCCTTACAAGCTTGATTGCAACTGGTAAGCTGCTATTTTATGATTTGCTATTTTGTGTTTTATATGTTTTTAAAAATCAGAAAGTTGTAATATGTTTTTAAATATAACAATCATAGTTCCGATATATCTAATTTTTCTTAATGCATTGTCAGTAACAAATTTTTACTTTGAATAATAAAGGTTCTTTTGAATTTCAAAATTTATTAGTATGTTATCCGATGAAAGAAAGAAAGAAAGGCATAAAAATGCATAGATGTATATTCATCTTATAAAAACATATTAATGTATAATACATATTAATGTAATGTAAATCAATACTTGTATTCAAGTATACCTATAGTGAAACACCTATATTTTGCCATTTTGTAGATGTAGCAACTTCTAAGATGTTCAATGTACTAGTTGTCAGAAGTATTTGTTTATCTCACAGAAATAATAAATTTATGAACTACATCTATTTATAACTATGAAAAAAGAGAGCCTGAAAAAAGAAAAGCATTCCTATCCAATTTTATTTCTAAAAAAGTATTATATTAAATATTTTACAAGCCATGACCATTAGGCTTTGTTGTACTGCAGTGTGATTAACCTAACCTATAAATTAGATATATTATCTTTAAGCAGTTAATTTGGATTTTGTAAGTGGAAAGGTGTCATATAGTGGATGAGGATCTAAGATTTTATGAACATGTACGGATTTTATGCTCTTAATTTAATTTACAACAACCGACAATTGTTAAACTTTCCATTAAAAAATATGTTGTGTGATGTTGTTGAGCCTTTTTATATCGCATTTTAATTATTGTGACTTTCTGTACGGGTCTTGTCTAACTGCAGAAGGTCAATAAAAAAATTCAAAAAGTACAAAAGCAAGCTGTAGGGTTTTATATGGAATACGTACGGCTGAATATGGAAAACCGAAGAACACGCCATTTTTTAAAATTCGTTCATAAATTGCTTACGAAACCAGAAGTATCTCAACTTCTTAAATTCAAATTTTTACCACGCATAGCAATTCACAGTGTTAATGTTAGATCACGCCATGCTTTTACTATACCACAATATAAAACAGCCATGTTTCCCATACCCGACAATTTCAAAATTTTTACTATAAATAAATTTAAATCTCGACAATTTCTAATGCACAGTCAAGTGTGAACATACAAGAAAATTCTGAGTGGTAACCTGCGCGGCTTGCCTTCAATGCTTTTGCTGCGACTGAGGAGGTACGATTGTAACATAGGTACAGTCATGAACCGACGGAGTATATATTTTTTTTTTGTTGAAAAATAGTTATACAACATAATAATATGTCAATATAGCGCGTGATTAAATATTTTATCTTAGGTGAACCTTAAATGGGTTGAATAAGATACTTTTTTGGAAATTAAAGGTTAATAAAAGCGTTTTTATTTATTTATATAATATTTTTTGTATGAAGCTGTTTAATTTGAAATTCTTTAGCTTTATTAGAAATAAATAATATGAAGTGTTGCTTTCTTAAATATTCAATTTTGTATCCTCGCATACCGATGGTCGCTTTTGTCTAGGGGATATATCTTACTTGTCCATGAACTTTGATGTGCTCCTCAATTTTACTTACAGTATTACAGTAAATCGGGATGAGTTTCTCAAAATGGCGCCACAGCTTCATTTTGAGTTCGCATCTGGTTTACAAACCCAATCATCATTAGGATTTCGGTTTTTAAAGTACGGCTTTCTGTTAAGTACGGTATTTTGGCGTAAGTAAATAATATACTGCGTAATAACTAACACTTTCCTAATAATAATAATCCATTCTTTAATTCGATTTATGTCACAAAAATCTGTTTATTTTTTACTTCAGCTGCCCAATCTGGGTTAGACGCTGTTGGCAGCCGCCCACTCTGGGTCAGACGCTGTCTTTTGCCTGTTTGGTCCGCGGGAGGTATTTGATTTCCCTCCTACCACTCATATCTGAGAGGCTTTCCCCTATCCGCCACCTGGGGTCGCGCCCTCTGGGGGTTTCAGGCTCCCCCGAGGAGAAAAAGAAAACAACATCGAAAATAGATAAACTTAAAAATTGCAACCTATAACACCAGAACACTACTGTCCGAAGAGAAGCTTACCGAAATAGAACTAGAACTAAGCAAAATCACATGGGATATAGTGGGACTCAGGGAGGTTAGAAGACAAGGAGAAAGTTTACAGACGTTAAAGTCTGGGAATGTTTTCTATTACTATGGAAAAGAGCAGTGGGTGGAGTTGTTTTCTACTAGTTTTCTGGTAAACAGAAAACTAGTAGAAAATATTGTGGAAATAAAAGCAATGTCGACGAGAGTTTTTAAAACTCAACAAGCGATATACCAACGATATACCAACATCAGAACACAGTGAAGAAGAGATGGACATATTCTACGACGACGTTATTGAGGCTTTCAAACAAGCTCACTGTCATTTTACCATTTTATGTGGCGACTTTTACGCCAACATTGGACTAAAATTAGATCCAATAGAGTCCGCTTTAGGAAATTTTGGCAGCCCAGGAAGAAATGACCGTGGTGAAATGCTACTAAATTACCTACTGGAGAAAAACTTATTCCAAATGAACAGCTCCACAAAAAAACCGCATAGACGATGGACATGGAAAAGCCCAGATAGGAAAACTCTAAACGAAATAGACTATATAATTTCGAACAAAAAACGTATAGTTAAAGATGTTACCGTATTAAATAGCTTCACAACAGGAAGTGGTCATCGAATAATGAGGGCTAAGATAGAGATCCACGTCGGTAAAGAAAGGATCAAACTAACCAGAGATACCAAAACCAAATCATCGACCCCACCAAAGGATAAAGGCGCATTTGAAAAATAAATTTCTAAATCACTTCTAATTAAAATACCCACCAACGATATAAACAACCTAAATAGTAAAATAATTTCAACAATAACGGAAGCTTAAGCTAAATTTCATATAAAGCTACATAGAGAAGAAAAAATCAGAACTATTAATAGAGAGGTGTCAAAAGCCATTAGGAGGGACTTGCAAAACTACGAGAACCAGAAAGTTGTGCAGACAATTGAGCAGAATAAAAGCATGAAGGTGTTAAGAAGGAAATAAACAAATGATAAAAAAGAAATCCTTAAGCTTAGAGACAAAAATGGGCAACAAATATCAGACAGAGAAGAGATGTTACGTATAGTAGAAGGGTTCTATGAAGCACTATAGGCAAATCAAATACCTATAGATCTATCAGAACACACAACACTTAAATATTAAACCAAGGCTTAGAAGACATTCCTGATATCACATGCGACATGCTCTAAAGAAAATGAAGGATAACAAAGCCCCTGGAGAGGATAAAGTTGTTATAGATGCCATTAAACTGGGAGGAAACGTGTTAATAAATAAAATAAAAAATCTCTTTACTTTGTGCCTACAGACCCAGGATATTCCCATGTCCTGGAACAACTCATTAATGATCCTCCTCCATACAAAAAGTGATAATACAGACTTATAAAAAAGACTTAAAACTATAGACCCATAAGCCTGTAGCGTTTTATTTTTCTATTTCTTATGTTCATTAACGCTCCATTGATATTTCATTAATTTCAATAATTATATTAATAATTTCAGTCAACCTCTTTTATCGATATTTCTTTAAATTCTCTAAAAACTAAGTGGCGCCCTGTTATTTAATAGTTATAATCAAGTTTAGATTTTTTAATAGCCAGTCATAAGTGAACCTTCGAACAATCCCAAGCCTCCAATAATTCTGAGCTACCGTCCGCAAACTCTTGGCAAAATAGTAACACTGTAAAGTTAACGCCGCAAGCCTTCTAAATCATCTGTACAAACTCTTCACTCGTATTATCACCAACAGACTGGAAAGGAAATTTGATTTCTGCCAGCCGAGAGAACAAGCTGGCTTCCGCTCTGGATATGGAACAAACGATCATTTACAATGCCTTAAGATCTTAATAGAAAAAACGGTGGAATACATTAAACCTCTTGTCCTTGATTTCCAAAAAGCATTCGACACGGTAGAATTAACTTCAATCCTTAGAACATTGAGAGACTGCAGAATCGATTACAGATACTCCAAAATCATACAACAGATCTATGAAAATGCAACAACAACGGTGAAACTATATATTATCACAAAGAAAATAAAAAGGGGAATCAGGCAAAGAGATACGATGTCTCCAAAACCGTTTACTGCAGTCTTAGAACATGCATTTAAAACTTTGGAATGGGGTGACAAGGGTGTGAACATAGATGGTGAAAAGCTAAACCACCTTCGCTTTGCCGATGACATAGTACTTATACCCGACGATTTGAAAGACGCTAAAGAAACGCTGGAACAACTACAACGCGCTTCCAAAAACTTTTAAACCAACGTCCCGTGGTTTAAAAATAAACTATAACAAGACCAAAATTATGACAAACTTGGTACCTACTGTTTCAATCAGACTGGAAAACACCGAAATTGAGATCGTGGATAAGTACGTTTACCTCGGACACGAAACAAGAATTGGCAGAGATAACCAGACTACCGAACTGCTGAGAAGGATATCACTGGGTTGGACCGCGTTTGGTAAGCTAACTCAGTGATATATTTAAAAATTATGTTCCAGTTCACTTTAAAAGAAGAGCATTTAATCAGTGTGTACTTCCAGTTTTGACGCATGGCGTAGAAACACTAAGTCTCACTAAACTAAGTATGAGAAAACTACTAATAACACAACGTAAAATGGAGAGTTCTATGCTTGGTGTGAGGTTGAGAGATAGGGTTAGAAACGAAGAAATACGCAGAAGAACTGGCGTCGAGGATATTGTAACACGCATCGCAAAACTTAAGTGGAAATGGGCCGGTCATATTGCGAGACGGCAGATGGACTAAGAGAATTTCGGAATGGAGACCAAGATCGGACAAACGAAATAGGGGAAGACCACCAACTCGATGGACGGACGACCTCGAAAGAATTACCAGTAAATGGCTTGCAACTGCACAAGATAAAAGGACACGGAGACTTATGTAGGTGGCCTATGTTCAACAATGGACGCGTTTGGCTGGATGATGATGAAAAAACTAACCTAGCCCTAAGGTTACTGGTTATTTAACATCTGTTCATCGGTGGCACTTGACCGTGTTTGTTTATTTGTAAATATATATGTATATCGTAGAAGTGATATGTTATTAAAGAAAAAAGTTATTGTCTATTATGTGTGATTTATGTTATGTTTGTTTAAAGTATAATCACATATTTGCCATCTACATATATTATTCTGTTGCCATTAGTATATATGCAATCGACAAAAAAGCTTCTTCACAGTAAACAGCCTTGAAAAAGACGTAAATAAACGTCGAAACGTCGGCACCTTTTCAAAAAAAGGAGTTTTTGATTTCTTGATCCTTAACCTGCGAACTCCATCTACGGTCCTTATTAAGGACGCTACTTTTAGTCAGTTTTTTATATTATAATTTAAGGTACTTTTTTGTGTATTTACTAAATTAAATAGATTTGTGCTAGCCCAGATGCGTATACGATAGCTATAAAGCTTGGTAAATTCTTCTCAAAATTTATGAAGCATAACTTAACCTAATATTTTTTTTCAATTAAATATATTGCCATCGAAAACATTGTTTCCTTGGTAAAAATAATGTTTCCTAAAAAGTGATAACTAGCATTCAGGTCTCTAATAGGTTTATTTTAGGAACATTTAAAATTTCATGAAATCATATCGAGTATTTTAAAAGTTATTAACAAAAACATGAGTTTCAGAGTATTCTTTCGTCCTTTAGGGGCTTTTAATTCTAGGAAGGGGCTAAAGGAAAACTTTTTATTGAAACTCTGCTTTTTTTCTTAGAAACTCTTTAAATCCAGGAGATTGTCCACATAACTGCGACTTCTCTGTATAAGTGGATTGTATTCATTGTACTTCGGCTATATTGTTAATAAACTATTATAATAGAATTAAAAAAATAAATTGAAGCGCATTTGTTAATTTTTTGACAGACTATATTTCTTCTCCTTTAGAAAAAGCCAATATACTTTTGTTTTAAAAGTTTTTTTTTTCAATATTTATGGAAATCTCTGAAGGCATAAGTTTGAATTAACTCTGAATGTTAAAAAATTTATAAAATGAGTTTTACTATTCTTTGGCGAAATTTGCAGTCTTAATTGTAGTCGTATATTTATGGATCAATCTGTTTATTATTTTTTCTTTTAACCATTAAATAACATCTCTATTCGTTTTGTTTCGGAAACCAATGTTTTTTTTTTACAAAAGATTTTTATGTTTTTTCAATGTTAATTTTGATACATTATCTTACAGTACTTGGTCATATATTTTTAGTTCTGGAGTAGAGCACGGAAATCTAAGAGAACTGGCATTAGATCGAATGAAAGATTTGGGACTTAAATGTCGCGATGTTCGCACCAGAGAAGTGGGAATTACCGAGATTCACGAAAAAGTTAGACCAAACGATGTTGAGCCTGTTAGACGCGATTACTGGGCAAACGGCGGCTGGGAGACGTTTTTGAGTTATGAAGATCCGGAACAGGACATCTTGATCGGTTTGCTAAGGTCATACTTTTTTTTTTGCTTTATTTGAAATATAGAAAAAAATTAAAATTTTATTTAGGCTGAGGAAGTGTTCTGAAGAGATGACCTTCAGACCAGAGCTGCAAGGTGGTTGCTCTGTTATTAGAGAACTACATGTCTACGGTAGCGTGGTTCCAGTTAGTGGACGAGATGACGATAAATTTCAACATCAAGGTTTGCTTTTGTTTCGTTGGTAAAGAATGAAATAATAATGTATTTTTTTTATAGGTTTTGGTGTTTCACTAATGCACTGGGCCGAGACTATCGCCATCAAAGAGCACCGTAATACGAAAATTGCAGTTATATCTGGAGTTGGAACCAGAAACTATTATAGAAAGCTTGGTAAGTGCTAAGAATTATTTACTCGGTTAATATTATTTACTACTTACGGGAATACTGGTTAGATTTTAACCAGTTCAGTAACAAAGTGGACCATTGCGAAATATTTCCCAGTTTATTAGTTTTGGGTGAAATATGATCTTGAGATCATGTTAGTCATATATCTTAGTGCAACTTCCATTCACTCACTCAATTATGCCTTGTCACTTTAGCTATCCCCGTGAATAATTCTAATATTCAAAAAAGAAATAGTTTATATAATCTGGTTAATAGTAATAATTAATAATAGAATAATACGGAGGAAGTCTGAGGACAGTATGACTATACTTTTTCGCTATGTTATCTACTACATACTGCTTTTCCCATGATTTGGTATTTACAACTTCCAATAATTATTTCTTTGTATAAGATTCGTGAAAATAGAGATCATGTTTTAATAAAAATGTCAATTGCCAATTTATGTGAAGATGTGGGAGTTTTTCAGAAAGCCTTGAATGGTATGGTGCATTATCCATTACAATTGCACTGTTTTATCTTAAACTTAAATCCAAGTTTTATCAGGTATCTCCGCAAGGTTGAGACTGAGCAATGTTTGTCCCTTGCCGATAAGGTGTCCTTAACCATCTCTATGGTCGGAGCCTCATTGTTTTTGTATTTAGAATACACAACTCCCCTTAGCAGTTTCGCAATATCCGTGTCATTAGCAATATCCCTTTGATGGTCCTGCATCTTTTCTTTTTTTTTGTAAAAAAGGATTAAACTTTTTTTCTAAAAATAGCATATTGTTTTATAGAGAACGCTGTTTTTTGCAAAGCACTAAAATCATTTGTGAACTGAGGATCATTCCTTAGATTGTTATAGACATTTAAACAAATTTGTTTGGCATTCGTACTTAAACAATTACGTTTTAAAATTGCTTGATTTTCCCCTGTAGCTTCTACTTCCCTTGCTTCTTCCTCAACACTAGAAAATGAACTATCAGAACTATCTGAGTCTAAATTACCGTCCAAACCACTCTCCAAATTGTTTTTATCGTAAATGTTATTGTGCACCCAAGGTCTCCATAAGCCTGCACAAACACTTTTCTCTTCATTTACTAAATTTTCCTGTCTATGTTCCCAGGGTCAAAACATTTGAAGGTCTTTAGGTACAATACCAAAAGAAATCCACAAACACAAATAAAAAAACACACTTCCTCACAGTCTAAATCTAAATTCTCCACTTTCATAAACGTATAAAAAGCAAAACCCAGGTCAGGACTGACAAACAATAAATCACCAAATTTCGTATTAAAATTTCGACATTTCGTATTATAGGGTGGGGTTGTGTTGGTTCTTGTTTCGCCTTCTCCTTCTGTCCATCTGATCGATCGCTACTGCCCTGCATTTTTACTCATGCTGTGAGTAGGCTTTCTCACTCATGCTGTGATTAGGCTTGGAGTAATGGTTGGTACAATCGAGAAGAAGTCCTATTTGTCAACAAAAATAATAAAAACAAATATTTTGTATTTTTATATTGTAATATGGATTGTGACAAATAAAACCATTTTGAATTTGATTGTTTGGGCATTTAAAAAAACATCAATAAAAATGGTCCTATAGGATTGTCTTTCAGAATACCTGCCCAAACATTTAATTTTTGAGGATACTGAGTACGATATTCAAAGCTTCCATGTTCAATTTCTTGTGACCAATAAGAATGGAACGGTTGTGTTTACCATATAATGAGAAAGATGATTAATCTGTGTTAGCTTTTCCATAACGATTTCACAAAATTCTATTTATCGCCATTGATTATCGGGAAATATCTCATGAGTTTTGGAGTATTTAAAATATTTGGAGCCATATTTTCCAATTTTAGATACAGTTGAATTTGAAATATGCAATTCCTGCCAACTTCTGTTTGATCCAATTCTAGGGCACTCCTAACCATTTTATCCCGGCATTTTTTTTCTGAACACTTTCGACTGTTCTTGTTTCTTGCAGTCAATGAGGCAGAAACATTTCTAAATATTTCTAAATATTAAAATATATTTCTAAATATAAAACCATTTCTCAATAGTTGCAATAACATTTAAAAAGGCTTTTTGCATAAGGTCTATTGTCAAATGCGATTGCAAATAAATCCGTACATTCTGTGCATGAAGTACCACCATAATACCATTTGATTTTTTGAACCCTTTCGAGAGTACTATTTTTTTTGTATACAGTAGTACAGCCAAGGCGAACTAAAATAACGCTTTTAGTCTCAACAGCAGTGCAGTCATACAGCAAATAATGCCGTACTTGGGCGCTGAACAGGCACGGGCTATTTTCGGCCAGCGTCCGTCGCTCGATAAGTAATACAAAGTCGACCAACCTGTCTATGTGCATTAGTTTGAGTTTTACTACTTATTTTCTTTTTCTATTGATTTGTTTTAATCACTTTTTTAAATTCTAGGGTATGAATTAGAAGGACCCTACATGGTAAAATCTCTTAAACGAGATGAATATATAAGTTCTCAGCAATATTATGACCAGGCTAATGTGGATAATTTGGATATGCCAGCTGACTATAAGGGAGACTTCAAATTGATGTTTGATGACAATGCCGAGGATATAAAATGGATAAAAGAGTGGGATGCGAAAAATCGCGCAGCAACGGAAGAAAGTTATGTTCACCCAAAAGTAGATTTAGATATAGATGAGGAATTTCTCAAAAAGTTTGAGGAATGTAAAGTTTTTGTTTACTAATCTCATAATCACTAGTTAAGTATCAATGCTGTAATATAATATAATTTGGTTTGTTTCCGCAAACATGTTAAAAACTTGGCACTTATATGGATGAATATTCTATAGTGGTGGCCAAACAGATTTTTTTATCAAGATAAATTGTCTATTATAGAAAATCTAACGCGTTACATAGTTTTATAATATAAACCGTATATGCAAGCTTGAAATGCTCTGATAATTGTAATATATTTTTCTAGAGTTAGCATGAAAATTGTTTTATTTCATTTATTCGTCTGTGGACATCTAGTATTTTTTAAAATAAGTAATGTAATATTTTTTTAAACATTTATTTTCCAAACCTAGATAATGTTTTAAACGGCAAGCAGGAAATAAAACTTGGTATTAAACAAAAAACAGTTTTGGATTTTTTATAGCATGTATAATAATTTCCTTTTAAAATTTTATTTTATCAAAGAGGACTTAGTGCGAACATTAAAAAAATTAATGTAACAAAATGGTTCAATATTACACTTAAATGTAATATCGACGAAGAAAGAATAAATTTAAAAAATATGGTAAATTTGCGATCAAACAATACTTTTACAATATATACGTTTTTTTAATATATCCGACATTATTTGAGAGTTATAAACAAAACTAGAGAAGGTTTTAAATGAAGAAGCAATATGAAATTCCATATTAGCTCAACTGAATTTACTAAACTTGATCTCGTATAAGAAAAGAAGGTTTGGTAGTTAAAAGGAACTAATCGCTACGTTACGCTTATTTTCTCAGCCCTCGCTAGAGGAATTATTTGGAAAACTTCTTTTTTTAAAATGTTCTCTAAAAATGAATATGGTATGTGATATAATTGTTATCACAATCAAAAAGTAGAACAAGTCAGCAATAAAAAATAAAATAATTCTATTTGCGATTATTAGTTTCGACGTTTCCACAGAAAATAAAAAACGTGTTTACGCTTTTCACAAGAAGTTGCGTATTTTTTTTTTGAAAATATTTTTTATTTGATATTGTATATGATTACCCTTAATAATTAAACACTCTGAATAGCGTATCTCATGATAATTATTATGCTGAAAATATATTGATCCTAAAAATTCAATTTGACTGCAGGAACCTACCATAAGAAAATGATCTTAAAATATTCTTTATTCCTACACAACTAATTTTGGCTTCGTATTTTATTTTCCATAATTTTATTTAAAAATACAACACATTCATTTTCTTTAATTCACAAGTTACATACAATTGAAGACATTGTTTAAATTATGGTTCTATAACGTTACAATTTATTTAAGTACTTTATATTCCTTAATTGTCACACGGGACATTTTTATTTATTTAAATAACTTGTTAAT
This sequence comes from Anthonomus grandis grandis, assembly GCF_022605725.1. NCBI lineage: Eukaryota > Metazoa > Arthropoda > Insecta > Coleoptera > Curculionidae > Anthonomus > Anthonomus grandis. The sequence continues at coordinate 20,816,339 of NC_065549.1, forward strand.
ATGTAGTACTATTATTATCTAACTTGTTTGTAGACTATATTTTATACAGTGACCGCCTAAAGTTCCGCATAAATTTGATAAAAATTAGAGACATGATTTTTTAAGAAAACGCTCGGACCCGACGATTTTTATTTTAAATTGCGCATTATTTCACATAAAATTTTGTATACAGGGTGGAACAAAAAAAAAAGATGACGTCATCGGTCATTTTTTCAAATGGAATGCTATATTTTTTATTGCATTTTTAAAATATAGGCAAAGTTTCAAGCAAGTTTCGTATAACACACCTTGTCTCAAAACTCAATTGTTTCCGAAATATTTACATTAAAATAACAAGAAAACAAATAAGTACGTCTATTTACAAATTAAGGTAAAACCGAGGATAAAAATAATGTTATTAACACTGCCAATTATTTCTATTTCCATGGTTGCACTTGTTCTCCATTTTCGAATGTCACTGTCAGTTCGAAAATTAATAGTTTTTATCAGAATGAATTATGGTTAATTTAACGGAAACCCACCGAATTGAAATTTTGATGATGCTAGGGTACGGGGATCGAGTGCGCACGCAAAAAGAAGTAAGTGAACTGTTTAATGCCAAATACCCAAACCAACCTATTTTTCAGTCAACAGTTAGTAGAGTAGAGCACAAATTCATAACTTCAGGTCATTGTCAGGGATTTGCCAAGATCAGGCCGACCAAAAATTTCTGAAGAAACAAAATTAAACGTTCTGCTCTCCGTCGAAGAAAATCCAAACAATGCAACTTCACAAATTTCAGTTGATAATAATAAAGCCGAAACTTCAGTAAGACGCATCTTAAAAGCAAATGAATACCACCCTCATAAAATTAGACTAATACACGAATTAAATGAGGACGATCCTGATCGAAGAAACCAATTTTGCGAGCAAATGAGGAACATTTGCAATAATAACCGTCAGTTTGTGTTACGAGTTTTGTTTTCGGATGAAGCAACTTTTTGTTCAAACGGTGTCCTAAATTGGCAAAATTGTCGGTACTGGTCAGTGTCAAATCTACACTGGGCAACTGAGGCTCATACACAGTACAGTAAATCTATTAATGTTTGGGCTGGTATCGTGGAAAATAAAGTAATAGGGCCATACTTATATATACCCAGACAAACAAGACCCTGGCGTCCCGACAGATAATTTGTGGTTTCAGCAAGACGGCGCACCGCCACATTTCTTTCGAGATGTTCTTAATTACTTGAATACAGTGTTCCCAGGAAGATGGATTGGACGAAGAGGACCAATAGAGCGGCCAGCCAGGTCGCCAGACCTAAACTCCCTGCGACTATTTTCTATGGGGGTACCTGAAAAGTAAAGTTTATATTGAGAAGCAAAACTTGATACATTAATGTAGGATAAATTAGTTTTAGGTTCGTAGTTATTTAAATTGATACGTATAATATTATTTTTCTTTCGAAATCCATTTCAATAAACAATGAACTCTTTCAGGCTCCGTGAACGCTCCTTATCGATGTGTTATGATTAGGTGGCAGTTTTTACTTTAACGGTGACATCGGCGATGACGAAAGGGGACAGTCTTCATGAAGGTTCCGAAATGAGATACGGGAAAGAGACGCGTTTTCGGGGAAAATCTTAAAAGACGTAGGGCGTGTCCCTACGAAGACGAAAAACATTAAGACGAAAGACGTATAAAAGACGTAAAGACGGGTTAAGGTCAGGATCAGTAAGACGTGGCTGCATCCTTTTTCTTTTCTATTATAAGACGTGAGACGAGTTATAAGTGTTTTAAACCTGCTCGACGTAGGGATGTGAACGCGATTTACCATATCAGTTAACAGTTAAAGTCTACTCCAAACTCTTTTGTGCAATACTTTTCTTAATTTATTTTATTAAATGCTTTGAAAATCCCGCACCGGACTTTTCATTACCATCAACAAACCCTAGACAACATAGAAAACCCTACATTAATAAGAGGTTTCACAGTTTATAACATTTTATCCTCCATTTTATCTTAATTTGTAAATAGACATACTTACTTGCTTTCTTGTTGGTTAAATGTAAATATTTCTGAAACAGTTGAGTTTTGAGATAAGGTGTGTTATACGAACCTTGCTTGGAATTTCGCCTATATATTTCATAAATGCAATAAAAAATATAGCATTCCATTTAAAAAAATGACCGATGACGTCATATCTTTTTTTTTTGTTCCACCCTGTATACAAAAATTTATGTGAAATAATGCGCAACCCTAAATAAAAATCGACGGGTCCGAGCGTTTTCTCAAAAAATCATGACTCTAATTTTTATCGAATTTATGCGGAACTTTAGGCGGTCACTGTATATACATTATCGTTTGGTGCATTATTTAATATTTCAAGGGTATTTTGCAAAATTAATGGAATAATGATCTACATTGTTATTCAAGTCTGCCACTTAACATCACTGTATCTTTACACTCACACATTTTTTTATATAAAAAGGAAAATGCAACCTGGTATATGCAAGATAATTTATTCTCTAAGACTGTCATCACTTTCAATGATTTCCTTCGCTTTAAGTAACATAGTTACATGCCAAATGGACAACTTATTACAAGCATGATATATTCTTAATGCGTTTGCATACTCTTCCAAATCCCTTTGATCCAGACATTTTAACAGACTCAAGATCAGGTCATACTCCCTAGCGATTAAGTCAATTTAGAGTAAAAATAACTGGTTAAAGCAATTTCCCTACCTACCTTGTATTTTCAAATGACGGTAACATTTCGGTATAGGTATTCAACATGGTTTCCACTATACGTCTATCGTTACATAGATGGCAGATCGCAGCTCGAAACAAATTTCCTTTGGCATTAAACTGCAAAAGTGAACTGGAAAGATCGTAGCACGCTATTTCCTGTTTTGCAATTTAAGAAATTTTAGTAATTGTAATACTTCACGCAGGTTAAGCTTAATGCTGCATAACATGAAGATTCTATGTCTAAATTAGTTTGACCTAGTGAAGTTTTCTTCAAAATTAGTAATATGATAAGGTAGATCAAGCAGGAAGCTACCGGGTACTTCAGCGATTAAAATGCATGATTTTAAAATGTTGATTTACCTGAAAAATCTTTATAGCTTTCTGGTACTTTCCTGCCAGGGCCGCCAATTCTGCTACTTTTTCAAGGCATTTATTTGCATTTGACATATGGTTCTCTTGACGGAACAGTTCAGAAGCGAGCTCGTAGTGTCGACTCGCATTTGATAACTCTCTTTCGTCTTCCATCATTTCAGCTACTGATTCGTGAAGTTTGGCTGCCGTAAGCACCTTACCTGATAATAAATCATAACAGACTGCTGGTAATAAATGTTTGTTTTAATATTATGTTTTATTCTGTAATCTCATCGACGTGCTCTTATTCGTAATACTTATTCTTGTTTAAAAATGTACGGCCTCAATTTCCTATTCGGCAAAGGGTGAGCCAAAAAAAAGATACATAGACTAAGTTAAAGAATATTTTATTGATAAGGAAGCCCTAAAGGATTCTGATTTTTGTATAATATTGATTTTCTGTTATTTTTTAACATTTCCAACAATTTATTTTCTAACGCCTTTAATTTCTTGGCATATTTATTTTTATGTGTATATTATATTCTTGTAAACAAAGTCATCAATTATTCATAATAATAATAATAATAATAGTAATAATCATCTTTATTTCATCAATTCAAAAATAAACGATGTTTCTGTCAGAAGCAAGAACAACTAGAAAAGAAAAAAGAACAGACAAAAAAAGTGAATCTCAAAATATTAGGTATTAAAATCATTAACATTTTAATAGTTTTTGGAATAAAGTAAATCTTTTAATCTTTTTCTAAATAATGAGACAATACGAGCAAGCTTTATTTCCTTGGGCAATTAAGAAATAAAATCCACTAGAAACAAAAGCACTTTTAAAAAGCGGTGGAGCGCAAATAGTATTGATCTATGGTAGAAGCTTGTATTGTAAAGTAAATGAGAAATGAATGTACATTTAAAAAAAACTGTTAAGACCCTATTATCTCTGAAGGTAGCTCTGCGTGATTCCGTTTTTTTAGCTTAAATAAAATTCTCATGGCATACCTATCTCAAATAGCATAGCAAAAATAATGAATCTGGGCAGTTACCCTAACAATGTATTCCAGGTGTAGATAGCTCTGCTATGTAAAAGTTCAGATTAATGACATATACAGGATGTTAATTAGGTATGTATTCTGAGTATTAATTATTAGTTATTAGTTATTAGAATTTTTCATTAGTTACAAATTCTTCGATTTTTTTTTTGTTATTGGTAAATGGTGAAATACTCAATGTTTAGTGGAATTTTTGTAATATTTGAAATTTTGTAAAAGTTAATACACCTACCTAGTAGTTTTATTCTCTGTGCTTAATTGCTCTAATTTCTTGATGATTAGTCATCATAAAGTCATAGTAAACGTCTTATTATTATATTCTAAAAACCTTAAAACCTTTGATATCGTAACGAAATTGGCAACGCCACAAATTCCAGCTGTTCTCAGTCATTCCGGAATGACACAAGTGGGCACACCGCATGACGTCTCTGGAGACGCGTGGAAGGTCAGCGAATCTTCCGGAATCATGGTCAGCCGAGTATATAAGGAACCGCGTCGCCGCTGGAAGGCACTTGACGACAGTTCAGTTGGAGTTCAGTTCAGGATATTAGCGCAATATTTAAATCAGACATAAATAATAGTAAATAAATATTTCTAGTAGTCGTAAGTGATTGTGTTTAGTAGTGTAAGTGTGTGAATAAATCAGTTATTTAATAAACACGAGTTGTTCGAGTTGTTTAATACACACCTTCGGTAAAAACGCTATATTTATTATCTACTACGTATTCCTTAAGTAAAAACCATTAGTTTAGGTGTTAATGTAATGCAGTTTAATTACGTGATTATTGAAATCTAATGTGCGGTTACTTGATATATAAAAATTTCGAAAAGAAACTTTTTCCCATTTTTCTTGTGTGATCTAGAGATATGCAATTAATTGCATTTAATTTTTTTTCTCAAAATTTTATCAATCCTTACGTCCAATACATTGGAGACGAATTTACCTTTATGCCATACAATTCAAGGCCACATAAGAATCTTCTGCTTTTCCAGCATACAGTCCTGACCTAAATCTGATCGAACATTTATCGAATGAGCTAAAGTGACGATTTCGATCTAGACTTCATCCCCAAACTCAATCCCAGTACTTATTGTTGCAATAGAAGAAGATTGGCTTTACATTCCACAAGAAACAATGGCAAACTTATTAATTAATGATTAGTGGGCAATGTACCTCCTGTTTAGTAGGCCTCCGGTTTTTCTGTGTGTTCGTTCAAGTAGAGCCCCCTTTTTAATGAAGCCATAGCCCTGATGATGGCCCACAGCCGAAAGCGCTAGGCAGCTGTTTCTTACGCTGAGTACGTATTTTTCTTTAATTTGACTTTCTCAATAGCAAACTTTATTAGATCTATACCTAAACGTAAAAGACATGTTAGGAGGCAAAGGAGATCATACCCATTATTAAAAAATTAAGGTTTAAGTTTTAAATTGTCAATAGCCCTTTATGTGAATAATAAAAACGATTAATTTGCTTAATGTATTAATTTAATGTTAATGTTGAACATAGAAAGATGAAATAAGTTTTCGTAAATTTATATTCAAATAGCATTTTTTTCTCCGATTTCTATGCACGCAAGTGTATTTTCTAAATTGATATTTACTGAAATAGAGACAAAATAGCTCAATAACTAATTATATAACAAAATGACTTATTATGAATTCGTCATAACAATATCGATTTTACTTAAATCAGGACTAATGCAATCAAATGCCTTTGAAATTTCCTACACTAATAAAGATAAATTATTTGAACACATTCTTAATTATATATCTTTGAAATGATTTCAAAAATTTTCGCAATAATAGATAATGAAAATATACCTGTATAGTTATTAACATAATCTTGTTTGACCTTTTTGTATAGTGGTATAGCCTTAGAAAGTTTTGGTTAGAATTAATTGGTTTGAAAAAATACTGTGTGGCTACATAGCAGTTATAAAGGTGTGCCAAAAGTGAAACCAAAAAATGCAGTTTATTTTACGAGCTTACAATTGATATTCGAGAGTTGGGTGGAATGGGTGGATGGGTGAAATCTTTAGTTTCAAAGTAGCATCGAAAACCATCTTCCCAGTCTTAAAAGAAAAATTGTAGAGCTTTTCAGAATTCGATGTTTCACTTAGCACAAGAAATTAATTTCCGCATTATTTCTTTTAGGGATGCTTCTTATATTTTTCGCCAAAGCAGTAAAATCTACTTTTTCCCATGCATATTTTATTTATTTAAATTAATGGAGTGCCAAAATATTGTATTTTTGCCTCTCCCAATAACCCTGTCACGCTATCAAATTTTCAAAAAGTAATTAATAAGAAAAACGGCCTAACATCCATATTTCTCGGAAATGGATGTATTTGAGTAAATCAATAAATAGCAATTTGACCTTTTATTGCCAATGTTGTGATAATGCATTCTTATTGATTAAACTTAACCGTTTTAAGTATATAATTATTAGTGCATGGATGCAGAAGTATTTGCTTCAGCAGCCAATTAAACAATATCGACATTTAAATTTTAAATTATTTTGGAAGAAAAGCTAAGTCCTTCATAAATAATCCGAAAAAAATCGCTAATCTCATTTTATATAGCAAACAAACCTAGCTGTATTATGAATCTTACCAATTTGTGTATACAACTTGATAGCCCTATAATAACTTTCAATAGCCTTCTGATAATCGCATTTTTTAAAGCAGTTCGCAGCTTCAGTATAGTTGATGGCAGCTTCTAATAAATCATCTGTTTTACAGTTTAAATTTGCGGCATCTATAAAAGCCAATCCAGCTTGCACCCAGTTTTTCGCCATTTTGAACAAATTTCCCGCTCTTGTGTAGTAGTCTATTGCTTCTAACGTCTTAAAGAATATTTTACTTAGACTAATTATTATTGACTTTTTAATAAGTACCAACCTCTTTTCCGCTACTAAAGAAAGCCTGAAGAAATCCACCTGGATTCATTTTTTTTTGGGCCTCATTTCTTAACTGAATAGCTTTATTCTCAATATGAGATGCCATTTTTAGGTCACTAAATTGTGATAAAAAAATTTGTTACAAAAAAAATTTGAAAACGACAAATTATATCTGACATCTAGGGAAATACAAACAACGATTTAAAGGCAAGAAAGTACGTTCAGACATACTTCTAATTTTAAATATACAGGGTGATTTTTATAAGAAGGTCCTGCTTTTGGGAGATGATAGGCGACGTTCAAATATAACTTTTAATATAAGACACTATGGGTCGGAAATGCCTCAGAAGCAAAATACAGGGGGTTAAAGTTTTAAAAAAAATTAAGAAATTAATTTTTAGTTTTTTGACTGTTTAAGATATCGGTGTCAAATTTTCTCAATAAAGCTACCTAATAAAGATGCTTTAAATGTAAAAAGTAAATGTTTTAGTTTCAACCAGTGGCGTAGATCAGATAGGCATTAGAGTAATTTTTTAATAAAAAAAATAGTACGTCACTGATAATCAAAAATTTTAAGAATCCTTGGTTTATTTAACAGAAAAAAAGGTATCCTGCATCTTTTTCCCAAAAGGCACCATTTTATCAGAATTTAAAAATAAATAACTTTAATAAAAACTAAGAAAAAAAAAATTATTGGATAACGTTAAAAAATACTAAATAATAAATAATAGTAATTAATAATTAATTTAAAAGGTGCTCAAAATGGCCGCCATTTTGTTGGATACAGAGCCTGCAGCGTAATGTTAAATTGTCGTGAATTTTCTGAATAACTTCACCCCTATCTTTAATTTCGGTATTTGGTCTCGCACGAACTCATCGGATTCGCCGAGTGTGCATATCCGCTAACTCAATGCCACGCAAATTGCAAAGAGGGACATGATAACAAAATAACTAATAGCTTTGACGGTTGCTAGGATATTTTTGACATACGAATCAAAACTTTGTTATAACGTCATCTTCCTGATTAATTTAAATAAGGTAGTTGTTCTGCCGTTGCTTTATTTTGAATGTTATGGGGCGATTTACGTGGAATGAATTGGCAGATATGCATTTAACCCTTGGTGAATCCAGAGGAAATGCTGTATTGGCTCGCGCGATTTATGCTAATCGTTTTCCCAATCGAATGGTCCCAGAGAGAAGATTTTTTCTTAAGGTCGACAGGAGTCTACGTGAGGGAGGACAATTACAAGTAAGTACCTACTTAAAAAGAATAAAAACAAAAAATTAACATTTACTTTTTGTTTTAGGTGAACCCAGGTATAAGAGTTCATGCAAGACCTATTCGTGATAATGTTGAGGAGGAAATACTTCACAATATTGAAGAGGATCCAAATACAAGTACCCGAAAAATTGCTGATCACCTGAGGATAAGCCAAACGTTGGTTTGGAAAGTTTTGCATGATAACCACCTTTATCCATTTAAAAAACAAAAGGTTCAGCATCTGTTGCCCCAAGACTATGCTAATAGATTCGCGTTTGCCACTTGGTATCTTCAATAAGGGGCTGAACACCCAGACATTCGCCAAGCTATTTTGTTTAGTGACGAATCAACGTTTTGCCGAGAGGAAAATTTCAACCCAAGAAACCCTTGATGAAAACCTCATGCTAAATTTATCCGTGGCTACCAACAAAAATTCTCTGTGAATGTTTGGGCAGGTAGGGGAGAACTTGATTGGTCCGTACATTTTGCCAAGACGTCTCATTGCAGGGAATTATTTGATTTTTCTTCGAGATGTACTGCCTGAACTTTTAGAAGATGTGCCATTGGATGTTCGGCAAATAATGTAGCTTCAACCTGATGGCTGTCCGGCACACTATGGTCGCGTTGTCAGGGAATATTGGAACCAAAGATATCCTAGACGTTGGATTGGGAGGGGAGGCCCAGTGGCTTGGCCAGCGCGCTCCCCCGATTTAAATCCCTGTGATTTTTATTTGTGGGGTCATTTGGACCAACTTATTTATTCTACACCTGTGCCAGATGAACATAATCTTTTGGCTCGCATTGCAGTAGCTGCAGGCGAAATTAAAGATAGGGGTGAAGTTATTCAGAAAATTCACGACAATTTAACATTACGCTGCAGGCTCTGTATCCAACAAAATGGCGGCCACTTGGAGCACCCTTTAAATTATTTATTAATTATTATTATTTAGTATTTTTTAACGTTATCCAATAATTTTTTTTTCCTTAGTTTTTATTAAAGTTATTTATATTTAAATTCTGATAAAATGGTGCCTTTTGGAAAAAAGATGCTTATTATTTAGTGCCAAAAGGCACCATTTTATCAGAATTTAAATATAAATAACTTTAATAAAAACTAAGGAAAAAAAAATGATTGGATAACGTTAAAAAATACTAAATAATAATAATTAATAAATAATTTAAAAGGTGCTCAAAGTGGCCGCCATTTTGTTGGTTACCTTCTTTTCTGTTAAATAAACCATGGATTCTTAAAATTTTTGATTATCAGTGGCGTACTATTTTTTTTATTAAAAAAATACTCTAATGCCTATCTGATCTACGCCACTGGTTGAAACTAAAACATTTACTTATTACATTTAAAGCATCTTTATTAGGTAGCTTTATTGAGAAAATTTGACACCGATATCTTAAACAGTCAAAAAACTAAAAATTAATTTCTTAATATTTTTAAAAACTTTAACCCCCTGTATTTTGCTTCTGAGGCATTTCCGACACATAGTGTCTTATATCAAAAGTTATATTTGAACGTCCCCTATCATCCCCCAAAAGCATGACCTTCTTATAAAAATCACCCTGTATTTTCTGAATTAACAGATACATAAACAGAAAGAAAATAAATAAATGTTTTGAATAATGGAATATATTAAAAAGTAATTAATAATTTTATTTGGGATACAATAATAAGCGTAATAATAAAAATAATCCTAATCCGAAATATTTCTCTACTGCCACTCTCTAGTAATACTATCAAATTCAAATTCTTCTATAAAGGGTGTATCGATATTTCTTATCATAGTTTCTCCGCAATAAAGACATTCTGAAGCCAATATATTGTCTATTTCTGTTTTTACTTGGTCCCTTGCTGACATACCTAAATTAAAAACGATAATTAATTTTTATATGAATAATTATCAAAGAATATATTTACGCAATATATTTTTAAATAAATATTTATCAGAAAAATCATATTTTCTTTAAAAATTTTACATTCTTTTTTTAAGCTATTGAAAAACTAAAACGTCAAAGTATTCTAGTTATTTTACAGGCTTAACAAACCTCTTAAAAAGTAATTATTAAATTTAGGGGTGCGTTATACATGATCTATTCACGTTTCAGTTTTGCTTGAAAAATATGGATTTTTGATGTATACACGTTTTGGACAGAACAGAAAGTTTTGGATAATGAAAATGAAGCTGCTTGGCACTCTATAGCCACGGATACCTTAAGGAATCTATGAAATCCTGACAATTGGGGTTGGAAAAAAATATCGCTTAATGCTCACAAAATCTACTTTAAAAAAATTTCTCGTCAGTATCCAGAGAATTTTAGCTGCAGAAAATTGGGGATGCTTTTCTTCATGTTTTGCAAAGAATGCATTAGCATGGATTATAAAAACGCTGAAATATAAGAGATTGATATGGATCTTTATGATGAAATTTATAATAACTGGTTTTAATATTGATGATGATAATTTTAGGAATAAATCAAATAAAGTTTCATGATCAATTAAAGTTTTTATTTCGAAAATTACTTGTTTTTATCTTAAATTCCCCGAAAATAATAGGAATCCTACGTTCAATTTATATTTTAAATTACATGATATGTATTCATCGTACAGAGTTATTCTGTAAACAATTTTAACGGACCTCATAATAGCTTTTTATAGGTGGGTTATACGTATTCCTTTAGTCAGAAGAAAAGTTATGAGGAATTTGGAGGAACAAATTTGTTAAACAATGGCAAAAGCAGCAAACTTTCACAAGTCACATATCAGTCGTTGACATTCAATTTTTTTTCGCTTTGTTTTTTTTATCGTATCTTGAATATATTGAAAAGGGCACTTTTTGAACGTCCCAAGGTACTAAAGAAAATTTTATTATTTGCAATTTTTCTGTAAGTATGTAAACACCAAACAAGCATAGTTTTCGAGTAAAACTAAAACGTGGACAAATCAAAGATTACCTAAGAAACATACTGCTCAATTTAAAGCACTTCACGGTTTTATAATTGTTAGAGGTCTCTTAAACATATAAAACAAAGAAATCTTAAAAAAGTAACGTTTTAGTTACGTTCTCTAGTACATATAATCATTAGCCTCTTAATGAAGCTAAATAAACTTAATTATTGCATTATATAATTATTATAATTTAAATAATAAACACAAAAATAGAAACCTACCAGACGATCCAGTACTAATGCTATCCGAGTTACTTTGCAAGCTAAGTGTTTGGAATTGACGTTCTAGTTCTGCTAAACGACTTTTTTTTAAGGGACCTAAAAATTTAAAATCAGATAAAAAATATCGTTGAAATCTAAAGTAAATTTTTACCTAGATTAGGTTCTAATTCCTTTAACAAACAGTCTGAATGGAATTTATGTTGACAGGGAAAAAAGTAAAAAGGTTTGACTAGAAGAGTGACCTCACAAACTTCGCACTTATCTGAACTATTTATGTATGTGTAACAATTTCTAAAATTCTGAATTTCTTCTCGTACTTGTTCTGCCGATTTGGTAGCTTCTTCCATCTCTTCTTTAATTGATTGGATTTTTTGATTATATTCCTAAAAAAGATAAAAGTAGAAGTAAAAAAGATAAATAAAAATTTTCACTGTTGATTGAGTGAGATTGACTGCCAACGATGGAACAGATTCTTAACAAACAATCCAAAAGCATCCTATTTTATCAGATTTATATACCTGGTGTTTAACATATGAAAAAATATAAAAAACTAACAATTAAGTCTCTTTGTGTGATGATTATATGAGAAGCTACAATTTTTGTCTGTGAAAAGTTTACAAGTCATTACATATAAATGTAATTAACTTATTTTGTCAATATGATATTATTGAGTTTGATATTAGTGGAAAATAACACAAATATGTGCACATTACAACAAAATTTCATTATTGTCCAATGTCATGGTTTAGGAAAAAATACCTCTTACTCGTATGTAATAAGTATCGTCGCTTTGCACCCTAAATAAACCCCAAATACCAAATTTCAACCCAATCGGACCAACAGCAAAACAGTTATGAAAGTGACGGGATTTTAAAACTCAACACGTCAAATATCTATCAAAATTCATTAATTGCGTCCTAAAGAAATGCCTAAATCCAAAATTGCATAATTTAAAATTTTTTTCAAAATCAGAAAACTGACATTCCAGAATTCATATTTTAAATTAAATAGATCAATACGATCCACTGTGAATAAATCCGATTACTTTTAAATGAATTAAACGTGCCAATTTGTTTTTGAGCTAGCCAGTTTGACCTTATTTTGGTTGACAAAAAATGCATTTTTTTAAAACCTTGCCGAATTTTCCTGGTCGCAATACACAATTTCCCCAATTGATATGCACATATTCGGAACGCCCAGAGTTTTTCCGATTAGGCGGTACCTTTAATAGACTTCTTTCGAATAATTTTCATTAAGAATTTAATGAACTTGTGGTAAGGTTTATGAAAATAACGGAGGAAAATGGACTGTTTTGAAAAAAAACGCTTTTTTTGGTACTTAGAATATACAGTGCGGCTCTTAATTGGACGTAGTTATGCATAACGCGACCAAGCGCAAAAATAAAAATTGTGGGAAAATACTTCAAATGACCTTAAAAATCAATACATTAAAATACGGATCTAATTTTTGCAAGCTATATTCAAGGCAATATTTCAAATTATACTTTGCTTTGCTTGCATTATGCTTTTAGCAAAACGTAATAAATTTTAGAAATTATGATAAAAAATTTCACCTAGTCTGGTTATGCTTTTTACTTATTATTAGTTTTTTTTAATTTTATAAATAAAAAAAACTGAACCACGCCAAACTTGTCGCATTGTGCGTTTATGCAAAGCCATGTATTTTTTTTAGACTGTATATTTCGACTAACAGTTCAACTTTTCATTAAGGTAGTTTATGAACAACAGAAATTTTTGTTAGGACTGACCTAAAATGAAAAGTGACTATTTAAAACTCTTCCAGAGACCTTTTAGAAAAAGTCCTTTCCTGTAAAAGAACTTTTTATTTTAAACTAAAAGAAACAACAAAAATAGAGTAAAACTAAACTACTTTATTTACTAACATAATAAGCTATGCAAATTACAACTGCATAGGTATATCCTTGAAAAACTTCAAATAAAACTAGAGTTTTTTATAACAACTAACGATTACGTAAAAAAATTTATTACTGTCCCATTTTCAATGTTAAAATCCGGTTGCCTAAAATTTCCTTCTAAGTCAGCCTCAATAGTGGGATCACCTAAAAAAAATTCGACAAAATAAAAACGAAAGTTTAAAATACTTCATAGTAGCACTAGATAGTTTGGTATCTACTTACCTCTAAATTTATTTCATATGCGCGTTTTAGTATAATAGTAGTCCGGCTCATTTTTTTAAAATTTGAATTGAATCAATATTAACGAATAATATTCATAAACATAACCTGTACACATTACTCAAAAAACGTCAATTGATATTTGCTAGCTAAGTTCGGTAAATGCATCTGCGACAAAAATAATCAAAATTTGACAGATATCACGTGATATATTACCTATTTTTCTGTTCCAGATAACGTGACTTTTTTGTTCGCTGATGCAATTACCGAACTAAGCTGCTATTTGCATCACTAAACCAAGCGCCAGTATCATGGCGTTTAATTGAAATGCAAAATTTCGCGACGTTTATTCGCTTTATGCAAAATTTAACAAAAACAAAACGAGATTTAAGTAACTAAATTCAATACAAGGAAAAGCATCGATTTTCACTAACTTCAATTTTGATACAAAAATAAAACAATAGACCCATAATGAATTCTTAATAACGTGTATTGCCACCTCTAGCTGCAATGACCGCTTGAAGTCTTCGCAGCATTCCTCGTATCAAATTATGAAAACTTTCCTGCGGATGTTTTCTCACTCCTCACGAGCAGCATGTTCCATGATAGAGCATAAACATAGTTTTTGTCTAGTTCTGCTTTTTATACGAGAAATGATATTATAACTGTTGTAACTGATATTTATTTTTATTTAAATTTTCTTGAAAAAATAATCAGTGGTGCGATAATTTTGTCCAGGAGTTTATATCCCTAACTTTAGATTCCTAACGCTCGAGATTTTTTTCGCAGATAAATATAAGATTTAGCTGTCAGATGACACAATAATACCAAAAAAAACGAATTTGGCACTTGGTTGCGTTATGCATAACTACGTCCAATCGTCCCCCTCCCCTCTTATCTTTCGAATCGAATGCGTTTATATAAAAATTTGAAATTTGGCACACATCATAAGCAATCTAGAATATTAAGTCATTACTTCTACCAACAGCAAAATGGCAGCCTTTAAAAACCTTATTTTTCGCATTTTATTATATTTCGCATATTAAGTCGTTAAAATAACAAAAAAAAAGATTCAAATATGTAATTTCTCCCATAAAACTAAGCATTTTGGCCGAAGCACTTTTTTTATTTAAATTTTAGTTTGGCCTCTGAAGCAGTTTGAATTTTTTTTTTCTCAGTTTTATTGGCTTATAATGACTCACCCTGTATACGGATCTGGCCCAAAAAAAAATACAGCTCGTAAGCCAATAACCCTTATGTCCTAAAAACTTTAAATGTTTGAAGGCTTTACATTTGAGTTTTCGTGAGCCGAAAGGAATTTGACCCATTTTTTTACTAATTTTTGACTTTGAGGCAGTACCGCCTCCTATCCGTGGTGCCGGAAAAAAAATTGTTTGTGCAAAAATTGTTTGTGCAACTGCCAAAGATATGAATTATATGTCAAAAAACATGAAAATTAGGGTTGGACGTGGCGCATATATATAGTCGCCAAAGCCCATATAAACAAGAATGTTTAATGAAAAATGGCGAAATCTTTCCAAAATAGGTCTTGGGTGCAGAAATCAATGTATTAACAGGAATCAGTAATGAAAATTCTGAACAAAATCAAATTCTCTTTAACTTAAGGCATCCAAGAACGAAAAAATCTTGTATAATTTATGCTAACAAAATTCTGGATTCTATATTCATATTCATCTTCTTTATATACAAAAAAAAAAATTAAAAACATTTTAATTTTAAAGAAAGAATCTGAGTTAAGTTATATAACTGCTTAGAGAGCACACTATTTTGTATTTTTTTAGGCTTGTGTTGTTTTTTTAGGTTTCTTTTTTTTAAATCTTTTAAACTTATTGCATGTTACTTAGCATGACAAGAAAAAAATTAAAATCAGGGGGTCTTCGGATACCTCGTCAATAAGGAAGGGTGTTCGGCAGGGATCTATTTTGTCTCTGCTTCTGTTTAATACTTACTCGGAAGCCATTTTCAGAGAGGCTCTAGTGGAGGATATGGGAGGTAGTAAAGTAAACGGTGTCCGCATCACTAATATAAGATATATAGACGACATCGTGATCCTGGCAGATAACAAATCAGACTTGCAAAAAATGATAAACCAGATTACAAAATACAAACGATTCGGATTACACATGAACACTTCCAAAACCAAATTAATCGTTTTCTCCAAGGTAGATATCACCAAAACGCTTTTGATCAATGGCAGAAATATCGAACAGGTATCATCCTTCAAATATCGTGAAATCATAATCAACTCGCTGTGCGACGCAAACCGGGAGATACGTTCTAGAATAGAGCGAGCCAGGAAAATTTTCACCAGAATCGATGCGATAACTGAGAGAAGGATCGAGGCTTTTGAATGTATGTACAGGGTGGCCAAATAAGCGAGGTAAGCGACTGTATCTCAGGATCTGAACATCTGGCAACAATGGAATTTTTTTTATTATCATAAACGTGGCTATGAGAAAATTCTGGAAATTATTTTTAAGCTCCGTATTTCACCGCAAGAGGGCGCAACTAAAAATTAAATAAAAGAAACGTCTTTTTCTCCGAAAACTTAAATATTAACTTATACTTTTGATATTATTTTTAGTAAGCCTAGATAATTTGCTATAATTTTGGTTTTATGAATCATTGACGTACGAACGATAGTAGGGGTGGGGGAAGCTATTGAAAGTGGAATCATTAAAATCGGTGTAAATTCTAAACCACTTATTCGATTTAAGCGATTCAAAATTTATTTGCAAGATAAATGTAGCTGCTTTAAAAGTCTGATCTCATCACTACCCTATAGTTCCTAATAAAACCGCCAAAGGGCGCAATTTGTAATAATTCCCGTTTTTTTTATTTTGCTCCAAAAATTCAAATCGAATGGTAGATTTTTGACATCATATTTAAAAAGTAGATAAAATTTGCAAAGATACTGTGAAAACCGCACGATGATATCTTTGCTTGTTTAAAAGTTATAGCGAATTAAAGTATTTTACGCACCGAGTCTAAACTTATATACCGCTATCTAGCGCTCGGCCTTAGAATGTCTAGTTAACGTATATAGTAGGCGGCAAAAACAAAAGAAACTTTTAAAAAGGATTGTATGGAAACGTCAAATATTTATTAGACGGCCAGTTTAAATCTGTTTTCAATTTTCTTTGCTCGATTTTTTGTAAAATGCCTTTAACAAATAATGAAGCTGTGGATTTGATTGCGGTTTTCTTTAAGTGCTTTCAAAATGCAGCAATAGCTGAAAGACAGTATGCCCTTCGCTATCCAGATCGCCGCCATTATGGCAGAAGAATTTTTCCACGGTTGGTACAGCGACTACGCGATACTGGGAGTTTTAGTCGGCCCAAATTTAGAAGGCGTCGCTCTACTGGAAGAACTGAAGAAAACATTATTAATGTGTTGGCCTACGTAGAGTTTAATAGGCATATTGGAACTCGTGCGTTATCTTTACATTTGGAAATAGCTCGAACTACTGTTCAAAATATACTTAAAGACCACAGGTATACATATTTTTAATACATCTTTTTATTATAATTTTCTTCTCGAATATAGGTATTTCTTTTTATTTTAAGGCTACACCCTTTTCATATAATCCTACACCAAGCTCTAAACGAACATGATTTTGAGCGCCGAATTGATTTTTGCCAATGGATACTAGCAATGATTCGCGAAAACAGGGATTTTTTGTCACAGATTCTGTGGACCGATGAAGCCACTTTTTGTAGCGATGGGAAAGTCAACAGACATAATATGCATTATTGGTCGGTTGAAAATCCTCGTTGGATGCGAGAAGTCCAGCACCAAGGCCGCTGGAGTGTAAACGTGTGGTGTGGCATTATCGGAATGAAAATTATTGGTCCTTATTTTTTTGATGGCACATTAACCGGTAATGTTTTTTTGCAATTTTTAACAAATTCCTTGCCTATTTTAATGGAAGATTTGACATTGAAAGTAAGACGGACCATGTATTTCCAATTGGACGGGTGCCCAGCACATTTTTTCCGTTTGGTGCGGCATCATATAAATAATTACTTTCAAGGGCGCTGGATCGGAAGGGGGAGTCTATATCCTTGGCCGGCCAGGTCACCCGACTTAACATGCCTAGACTTTTACTTATGGGGTCGTTTAAAAGATATTGTGTACCAAACTCCACCTACAACAAGACAGGATATGCAAAACAGAATCCGTGGTGCAATAAATGAAATATCAGCTGCTGAAATCGAAACAGCAGTTTTATCCACCCAAAGAAGGTTGGAACCTTGTTTGGAATGTGATGGAAAGCAGTTTGAACCCCTATCGAGGCATTAAATACCAAATATGTTTGGGTTTAAAATCGGTTCTTTTCAGGACCATAATTTAAATATAAAAAGAAATTCGTTAATAAAATTATTCGCCTTAAGAAAGTCACATAAACTTCCAGTCATTCTGTGATACATAGGTATTATTAATTTATAATTTATCAATCAATTATTACTTTCATAATTTATTAATTATGACAACATCATGGTATCCTAGTTGTGGTAATACTATTAGAGATTATTAGGCGAGACACTAGATGGCGGTACGTAAGTTTAGGCTCGGTGCGTAAAAAACTTTAATTCGCTATAACTTTAAAACGAGCAAAGATATCATCGTGCGGTTTTCACAGTACCTTTGCAAATTTTATTTACTTGTCAAAAATATACCATTTAATTTGAATTTTTGGAGCCAAATGAAAAAAACTGAAATTATTATAAATTGTGCCCTCTGGCGGTTTTATTAGGAACTACAGGGTAGTGATGAAATCAGACTTTTAAAGCAGCTATATTTATCTTGCAAATAAATTTTCTTGAATTGCTCAAATCGAATAAGTGGTTCACCGTGCTACACCGATTTTAATGATTTTACTTTCAATAGCTTCCCCCACCCCTACTATCGTTCGTACGTCAATAATTCATAAACCAAAATTATAGCAAATTATCTAGGCTTACTAAAAATAATATCAAAAGTATAAATTAATATTTAAGTTTTCGGAGAAAAAGACGTTTTTTTTTATTTAATTTTTAGTTGCGCCCTCTTGCGGTGAAATACAGAACTTAAAAATAATTTCCAGAATTTTCTCATGGCCACTTTTATAATAATAAAAAAAATTCCTTTGTTACCAGATGTACAGGTCCTGAGATACAGCCGCTTACCTCGCTTATTTGGCCACCCGGTATATCGCCGCAAGCTCCGTATCTCAAGGATTCCCCGAGTTACAAACGAATAGCTATTGATAAGAATGAAAAAGGCAAAAGAGTTATTAAAGATCATTAATGAGAGAAAAACAACATACTTACTACAGATATGGTCTTTATCATACGAGGCGAAAAAAAAAATTACTGGGGCTGACAACTAAAGCAAAGATTCAGGGAAGAAGATCCGTTGGAAGACGTCACAACTACTGATTGAAAGACATAAAAGATGGTTCGGGTGCACTTCAACTAAGATTTTTAGAGCTGCTGTATTCAGGAAAATGTTAGCCATATGGATCGCCAACCTTCATGAGGAGAGGGCGTGATAAGAAGAAAAAGAACTTTGCATGGGTATCTTCTTTCACACATTTTATGTTGAGTACTGTCCTATAAATTTTATCCTAATTATATGTATGCATTTTTACCCTTATATTGGGGCCATGCGTCAATCAATATTCTTTGACAACTTTATCTGTGTCTCGAAAAGGAATTTATCAGGCGTGACTTATCTATTAAAAGTTTTTAAGCAAAGTTGTCATATTGATCCCCTAAAAATACATATTTTTTAAATTTTAATATAACTATCATTGTATACGCTAATTGATTCTCTAAAAACTAAATCAAATTACCTTTTTGTAACTCCAATTTTAGTCAATTTGAATAAAAAAATATATAATATTGGATTGGCAATGATTTGATCTCTTGATTATTAATGATTAAACCAATGCTGCATACGACAACTATTTCTGCATATCTGCAAACCAATATGACAACATATTGGTTTTATATAGCACAGTAGAGATGCGGCGAGCGATTGACAGGTTATCGCATTGGCTTAGTTACTACAACAGCAAATCATGGCCGTTTCGCACCGAGCCAATTTCTAAACTGATTGGGCCCCCCAACCCAAATGTGTGCGAGGCGTAGGTGTTTTACAACATCGTCACGTTTTTTTAGGAGGCGGTCCTCTACGACAAACTGAGGCGTAAGCATATTTATTATTTGTTTTGTGCTACATGTACTAAAAAAATATAGTACGCCAATGGAGCGGCCATATTTACCTCCCGTCTCACCTATACCCCTAAGCTTCAGATAATTTTGTCGACCTATACGTTGCATGACACATTATTTAATATCTATTAGTCTTTGTTTTATTTTGAGACCTTTATTTCTCTAATAATATAGTTTAAAAGTTCGATGGTGTTTTCTTATAAATTTATTCTAAAATAAGATATTTATTAGCTTTTATAGTTTTTTATTTTTTTTTGTCAGACAAAGAATGAAATGAAAAAAAAATTTCTTGCAGAAACTCTAAACAAACATATTTGCACAATTTAAAAATTAAATTTTTACTTCTACAAGTGGATCCTTTTTTTTTCGCGTACTATATAAAAAAAGTTCAGTATATTTAGCATAAAGACTTACCCGTAAAGAATTACATATAGCATCTTTAAAATGGTCTATAGTAACAAAATCTGAGAAAAACGGCAATATATCTTCAATTTTTATTGGTACGTCTAATAATTTTAGCTCAGCTAGTAAGTCGATGGCTTCTTGAATGTCATTCTTTTCGCTAACAACATGTTCAGCTACAACATATAAAGAACATTAATTCATTGTTACAGTAAGAATTATTACTAATTAGTTATCTAAAATATTAGTATATATTCACTTAAAAAAAATTCAGATGAGAGCTTACCTATTTTCAACCAAAGCTTCTTCCGCAGTTCCAAATCATTTTCTGGCGAAAGATTAGCCATCGATTTCGCGAGATTCAGATTAACTTGTAACGCCAAATCTACGGCTGATTCCCACAGCCCCAATAGACCAAATAACTGTACACAAGCGTCAGTCCTATTCAGCTCAGTACAAAGGCGAAGGGCGAAATGCACATCGTAGTTTATCTATAAAAACAATCTGTTAGCAATTAATTTGGGCGAAAAATTGATTTCGTCCTCAAAAACGGCAAAGTTTAATTGTGGAAATATAATTGAATGATATAAGTAGATGCTGAATAAAATACCGAGTTGGTTTTAGAACCTATTTAGCTCTAACGACCATAGTATAAAGTTTCATATTCATTTATTATATTTTATATTTAAAATATAGGAAGACAAACGTTTGAACATTTACTTTTATTTATAACTTACACAGTACACTACTTTATAAGTTTTTCAAAGGTATTCACTAATATAATATGAAGTTTTTTTTTTAAATAATTATATATACTGGTTAAAAATGTATCTTGGATATTCCTGTATATCAAGGCAGAAAATTCTAAGGATATTTTTTTTAATAAATAACAAGAGGCATCAATCTTGACGTTTAGCCTTACAAATATCTTAGAGCATGGAGCAGAAATAATAACAATTTAATTCTTGTTTTTTTACTTTCTAACGCGTTTAGGTTAAAACTATATTTCTATTTAGGTCTGAGAACAAAATATATTCACCGTTTTGAATATACACACCCCACAAAAATTATCGCATCACTTATTATTTCTTAAATATTTTAAATTTTTTGCCTGTTTTTTAAAATTTTATTGATATTGATAATTAAATCACCAAATAATACGACTTTTGCAACATTTATTTTAAATCAGTTCAATCTACAGAGGACAAACATTTTGATTTACCAAAACATACAAAAATCAAAAAAATTGTACAAAACCTGTATACAAAAGAAAAAGAACTTTATTTAAGCCAATGAATTTCTAATAGCGTGTGTTACCGCCCCTGGCTCTGATTACAGCTTCCATTCGTCTTCGAAGGCTTCTAAACAGGTTCTGGAGGAATTCTCACGGCACGTTCGCCCAGAAGTCAAAAAGAACATTTTGAAGATCATCTAGTGTTCTTATTGGTGCTGGATGTTGCTGAATTTGCCATCCTAGATGGTCCCAGACATGTTTTATCGGATTAAGGTCCGGGCTACGTGCAGGCCAATTTAGGGTGGGTATCTCGACCTCTTCTAAGTATTGCCGAACAACTCTAGCGTGTGCACAGCATAATATCATACTGTAGGAGAGTTATACAGGATCCGTAAACAATATGACAGTAGTTTAAATGTGATAATATTAAGGAGTCACATAACAGAATTTTAAGTTTTCTATCGAAAATTTGCCGTTGTTGATAAAGTAATTTTAAATTAAAATATGCTTTTTGTAGGGACTGATTAACATGATCAATAAAGCGAAGTTCATGATCCATATAAAGGCCTAAATTCTTCGGAACTGTTTTAATTTCTGTTATTTCCTAATTTAATTGATTTATTAAATCATTTTATCGTTAGATTTACCAAAAAAGCATAGCTAAAGATGGATTAATTATGAGGTTTTGATTTTTTGCTTCGTTAGAGAATTCATTTAAGTCAACATTAAGTGCTGCCACGGCCTGATTACTTTCGCTTGGAAAGAAAGACAAATATATTTAAGTATCGTAAGCGTATAAATGATGCTTACAAGATAGAAAGGCTTCTAGGAGCTTAGATACATACAAGTTAAATAAGAGTGGTCCAAGTATGTACCCCTGCGAAACACTGCTCGTAACAGATAAATTTAAATTGTAGGAAACTGCCTGACTTCTATCTTCAAGATATTCAGATAATAGTTGTATAGCATTATTTGTTAGACCAATATAACGTAAAATACCTAATAAAACTGTATGGCTTACGGTGTCAAATGCCTTGCTAAAATCCAAAAGAACTAGTAAAGTAAGCTTTCCCTTATTCCACTGATCTAAAATATCATCTGTAATACTCAAGGGAGCCGTACTGCATCTATGACCGTTTTTAAATCCAGACTGAATCAAAGGGATTACTTTTTTTAAGGAAAGATATTCACTTAATTGATTGTATAGGTCCATTGTATATAAAAAAAAACCCTTTCTTAAATCTTAGAATGCATAGGTAAAATACTTCTAGGACGCAGTTGCATGATATTTTCAATAGAACTACTTTTTGGTAGTGGTATAACAAGTGTTTTCTTCTACATGTTCGGAAATACACCTTCTATAATGGTATCTATACGTTATTTTATTTTATATACGTTATTAAGTATTTTGATGAAGTGACAAAACCATTTTTTTAAATTTTTGCACCGAAGAGTCCAGTACACTTAGGGATTATGCATTAGGATGTTTATTAGTTAAACTGCGTTGGTGACATCCCATAAAAATCAGTTTAAAACTAGTAAAACAACTTTAATTTTAATCCAGGGTAAATGAGCACTATAAAACTCTCGCAGTAACAAAATAAAAACATTTTGTCAACAATTGTATAGGTATATTTTTTTTTAATTTCTTAAATTTTATTCATAACTTATTAAAAAAACCTTTTTAGCAACATTTTTAGAGTTTTATTTATCAGAATTCACATTTTTAATACTTACAGATCCAAGCTCTTGCTCTTGAGAACTCAAATAGTCCATAAGTTTTTCAGGATCATATTTGGCATAAAGAGATAGTAAAAAGTTGTGAATAGCTCTGTCTGTGTTTTTTAATTTGGTGATGCAAAACTCTAAGTATCTGAAAAAGATTAAATGTTAACATAACTTCATAACATCATATTACTTTGACTTTAATAAAGAATAGTACTAAACTAATAATATTTAAGTTTTACAACTTACATTTTAATACAAAAAATACTCACTTAATGACTTCCAGTGAGTGCAGCTCGCCATCGCAAGACACTAAGGCAGGCAACAACCTTAAAGGAACTAATTTTTTACCCTGTTCTATTAAGGTTTTCACCATATGTTTTGGCACCTCTTGCATCAAAACCGGTGCACATTGGTAATACAATTCTAGGTTATTTTGACTTTTAAGAACTTCGAGGGCTTCTCGGAAATTGTTTTTAAATATATGGTGACGAATGAGCTTAAAATTTAAAATAGTTTAAAATCAATGTTTCAATGGTATTTATGAATACACAAACATAACATTTTTATGCAGAAATACAAATATTCTGTTATATAAGTGGTTTTAGGAAAATGACAAAGCTGTTCGGTTTGAAATTTGGTGACTGGGCTAGAAAATCTGTTTCTTTTTTTAATATGCTGCTTCTTTTACGCTAAACTGACAATGTCTTCGTTATTTTAAATAGACATAGATTCAAAAGTTTTGCACCCCCTTGTTTTTATACGAAGAATTTTTTTCGTATTCGTTGCATATTTAACAAAAATGTTAAAATTTTTTTTGTAAGTTCCATTTTTGGTTCAATTATTAAGATCAAGACAAGTTTACTTGAAAAGATGCCTTGACAAGTCATAAGTAAGACTCACCATGCACGAATAATAACTATACTTGAAGAAGGCCATTCTCAAAGGTTCGTGGCTAATAGAATTGGGATTTGACAAACTCATGTGTCTTGGACTCGTTATCTACAAAATAATCTTCATGATAGACCGAGAAGCGGTAGAAGGCATGTAACTAATCATCAACAGAACCGTGAATATACCGGTTAACCATTCGAAGAAACCCAACTATGGCATTACCAGTAGTCCACTCAAATAGGCACAGGAGCACATGGCTCTAGCTGCAGATTTTGGAACTCGGTGTTTTTTTCTGGCGAAGCAAGAATTTGATTGGTCAGGATAGTCATCGGATACCGATAAGGAGGGAACCACCAAGAGCTGCCCAGGGCATGTTGAAAGTATTTAAAACATTATTCCACAATTATTCAGTGAAGTAACTGATAGATAAGTTCGACCTTACGCCTCTGTCGGTTATGCGTCTATGGGTGTTTCTAACCTAGCTTTAAGTTCGACTTTGGTTATGTTTACTTTTACGTCTTTTGTAACTAATAATAAAAAGTTTAATAAACTCGTATCAACATAGTTCTTTGGTGTTTCTGTTGCCTAGCCCTTTCTCTTTTCCCTGCCAATAGATTATGGTTAAGGCCCAGGGACGGTAAAATAAGTTTTTTCGAGAATCAGTTTATTCTCACGAATTTTTCACAAGTTGATTGATAAATGAGACAGGTTTGATTTCTCTAATTGAAAAGCTGCGAGCCCGAAAAATTTCGACACTTGGAAATTCGGTGTTCAATCTTATTTAGAGCATGAAGAGTTATGGGGCTGTGTGAATGGCACAGAAAACAGCACAAGAGGCTTGGAAGAGTCTCAACAGGGGTTTTGAGGATAACGGCGTGACCCGACCTGTAGGACTTTGACTTACCACAAGGTTAGATGAAAGCAGGTCTGTTGAGAGTATGTAAATAAAGTCATTAGTACAACACGAGACAACACACGAGTACAATCAAGAGACAACGTGACAACGTGAAAGTATTAACAGCATCTTTTTGTGTCCACATTTAATGCCACTTTTTGCTAAGTTTAAATTAACCAATAAAATCTATTTTTGTTATAGTATATATGAGTGATGTTAGCAACCTATTAGTTCAGTTTGTTATGAGATCCAACAGCGTTTGGAAAGAGCAAATAATCTTATGATTTACAATGTTCCAGAATCTACATCGACTAATTTGAACGATCGTATATTACACGACAAAAATCTGGTTCAAGAGGTATTCCAGAAGCTAGGTCTGCAGCAAGAAGTTGCAACCATAAGTCGTGTACTTAGGGTAGGTAAACTTTCTAATCGCACTAGACCGGTTAAACTGATATGCACTGCTACTACTGTTAAGACGGCCCTTAAATGTAAGGGTAAGCTTCGTGGGATGCCATACAAACTGTCTAATGACCAGACTAAGATGGAACAGGATGCATATAAGGAATCTAAGAAGTCTTTATTAGATAGAAAATCTGCTCGTGAGGAAAACCTGATTATTCAGTATCGTAGAGGTATTCCAGTGGTTGTAGGGTCCAAACAAAAAAACTTGCTTCAACCCCATTAACTGTGTTTTACCAAAATGTTGGAGGTCTTCGTACAAAGATTCAACCATTACTCAGTAGTATTATGTCCTGTTCTTATGATATAATTATATTGGTGGAGAGCAATTTGAATGACGGTATTGTAGATGCTGAACTGACGTGCAAGGGTTTCAGTGTCTTCAGATGTGACAGAAGCTATCGAACTAGCAGTAAGTTGAGTGGAGGTGGTATTCTGATATTTGTCAGTGATAGTATACAATCACAGCCATGATTCTATGCCAGTGTGGGACTAAGTTCATTATTGGTGGTGTTTATATACCTCCACAATAACCTCGGGATACTTATATCTGGCATTGTCAAACCATGGAGTGTGTTACTACTCAATATGCCAACCTAAATGTATATCTGTTTGGAGATTACAACCTACCAAGGGCTGCATGGGGCAATGACGAGCATGGTCTCCTGGTTCAGTGCTCAAGAGGTGACCCAGCTTTAGATGTTGCACAAAGATTTGGTTATTTAAAATTTTATCAATGTAACTTGATTCCTAATGATAGAGATGTATTTTTAGATCTGGTTTTTTCTAATGTTAGGGATTTAAATGTTCTTGAAGCTTCTGACCCTCTTTTTGAAGCTAATTTTCATCATATTGGATATGAGTGTCATTTGGATATTTCAACAGCAAATAACTCAATTTTTTCAAATCTAGCTTATGAAGAATTTTTTTATGATTTCCGAAACGGTAACTACAATGAGCTTAATATCTTTCTATCCTCAATTAATTGGAACGAGTGTTTATCTCATAGTGATCTTAACTTATCAATCAGCGTTTTTTATGAATATCTCTCTATGGGGATTGCATATTTTATTCCTTTAAAGAAATATAGAACTTCCTCATTTCCTAAGTGGTTCTCCCCTGAACTTAGAAAGTTAACTAGGAACAAAAGAAGTGCTCATTCATTATATATGAGAGATAATACAGACGAAAACTATATAAAATTTTCTCGCCTTAGGTCTGAATGCAAACGTATGTCTGATTTGTGCTTCCGACAATATATTGAAGGTATAGATTCCGGCTTACAGAATGACCCTTCCTAATACCCTTCCTAATACCCTCTTTTATGGTGACAAGCAAGCGTCCAGTGGTTCGGATATTGCAAACATGTTTAAAGAATTTTTCCAAACTGTTTATTCTCCTGGTATTGATAATAATCAGCTGCAAAATGGTCCCGCTAATGGTTTAAATTTAAACATTACTAAGATCTTAACATATGATATATTTGAAGGTATTAGCTCACTCCCTAACAAGATTACTGCAGGCCCAGATGGGATTCCGAATTTTCTCTTGAGGAAATGTGTATGTACTCTTGCCATTCCTTTATCTTTGTTATTTAATGCTTCCTTACAAACATCCACATTTCCAATTGCCTGGAAGGAAAGTTTTATTGTGCCATTGTTTAAAGCTGGCCGTCAGGATGTCATAGATAATTATAGAAGTATTTGCATTCAATCTTCAATACCTAAACTTTTTGATAGCCTTATAGCTAATCAACTTTCTTGGTTATGCAAAGGCTTAATATCAGATTCACAGCATGGGTTTTGCAAGAATAAGTCTACTGCCACTAACTTGATCTGTTACCAATCTAATCTTATGAGTAAATTAGAGGATCATAAATAAATTGATTCTATATACACCGATTATAGTAAGGCGTTTGATCGTATTGATCATCAAATTCTTCTGTCAAAACTGATCTCCGTAGGGTTTCATGTTGATTTTGTAAGTTGGATTAAAAATTCTTTAACTGGCCATATTCAAAGGGTCAGGGTAGGTGGATATCTTTCTGATCCTATCAGCGTAACATCAGCTCTCCCTCAGGGAGGGCATACATCACCCTTATTATTTAATTTATTTATTAATGATATAACTAACTGTTTCCTGTATAGTCAGTGTTTGATGTTTGCAGACGACTTAAAATTTTGGAGGGTGGTTGGTAGTATTGTGGATCAAGAATTACTACAAGCAGATATGGATCGCTTAAATAATTGGTGTGAACAAAACAATCTTCATTTAAATGTTAAGAAATGTTGTGCTATTAGTTTCACTCGCAGGATCAACCGGTTTCAATCCAATTACTTCATTAATAATGAGCCACTGAATTATGTTGCATCTATTAGGGATTTGGGAGTTATTTTTGATGAGAAACTCACATTTATTGATCATATTAATTCAATTTCTGTAAAAGCATCAAAATTGCTAGGGTTTGTTATGAGAAACTGTTCATATTTCTCAGTCCCTTCAACAAGAAGGGTTTATTGCTCCCTAGTAAGAACTATATTGGAGTACTGCTCTGTAGTTTGGTCTCCATACCACCAGATTCATATCGATGCTTTAGAAAGAGTTCAACATAAATTCCTGAGATATTGTGCTCATAGAACTTTAACTGTTATTGAGAACCATGACTATTCTTATATTGAAAGTCAATTATCTATTCCGACACTGTCGCAACGCCGTAATATTTCTGGTGCTAGTTTTATATATAAGATCGTTAATAGGCTTATTGATTGCCCTGATCTGTTGGATCGCATACGATTTAATGTTCCTCATCACGGGTTGCGCCATAATGTAACCTTTAACATTCCATTCCACAGAACATCCTATGCAATTAATAATCCTATGGATAGGTATATGAATTTGTTAAACAATTCGAATATTGAAGTGTTTAACATAAGTTCCTTAATGCATCTAAAGAGGTCACTTACACTTCATAATTGTGCATAAAATTTTGTATTTACATTCTTGCATATAAATTATTAAGGTTGTTTCTAGTATATGTAGTATAGATGTTTTTTACTTTAGTATTAAATTTTTAAGTAGGTTTAGATTATGACAGTTGTTTATGTAAATATTATTGCTTTGTAAAATTTACAGTTAATGGGGTTTTCCCGTATTCTAAATAAATGAACACGAAAGCCTTCCAGTAAAGAATGGATTGGTACAATCCTTGCAGGCATTCCAGATTAGTATAAACCCTTGATAATAGGTATCGAAAGCTCAGGTGTGGCTCGAAAGCTCAGCTGACCGGTGACTCCATTAAGACTACATTTTTGCAGGATATAAAATCAAGCTCAGGACAGGTAGCTTTAGCTATAGAATGGGTTTAAGAAAAAATGTTAAAGCTAGTTCTGGCAGTGTGGCCAATAAAAACAAGAATGTTAGGTGTTTAAGTGTCATTGATATGAATATTTTGCCAAGAGTTGTGACAGTCAGGAAAAACGTAAGCAACATAATAAAGTGGCTTTGTTTTCAGCACTCTACTGGGCACCTCGGAGTAATCAGAATAAAGGTGACTGGTTTCTGTAACTCAGCAGCAACAATCCATATGGCTAACAATCTTGTAAGTACTACAGCACAGCAAATGATCATGTAATGGCTGCTGAAAAGGTGGGTAATGTTGTTTTACATTACAAGGGCTTGAAACAGCTTGTAATGCCACAATAAGAAACACAGTGTATATTCCAGATCTAAAGGTGAACCTGCTTTCGGCAAGTCAAATTGTTAAAAAGACATGTTCTGTCAAATTTATGATTCCCAAAAGCATGTTATTGCTACAGCAAAGCTTGAAAAAGATTTGTTTAAGTTAGATGTAGTAATTTGCACTGCAAATAGCAATAATTTGTCATGTCATGTATCGATAGAAAATTCTAGATTATTATGGCATCGTAGACTAGGACATCTAAATTTTATGAGTCTAAGTAAGATTAAAAATGGTTTGGCATCAGGTATAGATTTTAATGATAAAGTTAGTATGTATACGGGTAAATGCCACTTATTTAAAGACAGCGGGTCTCAGTTCGGCCACTATAACGTTAATAACACCAAGTAAATACTTAAACTTTAATTTAACAACTTTTAAAATTTCAAGGGTCAAAAATAGTACATGCGAGAAAACATAAAATTAGGTTATGAAATACGTAAATAAAATATATTTCTGACCGAAGTGCAGACTCGTAGGCTAGTTTTCTCACACTACTGAAAACGATAAACGAAACGATGTCGAAATACCTGCGCGCGCCGCGTTTGCCAATAGTTTTATTAAGGTCTGTAATCGCAAGAACTGAACAACTATATTCTAACTTATGTGGCCGATTCAAAAAACTAGTATTGCAGGGTCAAGGTATATGCTTACATTTTTAGATGATTATACACATAAGGATAAGGTATTTGTATATTTCTTAAAATGTAAAAGTGAGGTTTTTGATTGTTTTAAGACTTTTAAGAAATTTGTTGAAAATCAGAGTGGTAAGACTATTAAAATTCTTTGTCCAAATAATGGTGGCGAATATGTGGGTACTAATTTTCAAAATTTAACCTAGATTCTGAGCCGAAATCAAGTACAATATACTCAAGTGCTTCAGATGGAGAAGAAAGCATAGTGAGTGAAGATTATGTTCCAGAAGAGGAGGTGGAGGTTCCTGAACAAGAAATAAGAAGAAGTCAGCGTGAGAAAGGGCCACCAAGGAGCCTATAGCCCCACTATAACAGAATTCGCAGATCCAGATACTGTAGATGAGGCTTTAAGTAGACTAGACTGTTACCAATGGCGTGAAGCTATGGACGAAGAATAATCTGCCTTATTAGAGAATGAAACTTGGAAGCTGTTTGAAGACTCAGCAGACAAGAAGACTTCGAGATGCGAGTGGGTGTTCAAGGTAAAGAAGGATGCCAGCGGAAAGGTAGTGAAACACAAAACAAGGATGGTGAAAAAGGGCTGCAGTCAGAAAAAGGGAATAGACTACAACGAAACATATTCTCCAGTAGTCAGGTATACCTCCATAAGATATTTACTTGCAATAGCTGCTGAATATGATCTTGATATTGATCGGCTTGACGCAGTTACAGCTTTTTAGCAGAGTAATCTTACAGAGGAGATCCACATGCTTAAACCTGAAGGTTTTATAAAATCAAATAAAACTTGTAGACTGCATAAATCCCTGTATGGACTGAAGCAAGCCAGTAGAATTTGGCACCTTCAACTTGAAGAATGTCTGAAGAACTGTGGACTGACCCACTGATAAAAAAGAACTTTCGGAAATTTAGGGTGATGCAAAACTTTTGAATCTATGTGTAGTTTTAAACACTAAAATTTTTAAATTTTCACACAATTTCTGATATTTTTTATGTATACTTTTCTATACCTATCTTTATTAGGCTAGCTTTAGAGATATTTTTCTGCTGAATTTTGAGATAAATAGAGGTTTATTATATTAATTATCTCTTACTATTTTATACCGTCAAACGTTTGATGTTACTCGTTTTTACAGTTATTTGCGTAATGGGTTCGAAATGACCAATAAAAACTGACCCCTCCCACAAGGTCATTCATTGTCACAGTTAATGTCGATCATTCCTACAAAGGTACCTATATTCAATAAACCTTTGTTTCACTAAAAAAAACTTAACAGAGTATTTATACAACTATTTAGCGTTTTTTAAGCTTCTTGTCAAGGCCATAAACAAAAAATTTAAGTACTATTTTTAACTTACAATTTTTCTCTCTTTCTGAATCCCTCATGAAAAATAGGCCTTTCCATAAAAAAAAATTCACCGACTTTCAAGAGAATCAAAATTAACCGCAAGGTCAAATTTAAGGTTTCCGATGTTTCCCCATCAAACTTTTAAAGAGGTTTTTTTTTTCATATCATATGACTCGTTTTTACAAAGTTATTCCCGTGGTATGAGTAACATAAAATACCCTGTAAAAGAATACCAAGACCTGCACTAAGAAATCAAATCAGGATACTCGGATATTTTCATGAAATACATTAAGCACCATTAGTTATTATGATCTCTTAGGCTTCCTTGATTCAGACCAGAAGAAGATCTTTAAAACTAATAAAAATGCATACAAAATATGAGAAACTGTACAAAAATTCCAAAAATGTGGTGTTCTGTTTAAAATATTGAAGACGTTACCATTTTGGTGTAGAAGGGGAAACACTTTTTAGAGATTTTTTAGCTTTATTTGACGTAGCCAAATTTCAAATCAAACAGCGTTGTTATTCTTCTATAAGGTCTAACGTGCCATAAGCTATAATACACCCTGTATGTTAAGATGTTTAAAATACAGGGCGTTGAACACTTACCCTTTCAAAATCTTTATTGACTATGGTTAATTTAATCAAATTGTTTTTATCTCCATGGCTCTGCATTAGTTCATAAATAGTAGACTTATTATTTCTAATACATTCTGTAACCTGAAATATGTTTTTTGTTAAATTGAAAAATGTTATTTTTTATTATATTTATGTTTATTTGAAAATGTATTACCATTGGTAATGTCATAAAAGTCTCAAACTCCTTTTGAACATCATTATAGGAAGCTGATTTTTCCAGGCCCTGATGCCTAATATCTTCCAGTTTGGTTAGATACAGTTCTACTACCCAAATTACTAACATGGTTATTTGAGTTTTGTCTTGCGGCGTTAAGGTACCTTACAATAGTATTGAGATAATATATTATTTTCACAGTTTATAAAGATATATTACTTAGTTTGTCCTTCAAAAATATCCTCAAAGCATCTGGCTGGTTGACTTCAATGAATTTCAAACATATTTCTTCAAAAGAAGACTGAGTTTCTGCATATCGTTGAGCACTTAAAGCATATTGTTTTTGCTCAAAAAGCATATTCGCTTCTTTTATTAAAACCTAAAATAACATATTAGATTGATATTAAGAGGTCTTTGAAAATTGTAATTTAAATACTTGGTTATAACAGGCTTCGTTCCCTCTAGAATATTTTTTCGCTAATTCGAATTCATTATTGTTACAGAATATTTGCCAAATGTTGCGTTCTTCTCGATGCACCTTGAATCGAAACATTGCACTTTCTGATATAGCCCAAATATCTCCTAAAATTAACAGATTAGGTAATCCTAAAATAATTTCAAAGCAAAAATCTTCTTGTAAGTTTTAAATTTTTTAATTAAAAGATTATTTATATTTTATGGTAATAATTAACGTAAGCATCTTACATAAAATAATAAACAGATTTAAAGAATGTTGCTTAGAAAAATAGTTAAAAAATTGGTAGTTGCAAGCCCTTAATACTTAAGTTTGAATCGGATACATATTAACTCTCTGTCTCTCTATTACATTTCTAATATTAGATTCTTAAATTTACGACTTACTTATTAATTTTTATTTTTTATTAGCCAATTTTCATTATAACCGTTTTTATTCAGCAAATTTTCTAAAAAGTACTATTAATGTTTTTTTAATTTTGATTAAATGACGGATTATTATTAGGAATTACTTCAAATACGTAAGTTAGAATTTTCATAGTTCTAAAATTAAGAGGATTCAAAAAATTACTTTCAAGAGTTAAATAATCATTAAATTTAAGTATTGATAATTCCTATTAAAAATAGTTAAAATTCAAATTTAATATGAACGGTATATGAAACTTCTTATAGTACAGGATGTTTTTGTGAAAATTTAGATTGAAATTTAATTAGCCAGTAAATACGTTAAGTATCTCCAGTAATACGTATTCTAAATAAAATTATTTCTATTCAGTTCTTTAAATGAAGAAAAACTATTCAATCTCACAAAAGTTTGTCCTAACTTTAAAGTTGCAATGAATAAGATTAAAATATATAAAAAAATTTATGTCTATAATCAAAATATAATAATAATAATAATAATAATAATAATAATAATAAATATTTTTTATTTGCATAGAAGAAACAAAAAAAATACAAGTTTACAAAATCTAGCAATAAATTTACGCAAATAAAAGGCCTACAAATTCAGAATTCTGCCATGGCAGATTCTGGTCTTTAACATTGTGGCCCCACACTTCATTAAAAAAAAATGGTAATTTCAGTAACGCTCATTAACGCTTAACTAATAACTGATTAAATACAGCTTTTTCTTTAATCATATACCTAATAAACCTACATATAAGAGTTCTAAATTCCAAATTTGACAGTTTAACATCAAGCAAAACAATACACACTGCAAATACCCAAAAAACCGATTAAATTTTTTGTTAAATAACAAAAAATAGAAAAATTATTGCAGACAATAAATAGATAAATAAAATAATCCCAATACCAAAAATTGTAATAAATTACTCAAGAAAACAACCATTCAAGTTAAAAAGTTAAAAAAAAGAACTTAAATTATATATTTTAAATTATATACCCTGCTGATTCATTAGATTTACAATCACCCTCCTACGAAAAGTATTACAAGAAATTAATAATTGGTCCGGATCCAAATTTAAAGAATTTATTTGATAAGCAAAATTGTAAGAAAATGATCGTTTAAATAACTGTGTTTTATGTCTCGGAATGAGAATAGTATTTCTTCTTAAATTTAAATGGTGTACATCATTTCTAAAAGTTATTTTTTGATAGAGATAGGGCGGACTACGATATATTAGAATTTTATAAAAAAATGTTAAAGAATGAGCAATTCTTCGATTATGCATATTAAGCCATCCAAGTTCGTGAAGTTTATGGGAAATGCGGTTTCTCCTACGAATGCCAAATATTAGTCGAATGCAAGAGTTTTGGAGCTTTTGCAGTCTACCCCTATCCTCATAATCAAGACACCAGCCATACACTACATCACAGTAATTACATTGTGAAAGGACCAATGAATCACATAAAAGCTTCTTAATATCTTTACTTAAATAGTGTCTATGCAAATAAATTAATTTCAAAGCAAGATATGCCTTTTTAAGAATATTAGACACGTGATGTTTAAAACGAATATTATTATCTACTATAAGGCCCAAACTCTTACATTTGTCAACAACTGGAATTCTTTCGTCCCCCAATTTAATGTTTATACCATTTAAAATATTATTTACATTAGTTCGATTACCTATGAACATTATAGATGACTTCAAAGGATTTAATTTTAATAAATGCCTTGAAGAAACATCACAAATAGCCTGTAAATCTTGATTAATTTTAAACTCAGCCATTTTAAAATCTCCTGGTAAAAATGAATAATATAACTGCGTGTCGTCTGCGTAAAAATGATGGGCACAATGCTTTAATTGAAGATAAAATCTAGACGTGTAAATGATAAAAAACAAGGGTCCCAAAATACTACCCTGAGGCACACCACTTTCAACTTCCAAAGGATCAGATATGTCGTTATCTATTTTAACACGTTGAATCCTATTATTTAAATAAGAGGCAATTAAATTAATAGCAGCATCAGAAAAGCCAATATAATGAAACAAAGACTTTAAAATTGAGTGGCTAACGAAATCAAAAGCTTTAGTATAATCCAACAACACCAGAGCAGAAATCTTACCCTCATCTCTAGCCCGAATTACGTCATCAATAACGTCCGCCATAGCCGAAGTACAACTATAATTTGTTCTAAATCCAGATTGCTTAGGTGGTAAAATATCATTATTATTAAGAAAGCTACGAATTTGAGAGTCTAGAATGCGTTCGAGAATTTTTGAAAACGTTGGTAAAATACTGATAGACCTAAATTGACTAAAATCTGTTGGATTATGCACTTTCGGCAATGGCAACACAAAGGCTTCTTTCCAGCATTTGGGAAAGTAGTTTTTATTAATACACTCGTTAACAATATGTAAAATAAATGGTATAATAAAAGGACAGCATAGTTGAATTAACGTAATATTAAGATTATCCACCCCGAATGCTTTAGACTTAATACGTAATATAATTGCAGAAATAGTATTATAATCAGTGGGATGAAAAGAAAACTTATTTAAGGTTGGTAATGCATTCTGATCATAAAAATTAATTAACTCATCACAATTATCAATATTTGTCACTCTTGTAGTATCTATAAAATATGAATTGAAATTGTTGGTATTTACAAAAGATTTAGGAATTTGCTTCTGCTTTGATGGCAATATTTTTCTTAGTTCACGCCACTTGTCCTTGTATGTACAATTCTCAAATTTATCACTATACTTTTTGTTCTGTTTTTCGGCACTTCTAGATATACACTGGTTAGAAAGAAAATTATTTTTATTTTTAAGTTTCGAAAAATAACTAGTTGCATTCCTTGGATATCTGATAATAATTAATTAGGTACATACGTTTGTAATCCAGAGGTCGTACTATAATCTAAGTGCTGATTTCATTTCCGGTCACCGAGCAATATTTTGTGACTAGCCTTACATACATTTCTTACAGGCTCTTGCCCATTTACAAGAAATTCTATTTAATACCTTTGACACTAACATAAATACAATTTAAAAATTAACTAAGTTTTAAAAAACAAAAATATGTGAATATGAAACTTAAAAGTAAAGTAAACGTATATTAATTATTACAAAATAGTTATATAGCTAGATTAAGGATAAGGCGATTTCATGTGGATGGCGAATTATAGTTGGGAAACTATCACAATTGATATTACAAGCAAGGAAAATTTGTCGAAATTGTAGCAATTTTGTGATTGGAATTTGAACTAAGAGCATTTGATCTCCAACAAGTGAAAAAAAAGTAGGGTGATATCTGCTGCATATACAGAGAACGTATTGCAGCAAAAAAGGGAAATCAATTTTAGCTAGTAGAAGTTGGTATAGAAACGTTACGGACTGAGAGTCCCGTAGACTTAAAGGAACTTCATTAAATCTGGTAAGCATAATCTTATGGCTAATACCACGTTTAGGGGAAACACCTTACTTTCTTATATTTGATATTTGAAAAATTTTTTTTGCACAGATTCCACCGACAGCTCATGACCTAGACGCACTTTTCACCATCTGATCAATACGTGGAACAAAAAAGATGTTA
The DNA here is from genome assembly GCF_022605725.1 of Anthonomus grandis grandis. Taxonomy (NCBI): domain Eukaryota; kingdom Metazoa; phylum Arthropoda; class Insecta; order Coleoptera; family Curculionidae; genus Anthonomus; species Anthonomus grandis. The sequence goes on from NC_065549.1 coordinate 20,852,837, forward strand.
TCATCAAATACTACCCCCAGATCTTTCACCTCAACAAACCTATTTAAGAAAATACCATTGATACCGAAGTTAAAGAGAATTGGGTTTTTTACTGGGTAATACGCAGAAAAACCTTAATATCTTCGGAATAGGCCAGCGTTTTCCATCCCATTAAACAAAGAAAATCATTTATGAAGATAATAAATAAGTGTTTTTTTTTTATAAATAGGGATGATTTTTTCCAACCTTCCAGAAATATACCATCTTTTAGAATAAAATTAAAATAAATGTGCTAAAGGTATACTCAAAACACGAAACCTTAACAAAAAAGCTTGGAATTCCATCAGAACCAGACGTAGATTTAGAAGATTCTTACAGGCCATCATGACGGCATCGGAAGTAATTAAAAAAATGTCTATTTGCTAGGAGCAGAAACGTTCAAAGTAACTTGCAAAAATAAACATAATGTTAGCCGGCCCTTGAAAAAAAAATGTTTTTATAAGTCATATTATTTAGAAAACCCGATTCTGTTCTTTTATTCGCATACTTCTGAACCTTTCAACATAAAAAGGATATCTGTCAGCTGACAGATGCCGGCAAATTTTCTCTTTCTTGAAAATATTTTTAATTATTTCTGTTGTATACCAGGGAGGATTTTTTTTCTAGGCAATTTAGGAGGCCCATTTAAGATTTTATAAAAACTATCACAAGCTGCACCAGTGTTGATAACAAACCAGTCGGTCAATTAACTCGCACAGCTCAGAAAAATTGTTTTTACGAAAAAGAATAACTCGCGAATCCACCTTGTTTACGGGAAGGTGACCAGTTTGAACTTATGTGGTGTTAGTCTCTTACTACCAGCTGTATGCCATTCCGCACCAAATTAATTTTTAAATTAGAGAACACTAAATCCAATAACCGTTGATGAATTTGGTATCACATTAAACTAAGAATTAAGATTTAAGCCAAGATTTAATAAGCCCTTCTTCAAGTTCATGAGCTACTAGAGCTGTAAAAGATGACACCTTAAAATTCCCAAGAAAAATAAGGTTTCTGTGGACCATTAAATCTGAGGATAAAAGTAAATCACGCGTAAGCTTTACTTCGGCGTTGGTTACAGAGGGAACAATGTATACAATAAGAACACAAAATGCAAAACTAACTTAAGCTAATCATACAACCTAAAAACTCTATATTTGGTACCCTAGCTGTGATACTTAAGACAACCAGTAGCTTAGTGATAAGTCTTTTATGGAGGCCAAGCAGGACTTCCTCATCTCTCGATAAGCCTTTTAGATCTGACTTCCTATCATGAAGGTAGACTATTTATGAATCTGGAAACAAGCTTGGAGTCAGGGATATTATCCGGTTGAAACCAGGATTCAGTAATTGCCACTATCGTGGGCCTTGGTGCGAAGTCCCCGAACATTTTGGTAAGTACGGGATACTATCTCTGTGCTACATGCACTGGGGTGATTCATGTTTTTTGTAGCCATTGTTGGAAAACCATTGATAAATCTCAAAAGAAGGTTTTCTTCAACATTAGCGCAAGAAGCTTTTAATTTTTCTTTTATTTCTTGAAGTTGCTTTAACTGCGCTGGAGAATGATCGTCCTCAATGTAGATTTGGTGATTGTCAATAAATTTCTTGCGACTTTTTAATACCACTAACACATCGTTGGTATTTAAAAGAATTACTTTTAAGGCCTTGTGACCATTACGATTTGGCTTACCAACTTTAATGGTGGCTTCAATTATGACCTTGCTAGACAATATTTGGGTTAAATCAGGAGTTTCCTCATGGAGCTGCAGGTTAAAAATCATAACGTTGTTCATCCTGATCTGCCTTTGGAAAACATCCTGAAAAATGACAGAATCATGGATATCGGCGCCATCACTGTTAGGATGACTACTAGCATTTTGTTTTAATTCAAAAATTTCTGATAATTAAGGTCGGCATTAACTTTCAGTTGGTCTTCCAATCTGGCCAGAAGATTTGAGTATTTCAATTCAATTTATCTACTAGTTTATCCACTATATCTTCCAATGACACTTGATTACGGCATCCAGCAAGGGTAGCTTCTGTACCTCACGAGTTGTCAGGCAAAAATGGAGCAGCTGGATTAATAGAACACCAAATACTTAATTTCAAATTCTGTTTGCTGCCTGTTTGGGAGCTATTTATTTCCATACATGCATTGTAAGTCCAAGACGTTTCTTAGGACTTGTTCTACATGGTAGCTTGTTTGTAAAATTCAGGAGTAGTTAGGCCAGAGCAACCTTTATGAAACTATAAAAAAGATGTAGGACATGAAATAAAATATACTCATTCAACATGTTGCTCCTCATTTCACTCATATTACAAACTGCTGTTTGGCAAAAGGTTGTTTTCCTAATCGTCAGTCCAAAGGACTATCAAAACCTTGGACTTCATTATTTCAGTACCTAATTTTAAAAATTTTAGAAATCTTTCTTTATTTACAAATTCAAAGCTTTTAAAAGATTTCGATTGGATTGTATTCTAGCTTTTAGGAAAATTATCTAATTATTCGATATTAATTAATTATACTTCTTGAGGCCTTGAAAAAAGCTCTGAAAGGAATCAGTTATATTATGAGGATATTCAAAAATCAGTCCCAATCAAATACCTTTTAGATAATTTCTGGAATGGCTCAAAGATCCATCTTAAATAAATGAAGATTTGTCAACTGTCCATATTCTCGTCAAACAATAATTTAAAATTAAGTCCTAGTAAGTGTATTATAATGTGTTTCTCTCCCAAAAACAAGAAAACAATATTCTTTGTTAATAAGAACAAAAAATTATGTATGTTCAACCAGTTTTTAACTAGTATTATTTTCAAAGTAAGAAAAAAGTTGTGCGAGTCTTTAGTACTTCCTATTATGAACTAGTGTCTTGGAAAAAAAAAATGTTTGAAAACTGCTGTAAGTTTTCGAAGAATTGTGCATGTCAATCCTTCCTCATTTTCGTTCAGGCTTATTTCGGAAATGTTTTCTTTCTATTGCTGTTTCAGTGCATAATAAACTTCCGAATTCACTTTAGTGGACATTCATTACTGGATTTAAGATAAAATCAAAATAGCATTTTCTGAGGTTACAGAAAATCTCCTTATAATTAAATTTTTTTTGTTTGTCACAACTTGTTTTCCAATTCAAAACAAATTTTATAGTATACACGGTTTTCCTATTATTATTTATCTTATTAATTGCTGTCTATGTAATTTGGTCTGTTATGTTGTAATTGATAAGTTGTTTAGTGTTAGGCTTGTCCTCGGCTATATAAATTTTGGTATAATAAAGACTATATAATATGATTTCTTAATAATAATAATTATAAGAATATCTTAATCTTAAGAATAATTATGATTTAATTTCTTAATTTTTCAATGTTGTCGATTTATATTTTGGCATGCTTCTGTCACAGCATAAAGAAACCAGCAGTCTCACTCCGCTCGAAAATGTAAGCGAACTAATAGCATCCTTAGCCATTCCGCAGCCATGTTCTCCGGATGCCGAGCTCACTGTTTATCGAACTGTGTTCATAGGTGTATCGCCTAGTTCAGCGCCGTACTTGTGACTATTTTGATAGCGTTTTTACAAAGCGTAGCGTTTTTTATAAAAACTTTTGTATTAAAAGAGGGGTATGTCAAAAATTATTAATGAAGCAAAATAATTGCCAAAGTTTTTAATAGCTGCAAATTTGGCTGTATGGCCTAAATAACATAATATTAAGCATCAGTTAAAGTTGCAGCAATGTAATATTTTTTTTTTTGATTTTTAAGGACATTATTTATATTTCTGCCATTTTAACAGTGTTGCCATATTTAAAACAGTTGCAAAATTGTATACTTTTACTTTAGTTGGTACTTAATAATATAACAAAAATTCGCAGATGTTAGAATTGTTTTGAATTGTTGCCAACTATTTGTCTTTATTTATTGACCTAAGAGTTTCTATTTGTTTTGAAATATTACTTTATTTGTATAATTAGTTATCCTTAAACTACTATGTAGTCAGATGTTAACCTAAAAGCGTTACTATACAGGGTGTTAATTAAGTATGTACCATAAATAATTTAACAGGCGATTGTTTGAGTAATTTTAAGACAAAAAGTTCATATGAATATAGGTCCGCAAGTTCTCTGGCGGTGTTATTTATAACATTAAGGAGCTAATTTACCCCTAACATGATTAAATTTATTAGGTTCAGTGTAATCTCGAACGGGATCTGAAGAAATATTTGTGGCAAAAAAATTGGGGCACCTGAATTTTGTGCCATTTTTAATATCTTATTTGATTTACTCAAATACAAATACAACTTTTTCGTATTTCGCTTATTTTTCGAGAAAAAAAGTCCACTTAATTGCATATCCCTGGATCACACAAGGAATTTGGGAAAAAGTTTTATTTGGAATTTATTATTAACTAAGCAAGATACGAAAAAAATTCAAGAGACAGAAAAGTTTTATTTGTATAATCCATAGAACATAATAAAAATTGCACAAAAGTCAGTGGCATATATTTTAGTTGTTGTTAAATTTTAACACCCTGTTTATTGAGAACGAAGAATTTCTGGACATATGTTTATATGAACTTTTTGTTTTAAAATTACTCAAAGAATGGTCTCTTAAAGTTATGGTTCATACCTAATTAACTTCCTGCACGTATTCTTCTATATCGTCGTTGTTAGATGTAGAAATGCGATGTTTATTTTTGTTTAAATATTTTGTTAATGTATGAATTTTATTTATATTAAAAAATCAATATTTGTGCTATGTAGGTATTTTTATTTTACAAGATAATAACATCTAAAAAAATGTTTAAGTCCGGCTCTAGTCAAGGCAAAAGCGCGTGGACCGTAGCGAGTGTCAGCGGCATCCCTACTATAAGCAAAAATGCCTCGCCTGCATTAGTACACATGCACCGAACTCGCTTATTCAAGCCAATGTATTTTTATTGAAGTGCGACTGCTGGTTTCTTTATGCTGTGCTTCTGTGATACAATTACAACGTTATTTTCTCGTTTATGGAAACCAAGTAGCATAAACATTATTTGTTATATCCGCTAAAAGAAAAAATCAAGTAGAGTAATATCTGAAGATCTCGGCGGACACTTTCTTCCAAACCATGGGGAAAATCGGTTGGAAGGCATTGAAAACATTGTGGATGCGATATTAAATATTGCAGTGTTAATGGCTTTGCAAATGACACGCAAATTTATTATTCTTTTAAAGCTGGTGATATGTTGGAGGATTATAGTAAAATAAATAAAGATTTTTCAAGTGTTGCCGTATTCTCGTCAAATAGTAATTTACAATTACATCCTAGTAGATATAACTAAGGAAAAGCTCATCAAGTGCATCACTAAACTGCTGTCTAAAAATATTAGAAAACTTGCAGGATTTAAACTTAACCTTTCCACCAGAAAGGCCTAATCAATTTGTCATTTAAAATGCTTTAACTATTTACCTACTGTTGGGGAGTATTAGCTTCTTCATGTATCACCCAATATGGATCAGTTTCGCTCTCCATTCCTATATTTTACCATGAAATGCGTTTCAATAAAATGTTCAATAAAATCTGTCTCAAGAACACTCTAATATTACAATAAAAAATGTTTTATGTAATGCCTAATAAAAATCTGTTTTTTTCAAAAGTAGTTATGTGCGTTAACAGAAAATATAATTTTAAAAATTATTTCCTTCAACTCCCTGCCTTTAGATTCATGACACTAGAAGCCCTTGTATCTGAATTGACTCTTAAAAATATTTATCATTTGAAAATGCCTAAATGTACTTTTTTAAAAATGAGCTAGGAAATTGTACAGAGGCATTTAGGATTATTCCTCAAAAACAAATTATATTAGATACTCCTTACAAGCATATTTTCAATACAAACCGAGCAAAAAAATTATTAAAATAATTAAAAAAACTCCAGTTTTATTGGAATAAAAATAAATCAATAAATATGGATCTATTAAGACAACCAGATTTCAGCATTTTATTTAATATTATTTTATTAATATTTTGTATAAAAATAATATTAAATAATAAGAGAATTTTGCTTTAACTAATAAAAACTTGAAATTTCTACCTGTTCTAACATCTCTTATAACGCTGACTAACTTGCCAAAAGCTTCATTGTATTGATCTTCATAAACAACCTCTTTATTCAGCAAGCACATTCCCTTGATACTGTCCGTATAAGCCAATAAAATATGAAATTCTGTCATAGCAATGGCTATTGGAAATTTGGGTGACTGAGAGTAATCTTCATATTGAGGTTTGGGGTACTCCAGGTGGGTGATTTTTTCTTTTAACATTGCCATTTTATCATCTTTTTCTGGGTCTATCTAAATAAATTAAAAAGTACTGGTAATAATTTTTGAATATTACTTGACTTTATACTCTTACTTTGCCAAATAGAATTTCTTTTTCAGTTGTCCAAACAAAAGTATTTGGTGTCATCAGATTTTCAGACCAGAATTGAAGTCTGGAATAATTTAATCTTACACATTCTGTGGCTAAAATTAAAAGAAAAATGGTAAAATTTATTAAACTTAATAAGATATTACTAAGCTTACATATGTAAGTATCAGTTTCAGGGACGTTTAAATACTTGATAAAAACTTGTTGTAAAACAGGCTTTTCTTCATGTTCAACGTTTCCAGAGAAAAAATACAGTCTTGATGGGGTTGCAGCAAAAATTATGTATTTTTTTGTAATTTGAAAATACTCTAAGCCTGTGATTGGATTGTTGGCATTTTTACCTATATCAAATACCTAGAAAAATTTCAAAATAAAAGACTAAAACTTAGCAGTTACTATACTTACTAAGCCCTCTGCATCCTTATTACCGTACAGGGGCAAATAATTTGGCAGCTTAGAAAAAGTTACATTACTTTTTTAGCCTAATTTGTATTTTAGTAGTCAAAGCAAAGCAAATAAAGCAAAAAACCTACCTGCCTCCAATATTGCTCCAAGCTTGGTGAAAAGAATTTTTCCTCATCCTGTGCAATCTCTGTTTCATATATTAGTCCTTTTGATGTGCCTATGGATAATTTAAAATAACATATATGAGAAATACAAAGTAACAAATCTCAATATTACCCAATAAAATGGGGCCAGTAGTGTTTGCTGATTCATTCATGTTGCACCACGCAACTGCTGTAAATTCATTACCTCTAAACTGAAAATTAAAAAATTTGTGGAGATACAGGAAAATATCAATTGATAACCAAAACTATTAAGACTTACTTTAGTACTGGACTTAATTTTATCAGACTTTCTAGATAAATACATAAGCTCTGAACTTTCATTAGCTTTATTTAAAGTTAATAGTAAATGGTTTCCAGTTGGATCCAAGAATAGATTAGTTAACTTGCCTTGGGTAAATTTTGACAGCAGAATTTCTAAAAGCAATGTTCATGGTAAGTATCAACTGCCTATTTATGTATGTCTTATGTTACATACCACTTCTTTCTGTAGGATTATTTAAGTTCATTCTAAACAAAAAGTTATTTGCCATAGCTACTACCATATATTTGTTAGCTATGGCCACATGAGTGATTTTATCAGATGGAGTAAAATCCTTCTTTGACTTGGTAAATATAGGAATGTCATGCTGGAGGGACATATTTATATACCCCAAATTAGCCTAAAATATGTATAATACTTATATTAAAAGAGAAAAATGGGTGGTGTGAAAGAGTTAATAAAATCATATTTTTATTCTCCTAAAAGTATATTTTGTATTGTATGTTATTAAATAAAATTTTGAATTATGTTTATTATCCTTTTGCTTAGGGATCTTGCAACTTTTGGTTTTTTTGCACTGGCAGCAAATAGCTGGAGAGTTTCCAAAATCAAATCAATTAGCATAAGCACTTAATATTAAAGGCCCTCCGAGATTTTAACATTTTACAAAAAAGGAGTAATTATAAGCCTGCTCTACACCCACTCTAAAAATTATAAAATAAGGTTTATTATTAAAAGACTAATACTATATAAATATAATATAAATATAATACTATATAATAATATATATTTAGTAATAGTATATAAGTATATAAAATATATATAGTGTCTGTCACCCGGTATATTTATATATATATACAGGAAAAAGGAAACTAATAACTTTACCTTAATAACCTTTTTACTTTTTAAGATAAACAAATAAAATTTGGTATATTGATAGAATAGTCATAAGATTATCGTTTGACATATTCTGTTATTTTTTGTTATTTCCGGTTTAACAGAAAATGACATTAACTTTTTTATTTTAAAAGGGACAATTGATATATTATTACGTATTTTGATAGAATATAATATTCTGAGAATAATGATACCGCATTTGCTACTTTTTGTTTTATACTCATCGAAAAAATCAATTTTTTAAATTTTGAAATAAGGTGCCATAAGTGCATTGGAAATTTTAATTTTTGATTAAGTTATGACGGAAAAACAGTATTCATTTTGTTTTATTACTTAAAACAGTTTTTTAGAAATACAGTCAGTAAACATTTCAAATATTAGTAAACACAAGAATTCTTTCAAAAAACTGTGGAAAATTTATTTGAATGTGATGTATTACGTCAATTGAAAAATAATTCAAGAAAGCCTCAAAATGCAGCCTCCTACTCCAGAAGTCAACCTTCTATGCTATTTCTATTAATTAAATACGTTTGTTTATATGACTTAATTTTTTTCTTCTTAAGGGCTGGGGTGGATAAATAAACCGATTTAAAAAATAATTTAAAAAAACCTGATTTCAAATGTGGTTGTTCCCAATAATGTGCTATTTAAAAAAATTAAGTAAATATCAAAATTTCTGGTTTGGACATTTTAAATAGGCATGTAAAAGATTTGAGTAAAAAAATGCAATGAAAACTATTTATTCGGTGATTACTTGATTACAAATTAAAACTTTCAACGCATTCATGGCACCCTATTTAAAATTTAAAAAATTGATTTTTTCTATAAGTATAAAACAAAAAGTAGCAAATGCAGTATCATTGTTCTGAGAATATGATTTTCTATCAAAATAAACAATAATATACAGTATCTCATTTAAAATAAGAAGGCTGTTATTGTTGAATCTGTGAAATTTTTGGGACTTATTGTTGACAGCTCTTTAAAGTGGGAATTATATATCGATGTTTTATGTAAAAAATTAAGTTCAGCTTATTTTGCCATAAGATCAAGAACAGTGTATTATGCCCTTTCTGAGTCCCATCTTCGTTACGCCCTTACATTCTGGGGCACATGCTGTGCGACTCAGTTTAAGAGAGAAGAAAAGAGAGCAGTTCGCTATTTACTAGGACTTGATAGTCGAGCTCACTGCCAAGAAATGTTTAAAAGATTTAAAATATTAACTGTTCCATCTTTATTCATTCTTGAATCTATTTGCTTGGTTCGCAAGCATACAGTATCGGACAAAAATGAAGCGACGCTATAATATTCCTAAAAAACTTTGTGACTGTACCTCGTATAATTAGGAACAATTTTGTAGTATCAGTACATACCTTTGTTAATCGTATTTAAACATTCTTTGCTTCTTGTGATGAATAGCAAGAGATTAGTAAATTGTTGTAGTTTTTTATGCATTTTTTCATAGGTCGCTTTATTTTTGACAAAAATAAAGCGACTTGATCGATATTGTTCATACCATTAGTAGATAAACATCGGTTTTGGTCGGTATCAAATCTATATTTTGTTTAAAAATGCCTCGTGGTAAACATTTTTCTATTGATCTTAAAGAAAGAATTATTGCATCGTATAAGATGGAACACCTTTCATTAAATTTCGACTTAAAGTGGATACATTAATAATTTACATAAATTGCAACAAGTAACGGCAGACACCGAGGGGGGCCAAATTAAATCTGTCTGCTCGAAATTATACACTAATCAACTAACAGTAAACAAAACTCACAAGTAAAAAATAACATATTTTACAAAACAATAAGATACATCCTAGAGAAACTCAAAAGTTTTACGGTAAATTAACTAAACAGGCTCGGTCTGAACCGTCTTATCTTCTGTGGAAACTAAATCTAAATCTAGTTTTTGGGATATTCGTAACAACTCTCTCAGACCCTGATTTTCAGCTTTTAACTGGGATACGATCTCCTCAAACCTCAATTCCTTATCCTCATCCAACATGGCGGCCTTTTCCATTACCGCGGCCATTTCTTCAATCTTATTCGCTTGCTCTTGAATTATAAATTGATATCTTTGCTCTTGTAAAGCCTTAAAATTAATTTTTGTTTTATATATCTTCTCCTGTGTATGCTGTCTATATTTAGTCATAATTCTCTCTATAGTAAACTGGTACTCCTCCAGGATGGATTTGAGATCTCTATTTTCCTGCTGGATTTCTCTTAAATGCCTGTTTTCTTTTTGAATATTCGCTATGAGTTGAGAGTGAGGTTTTTGACTAGCAATTTCATTCAGTTGCTCCACTTCCTCTTGAAACTGTTTCATTGCATCAATTTTTTTATTAATGGCATGAGTCTCTGAATGTAAGTTATCTGTTAAGGTTTCTCTATCCTTGAGTCTTCCGGCCAGCTTTTTGGCATCTATTAGGATCTGTTGCATGATAAGGGACATGTTTATTGCTGTGGTATTGAAGTGTCAGTCTATATTGGAAATTCTTGTTCCGCTCGAAGTATCGGCCATAATAAACATTTAAAGCTCATTAAGCAATAAATATAGCAAACTCAATGGTTTTGTTACTATGCAATACCTTATTTTGTAACTTTATGGGTTCTGCTTGAACAACTTAATAATATCTCACTTTAAATGCAACTGTAAGGACAACTCATAATGTTAACTAAGGGGCAATGGATGCGCGCGGGTTTCTTCTAAAGGGGCAAAACTGCAGGTTTTTCATTGTATTCAGTCCATTTGCCTGGATTTCTGGACTTTTATTCTCTCTGTTGTGGGATTAAAAAAAAAAGAAAAAAAAAAACGTAACACCACAATACGTAATAAAACAAGAACTAAGGGTTTCAAAATCTGTCGTGTCGAAGACCATTCAGAACTATCGAATTAGAGGAAAAGTAGTTTTTTAACCAAAAACAGACGGGTAGACCGAGAAAAACTTCAAAGAAACTGGATAGAAAAATTAAAAGGATCTCCCAGGCAAATCCTTTTCTGTCGGCAAAGCAAATTCTGGCTGAAGCTGGGGGCTCTAATGTTTCCTCTCAAACAATACAGAGCAGACTAGTTCAAGCAGGCTTAAAAGCATGCAAACCTGCCAAAAAACCGCTTCTTAGTAAGAAGAATATTAAAGCACACCTTCTGTTTGCAAAACAACATGCTCACTGGACACCACAGCAATGGAAAAAAGTACTTTTTAGTGATGAGTCAAAGTTTAATTTGTATAAAAGTGATGGTGTTCAATATGTTCGTCGTATTTCAGGTAAAAGACTTGACCCAAAGTATGTCCAAGGTACTGTAAAACATGGAAGTGGCAATGTGTTAGTGTGGGGTTGTTTCTCTAAAATGGGACCAATGAAATGGGACCAATTTACCAAATTGAGTGCATTATGGATAGGTTTAAGTATAAATATATCCTTGAAAATGTCATGCTACCTTATGCGGAATAGAATATGACACTACGTTTTGTTTTCCAACACGACAATGATCCAAAACATACAGCAAAATGTATAAAGGAATGGTTTAATGAAAATAAAGTAGCCATTCTTAAATGGCCATCCCAATCGCCTGATCTTAACCCGATCGAAAACCTGTCGGAAATTGTGAATACTTAGAAGTAAAACCTATAAAAACAAAGAGTACATTTTTGAAGAAATTAAAAATATATGGAAAAATATTGATTAAGATATAATTGATTATTTCATTTCTTCCATGCCTCAAAGGTGCCGCCAGGTAATCGAAAATAAAGGCTTGTGGACTAAATATTAAGGGCGCAATCTGATAATGTTTTCTTTTATTTTTATTATATGCGTCGCTTAATTCTTGTCGTATAGAAATATTTAACTTTTCTTTTTCTTTTATGATCTTGTTTATACAGAAGAATTTTGATATGTTATGTAATAAATATATGTTTATTAATGAGTATATTTGTTTTATTGAGTTTTAATTCTTCTTGCGTTTTTGCTTTTTTAATAAAAGAAAAAAACTGTATCGTCGCTCTATTTTTGTCCACTACTGTATATCAGAAACTCCTAATAGACCATCTCACAATTATCCACTTCGAAACACAGAGCATGATCTCTATGTGCCAATCCCAAGGTCAGAATTAATAAAAAGCTCTATTCTTTACAGAGCTAAAAAAATGCAGAATCATCTGCCTTTGGAAATTAAATCATTGACATCTTTTCCTCGATTTCGCATTGCTTTGAAATCATATTTACTGGAGAGAGCTTTATATGCAGTAGATGATTTTTTTTAATAATAATTTTTGAGTATCATGCATGCACTGGCTAATTATTAAATTTTTTATGATGTAGAATAGCAATATTTTGTATTGCTAAATTTCTATAAAATTTTTTATGACTTTTTAAACATTGTATTTATGTTTTTGACTGTTTTTGTTACTTTTTTTATTTTACTTTCTTGTTTTTATTTTTATTTACTTTTCTATTTTCTTACTTTTTACATTTAGTATAAGAAATTTGACCAGGTACATTTATGTCTTTTGTACCCAGTTTTGTATATATTTATTTAGTACTTTGATTTCTATATTTGTGTGTTTTGCTTTTTTATGTATAGCTTTGTCTACAAATTTTTTTTAATTTTTTGACAATAAAGCATCTTTGATTGATTGATTAAAAGGTAGTGTCACTTCTGGTTAAACAGGAACTGACAGAAAACAACTGAATATGTCAAAAGGTGCTCTTATAGCAGTTCCATCAATATACCAAATTTTATTTGTTTATCTTATAGTAAATGTTTCATATAGTAATTTTTTCCCATCTAATAGTAAAGTTAAGTGTTCCCTTTTTCATGTGTCACCCAGAATATATGTGTCTTTATTTCCTGTTTACTAATCATTTTTTTGCAGATTGTTTTTTGTGATCTTCTGAACTTTAAAATCCGACTAGCAGCATCCCATTTTAAATAATCTACCAAATCTGAATAAAACCTTATTGGACCAGACTCTCATTCTCTTTGTCATATTGATTAACTGCCTTTTCAACATCATTAATTCACCTACATAACTTAATCCCACTGAAATTTTCCTGAAATCAATCAGGAATCATAGAGAAGTCAGTCAGTTATATTGTCACTGATTGGCTTGGTCCTAATCAGTTAAGTATGAATGCATCAAAAAATTAAAAACTGTACATTTCAAGTTGAAAAGTTGGGAGTTGAGAATGAAACTGGATTCAAAACTATATGGAATACACTTATGTGTGTACTACAAAGATGGAATTCTGATATGGGGCAACTCTACTGATGTTGACAGTGTTTTTTCCCTACAAAGGTGATTTCCCCATATGAATCTTTATCTTTATGGGTTTCTATTAAAGACTGTAAAGGGTATTTTTCCCAGCTGAATATATTGACGGTTCCCTGTCTGTGTATTTTTTTTCTGTTTATTACATGTAAAATTAAATTATATAGAATATCAAACTTTTGAAAATATTTGTTCCCATTTCACTAGGAATAATAATGACATCTACATTCTAAGCTAAGAGTAAAGAATATCTTAATATATTAAAGTAAATGAGTATTTAAACAATAACTTATAATATTACATGATCTACAACATTTTATAAAATTTGCAAGAGTAATTTATATATAAATCTATACATATTTTTTCTTTCCTGGGTAAGCTTTTTGTTATGGCAGCAATAAATTTGTTTCTTTGTTATATATTATTTTTTGACTCTTTCTAAAATAGTTTGAATATATGATCTTCCGGATTGTCAACCTTCGCAGTAATCTCCTCTTAGTTTTTCCAATACAAAGAGATATTCTATTGTGTTTTGGCTACAAAATTACCAATAAGAGATGCCATACCCTGAATTATAATAATAAAATACTTGTAATAGTTATAGGATAGGGTAACTAGCCAGTTTGTCCAAAGGAGACCAGAAAATTTGATAGCAATGTTTTATACACAGTGTTTGTCACATCTTAAATGTTTTCTTGGGGGAACCTAGCTGCCCTTGCTTGGGGAGTTTGCAGCTAGGCCCCATATAGCAATATTTAACACTCTAAGACTGTTTGTATATGTTTTTCTTAGATATTTAAATGTAGATAAAAACTCAGTATCAATTCAATGGTAATATACAGGAACATGTCTGAAAATAGATCTCTGCACTCATATTTTTAGTGCAGTGCCAAAGAATAGTGTTATTTGTTATAATATGAATAATTTGGCAATAAAATGGGTCACAAAAGACTTGCCAAACTACTTCTATATAAGGAAACATTTTCACAGACATAAATTCTTTGCACAGGCACTTACCAAATCAGCAGATCTAATGTTATTGTTTTTAGTCCTTAAGGACACTTGTTCCAATTGATCAAATAACGAAGTCATTTTAGCTGTTCAGTGTTGGAAAAGAAATATACACATGCAAAAAGGCAGTTCCAACAACTTTTAACAAAATAGTATTATTATTGTCCTATAGATAAGACTCTATTACGTCAATTCAATTTAAACAGTTTAATGTTTTATGACATATTCGTGTGTTTAGGTTTTTTCTCAATTATAGTGCAAGAGAAATACCTAAAAATGGAATTTGTAGCTAATTTTTTTAATGAAATGTAAAAACAAGTAGTTTTATTATTATTTTGATTTTAGATATTTGTGGTAACATAAAGGACATTTGACAAATGTCAGCTGTGTGTCTTAGATTCAAGTTTGAGCCAGCTCGGATTTGAGAACGTCGCAGTCAGCGTTGTGCTTGCTATTACAATTGTACTAGATCTGTTACAATTGGACATTGGCTATTACGCTATTACTACAATAGCTAAAATCCGAATAATCTATTACATTTTTACAAAATTTACAAGAATTGGTACAATAAATACAACCCGAACACAACCCAATCCTAAATAAGCTAGAAAACTAATATTTTTAATAAATACGACTTTTATTAAATATTAGTTTATACGATTTAAAAATTTTGATTTATGGGCCCTCTAGCAGAGTAGTGCGACTACTCTCTATTTGACAAATGCGGGGAATCACCGCGTTCATATTTTGTTTCTTAGGAATTACCGAGGTATCGTTTCTTTTGTTTAGAATAGTTTTAAATCTGCATTCAGTCACTTTTTCAATTCGTAAAAGGTTATTAATTTGTCTGTGCTTCCGTGCATGTTTGTGTAGCACTAAACGACGATGTGTTTGGTAATTTTGGTTTATATATTATAGATTAACAATAATATTAATATAGTAAAAGACTAGCTGAAATGCTGAAAAAAAAATAGATAGGTAAGGCAGTAAAATAAATTTAATTTAGGGCTTAAGATTAATTTGATAAATTTATATGTATATATTGTATAGGTTCTTAATTAAAATACCTAAGAAAACAAATACTGAGGCAGTAGATAACCCACAGCCCTCGACTTCTGTTCAACGACAGTCTCACGAGTCGCAACCTAAACATCAAGAAGTAAGTTACATTACTGGTAAAAGTAGTGATAGCAGCAGTAATGAGTCTTCCCATGAATGCCCGCCGAAAAAAAAGAAAAAATATTACAAGCAAAAGTTTACGGAATCATGGCTTAAAAACAAAAAAATTTCTATTTGGTTAGTTAGAAACCCTCATAAAAAAGATGAAGCTTTTTGTAAAATATGCTCAAAAGCAATTTCGGGTGGAATTACTCACGTCAATAGACATGCAAGTTCCAAAACACATGAAAATAAAAAAAAGAAGACCGACGATCGTTACAAACTAAGGCAGCGGAATTAAAAAATTTAGGATTTATTGCTGAACACAATTTAGCGTTTTCAGTTTTAGATCACTTCCCACAATTACTTTCATCAGTCTGCCCTGATTCCGAAATCGCTAAAAAAATAAAACTAGGCAGACAGAAGGGAACAAGAATTTGCAAAGACTTTATGAAACGGGAAAATTTGATGACACTTTTAAGCCGTATTTCTCTTTTTTATCATATATTTTAGATATTGTTAATAAAATGAACTTAGAATTTCAATCTGAAGGTTTTAAAATGCATGTTTTGCTAAATAGGATTACAACTTTGTACAAAACTATTCTTAGGAACTTTATTAATCATACTTATATTAATAAGAGGCCGTTAAATCAAGTTTCTTTTCATCCAGAAAATTATTTACCGTTGGATGCTATCTATGTAGGTGCAAATTGTGAAGTTATTTTACAAGAACATCACATCCCTGACATTGAACTGAAACGATTTAAAATATCTTGTTTAAGTTTTTACGTGGAGCTATGTTCTGAAATTAAAAAAAGATTCAAGTTTGATGATCCAGTACTAACTTTTGCAAGAAATTTAGATCCAAAACTAGTGACAGTTTTAACTGAATCCATCGTGCCAATATGTTTACAATTTAAACCTTCTTTTCCTGATATAAATATAGAGCAGCTCAGTAGTAAATGCAGAAGCATTGCTGCAAACGACGTTCTATTGAAAAACAATAATAAATCTGTAGAGGAATTCTGGACTCTTGTATTCTATATGAAAAATTCTCTAGGAGAGTTAATGTACCCAAATTTGACGGTTTTCAGCGGCTGCTGAGAGAAAATTCTCCGATTTAAATTTAATAAAGACAAAAAATAGAAATAAATTACAAATAAGTACATGTGATGCTCTCTTACATTCTAAGGCTCATTTAACTAATGCAAATAGCGAATGCCACAACAACCCTCGGAACATCTATTGAGCTTAAATAACTCAAACTCAGAATGAGGAAGAAGAGCCTGAGGATATAACATTTTAATTAAAATGTTATATCCTCCTATCTATATCCTCTTTATATAAACTACTAAAAATTATATATTATTAGGATTCGGTATATAATATATGTACATACATGTTCATTATATTTTTAGTAGGTATATTTAATGAAGTACAAACATACAATGAAAAATTGGTTTTTTCGTTTTTACTAGAATATTTTTTTTGTTAAATAAGGTGTTAAACAAAGTTTTTTTTATGTAGTATTCAAAAATTGTTTTATTAAAAAATGCAGAAAAAACATATGATCCGCCTGAAAAGTTCTTAAAATTTACTATAAATACTTCAAATTAAAAAATCAAAACCAGTCCTTTAAATTGAATTTTTTTTTAATCTAGTACAATCTAGTACATTTGTAGAATCAATTCTAGTACATATGCTTTATGTCAAAAGCACAATGCGTCGCAGTCGGGCACCAACCTTTACGGATATTAGTCCGCGCTTCATGATCCTTATTGATGAACACCTTGAACATATTTGTCGTTCTCCAAAAAATATATTCCTATTTATTTCTTGGAGAGATATCTAGCTCAGACCGTAACTCTGCCAGTTTTTTTTTTTAATACAAATTTAGTTTATACTTTTTTTTCTCAATATACATTTGTAAAATGTGCAGCTATTATTTAACAAACATATTAAATATGTCTTAAGAAAGTGCTTATATTTTACGAATTAGAATTGATCAATAAATCTTGTGTAATCCACGACTCCATAATATAATTCCAATTTATTAAAATAATAACAAAAAACCTAAACATTAAAAACTAATATAGAAAAAATTGAAACAATTTTATAGCAACCTAATTTTAAGAAAAATCACAAGTATTGTTCAGAAATGTAGACCATTATGTCTTCTACAAACATCTTCTACTTCACAAAGTTTATAAATTCTTTGAATAGCATATTAAAAAATAACTCATTGTCTTTATAATTCTGTAAAAGTATTTTTCGTTGCAATTTTTAATTGTTGCCTGTTGGCATATTGCCTTGATATATTTTATTATTTAAATAGTTCGATAAAAAAATCCAAAACCGAGAAATCCGGTCAGCTCCCATCGAACAGATCCTTTTCCAATTGTTCCAATCCATCTCCTGGGAAAATGTTCATTTAGCCAATTTTGTATTATTCTAGCATTGGGCTGGAGTCCCATCCTGTTGGAAGAATATATCGTTCAGTTAAACCAGTGGAATATCTTCTAAAATGTTCATAGTATTTTCTGGTAGAATTTGTAAGCATTGGCGGTTCGTAAATTTTTAATTTGGGGGCGCAAGTAAATGGTAATATGAAATGAGGAATAAAAAAGGAGCGACGTAGATGATCCGCCGGAGGCTAAATAAATTAAGATTCCGCGCCCAAATTCTTAACCAAAAGTCATTAAAAAAACATTGTTGGAGCATTTAAGTCCTCTTAAAGACTCTTTGCATCGAGCAGAACCCTCCTATTATATCAAGCCGGGTGAAACCGAATGTAGAAAAAAGAGGGTACTTAAACAAAAGTGTAGGAACAAAATCTATAAAATATGGTTAATTCTTTTTTGAAAAATATTTTTCACACTCACAAGTTATCATTGGAGTAGTATAAATAATTTCTAAAATTTTTTAGGTTTCAGATAAACATTCCTTTAAATTATTTTTTATTACAAATAAAAAAACTGAAGAATACCAGTGCTGTTTCGGTTACCACACATATCATTTCTACTATATATTACCGTAAGTTCAAACTTAATTTTTCAAAATTAATTATTCTTTTAAAATTACATATATTGTAAAGTCTATTATTAGATTCATGCAATTCAATACGTTGTCGTTTATGCATTTGTTCATTATTTTTATTATTAGTTCGAATTTCCTGTACATGTTTTTAAAAATTTATTACGTACTTATTGATATACATTTATACTATAAAAACATATTTCGACTTTTGGAAATCACCTTAAGTCCATTTGACGATGACACTGTTTTTTTAACTTTAGTCTCTTGTATCATTTTTTCCAAAGATTCATATTCATAAAGATTCCAATTTCATACTAGAGAAGAAACATTTGCATACTACCCTTTGTTATTGCGCATTAGCGAAATGCGAATCAACATAAAACGCATGTGTAGATACTCGTAAATACGAACTTAATAAATATACCTGGACTGCTAATTCTATGAAAAGTAAATGACCACTACTAGGTGACGGCCATTTTGCGTGATTGTGTTCTTTTGATGTTGGCCACTCTGATAAATTTCAGTTGTGCCAATTCTAGGAAAACAAAACAATTAAAGTTTTTGGGACGTTTACAAAAACAAAATAGAAAGTTACATTTAGTTAAGAATTTAAGATATGCATGCACTTTAAAATATTTGTTTTATTATTTCGATAAACTTGAATCTTATAAATCCTAATACTTCATTTAAATTTTTCAAATTCCTCAAAGTTGGAAAACTGCAATAAGAATACCTTTACCCAAATTAAAAAACCAGAGACCTTTAATGACTTACGCATTATAGCAATTTTACCTGCCATCTGTATAAAATAATGGAGAACATTTTATACAGCCAGATGTACTCATATTTAAATGATAATGTATCTCAGAATTGCAAAACGGGTTTCGTAAGGGGTATTCCACATCCTCCGTCTTGGCTGTGGCAACTGATGCTATAATAGAGGCACTGGATCACTTCTCTTCAAAAGGCTTTGTTACTGGTAAAGAAACTATGAATTATGAACTAAAGAACCTAAAAGATCTCTCTAAAAAACACAGTTTTCAACTGAATCCATCAAAATCAAAATTTATGCTGTTTGGCAAAATAAATCAAAACGAATATTTAAAAAATAATATTAAATTCAGAATAGATGACCAAATATTAGCATTTTCTAATTCTGCTTGTAATCTGGGTATATTTGTTATGTACTCGTAAGCTTAATTTTTCCGATCATGTTAAGCAACTTCTACAAAGGTCATATATATCGCTTAAATAACTATATTCCAATAGAAACCTTTTAAGTACCAAGTTAATGGCAATGTTATGTGAAACTCTTGTACTTTCTCACTTTAACTATGCTGATTTTATTTATGGCCCTTGTCTTCGTCAAGCGGAATAATATCGTATTCAAAAGGTGCAGAATACATGTATTCGTCTAATTTTCAATTTAAGAAAATCAGATCACGTATCATAAAATTAATGACTTCAACGCAACATTTGGGTGTTTTTATGCATTGTTTAATTACTAATTCAAAATTTATATCTAAAAAAATATCTATCTAAATTAAAACTAAACTAAATCTCTAAAAAATAAATTTAAAACCAATTTGAGCGTCCATAATATAAATACCAGAAATAAATTTAAATATATTATTCCTCGACATAATACAAGAACTTACAAGAAGTCTTTTACTTATAATGCGATTAAAACATGTAACTCCTTGCCAAACAATGATTTACTACTTCATAGTTTAACTAAGTTTAAGTCAGGATCTAGGTTGTATTTGTTTAGAGAACAGTTGAGCTCCTATTTTTTAACTCGCTAGTATCGTGTTCTCCAGAGGTAGCATGATGGTTGTATACGATTGCATACAAGGGTATTTGTTTGTGTACAGTACTGTTTTAGTGCAGGTTATGAGTTTTATATCTCCCCCGTGTTGGGTATCAAGAAGGGTATAAGTATTTTTTTGGTGGGAACAATTATTTCTTTATAATATTTCATCTTCATATTATTTTTCTAATTATTATTATGTATGATTACCGAAATTTATTTATTATTTATTTGTTAAGTTTAAGTAGCCTTAGGCTAGACTTCGCCTTTTTTTCATTTGTAATATTTGTCAATCTGTTGTTTTTTTTTTCTTTTGAATAAAAGACGATTATTATTATTATTATTATTATATTATTATATTATTATTATTCAATTGAATTAAAAACATTTTTATTTTTTCTCCATTTTTACCTTACGACTTTTACTTTTTCTTCCATGTACAGTGTTTCCACATTAATAGGTACAACCGTCTATAAAAATCAAAATATAGGTGATTTTAAGAGGGTTTGTAATTAGCAAGGGTTTATATAGTAAAAATAAACAGCTCTAAGAATATTATCTACACAAATTATCTAATATAATCTACAAATATTATTCTATAATAAACAACAAAGGCCACAGAAAACAAAGGAGAATCCTTTAGTCAGTATTATGTGACACAGACAGACAATTCACAATAATTCGATTTTGAACAGTGAACCGAATACGCTTAAATAAGGATGCTGAGATATTATCCACGTATTAAAAAAGGAGAAAGCTATATCACCTGATGCAGACGATATACCCATGCGTGTCGTTTACAAATTGTCAAAAACTAGGCAATCCGCTATACTCACAATTGATAATGTTATTAAAAATTACTCTTATCGAGTTATCGTGTCGAGTCGTGATTTATAATCCCAATGATGGTTTAAAAACAATGTCAATAAAAAAAATTAATTTTGTTCGTGATAGGTCACACCTCAAACGTCAGCGTCTTCAACTTCTCATAACCGTTATTTAATATATTTTTTGTTGGCAACACTGAAAATGTTCAGAGTAATCAACATCAAAGCCACGAACTTAATAAATATACCTGGACTGCTTGCTAATGCATGTGGCCACGATACCCCAAAATTACCACTGCCCTGTAAATTAAATTAAAATAACCACAACCATCGACAAAACAGAGATATCAGCAATGCACACAATGCAAATTGTACTTCTTTTATTATTCATTTGAAAAAAATCTAATACTAATACACTTATGCTTGACATACATACACACAGTGTTTCCAAGCACCTCACAACAAACATGACTAATCAAAAAATTCATGAGTTTAGGGTTGAAACTTGCTACGCTAGTTGATGCGACATTACAAAATCCAAACAATAAGCAATAACCACGAACTTATATACCTGCACTGCTAATGCATATGGCCACGATACCCAAAAATGACCACTGCATGGTGGCCGCCATTTTTATAGTGGTTGTGTCCTTTTGATGTTGGTCACTCTGAACATTTTAAGTGTTGCCAACAAAAAAATATTAAATAACGGTAATGAAGTTGACGCTGACGTTTGACGTGTGACCTGTCACGAACTAACATTTTTTTTCATTGTCATTACGTTCGCGATACGAATTTATACGAATACGAAAAGGTTTTTACGATTCGTCTGAGTCGACAGTACAATAAAATTCGTATCATTGGTACGAATCATACGAATACGACCATCTCTAGTATTTTTGGTAGAAAAAAAGTAGCTATAAGAAAAAAAGATAAAAAGTAGCATGGTTTCGCGAATGATGCATCTTTCTATCTCTTTTCATAAACAAAAAACCCAAAAACAAACGAGGGAGTCTGAGTGGGTGTTTCATTTACCTCATAGCACAACTCCACTGCAAGCATAAACTATTTATATAATATCAGAATCGTTTCACAGTTTTTTTCAGACTCATATCAGTCCCTTATTGGATTTAACTATACGCCAAGTTCGTTTTACCAATCCTGTTAATTTTCCATTAATTGTCTGCAGAAATATAGAGTAGGTATGCCTTGACGAACTGCGGCACTTTATTTCTCGAAAACTAGGCTTCGTACATATTTGAAAATTTGACGTCATTCAGGGATAAGAATATACAGATTGGCGAATGAATTACTACACATATAAATTCCCTAACAGGCGAGATGCTGCAACGCTGCCGATGCGACAGTACGCTGGTGTTCGAGGTTCGAGCTCAGAAGTTCGGTTTTAACAGTTGTGGTGTTCACCTCCCTCTTGGCGGGAATAGGCGTGAAAATCCCGACTGTGGAAATCGAATTCCCCTAGCCAGTCAAAAACGTCGTTGCTGCAATGATTCCTATTAATCCAGAGTTCCTAAGTTGACGGAATACACAAGTGGTGTCCGTCACCCCTTGTATCTACAAGAAGTTTGGCGGGTATATTTAATTAATGAAGTTCGTCCCAAATCTTGACACTTTGAAGCTGATAGAGACCAAAGTGTAAAGATTTATAAAACCAGTAGCAGTCTGGAGAGGTAACTTCAGTACGACTGTGCCCTATAATCTGTGTTAGTTTTCCTATAATCCATAATATTTCCCTGGATATTTTGAATCTGTCTGTTGCAAGTTTAATAGCGAAATCTATTAGGGAAAAAATGTAGCAAGAGTGCGAAACCAGGGCAAAATTTACTAACCATTGGTGTAATTAGTGCAGGTTTATGTAATCCATTGGTGCACCAATGTGGCACTTTTTGCCCTGAGTGCATCCAGTTCCGCACGAGCTATGGGAGGTCGTGCGGCTCTAGTTCCTATTCATTAAATAAAAAACATGACGGTCATTATTTAGGGAATTTGATAAATAATTGCCTATAAGCAAAACTAAATATTAAGGGAAGGTAACGTAAAATATAACCTTAACTAACAACAATTTTTAAATTTTTCTCTCAAGGCTAAATCCAAAAATTATTGACAATGCAACAATGCGGTTTTTTACCTGAACCGAACCAGTGTCGGTTTCGCCCTAGTGCCACAATTTTTTTTCGAATGGATTTCGCTATTAGTATTAATATTTTAACGATCTTAAACGCCGCAAATATGTATACCTGCTGTTTTCCGTCATTCGGGAATTATTTCCGTTGCCACACCGCGCGACATCTCTGGAGACAAGCGGAAGGGTAGCGAATCTTCCGGAACAATGGTCTAGCCAATGTATAAGGAGCCTTCGCCGCTAAGAGGGCAGTTAAATTCTGAATATTGCCGCTACTTTTAAATCGATATACTGTGTAATAAATTAGTTGAGTAGCTTTGTGCAGCGAGTGTTTTAGTTCAAACCTAAACGAACGATAAAAAGGCTACAGTATAGAATGATATACATCATTATCCTTTTTTATTTTCCTGATAATTATATTTATTTATTTCTTTTAATTATATCGTTAGTTATGTTTTTTTATTTTGAATATTTTTACTAGCAAAAATTATATTAGTTGAATAGTTATTGTATTTTTTGTAAAGTATACAATAGTTCTCTATAAATCTCATAAAATAAAAATAACATATTGTAACGAAGTTACTAAATTTTCTGTAATTCTCTTATTTATCTATAGAATTACTCGGTTCTTTTTCCAACTTAAATTAATAATTTTCAAGATTCATATTGACAACTAAGCTTTGCCCAGTAAAGTTAGGAAAGTTTCTATTTTGTTAATAAACGCGCGACCGCGTTAATTATTCATTTATCATCGCGTTAATACCTCAGCACCGTTCGTGTCCGTACCACCACTACTGTTACCGCGTTTACTTCACTCCGCCGCAGTTGTCAGCATGTAAGAAGGTAGGCAAATTCCTTTTTCCTATTCCTAGTGTCTACAGGATACACGAGGTTGCGTGCCGGACCGTTACGGGGTAACACTGTGTATTCCTTAAAAATTGCTAGGGGGCTACGTGTCGGACCGTTACGAAGTAGCACCCTGCATTGGACATTATCTCCTTATTCCTAATATCCACAGGATACACGGGGTTGCGTGCCGGACCGTTACGGGGTAACACTGTGTATTCCTTAATAAAGTGCAGAGGGCTACGTGTCGGACCGTTACGAGGTATCACCCTGCATTGGATATTATCCCATTATTCCCAACCTGACAACATTGCAATCTTGTACCTACATAATTAAGACCGCGTCTACCGACATTTTAAAGAGAGTTGGCCAAGGTTACGAGCGACCGCACTTATTTTCCATATTAGACCGCTTAAATATCCTGTGGGTGACTTACCGCTTACCATTCCGATTAATACCGACCGTTTCATGCTTTATTTTCTCTGGGCTATATCTGATCCGTTTATTTACGGCCATAAATTACCGTACCGCTTTTACATTTTCCTTACCGACATGGGTTCTCTTAATTATCTCTAAAGCACCCCTGCTCTTCTCGCACCGTACCGTATTGAATTTGGCCGTATGTAAGGCTTATTGAGAAATGCTAGCAAAGAGATGACATGTTAGGTTTTGGGATGAATAAATGTGATTTTGTTACAATATTGCCTATAGTTTTACTCACACAGAAGACCTGGATTACTTTTTCCACTGTCTAAAGGCTACCCGATAGGCCGTGGTCCCTCATCCACTTTAAACTTTAGGGTGGCGCCCGAGATAATGGTTGGATAACCAACTACGAACTTTATAAATAACCCAGAAGATCGAGAGGGGATAGAAAAAAAAATAGTAAGCGCCAGTAAACACCATTACTTTAATCAGCAAAAATAGATTTAAAAGTATATATTTTTCTATAAATATTATATCCCATAAAACGTATTAAATAATTTTTTGTTTGATGTGGAAATCTTATTTAAGTTTAGAGTTTTTAATATTAAAATATCAATTAAATCAATTATAACATTTGGCTCGGAAACTGATTATTATCGAGTTGATAGAATTTATACAGACATAATTTATGACCTAAATAATTTATTTTTGCAGAGTATTACTGATATTATATTGTTTTCCAAGGGAATATTATATTTATAATGCACTGGCTAGATTATGTGATGTGAAGGATTTGGGAGTCATATTTGATCAGATGCTAAATTTTATATAGGTTGATAAATATATTATAAAGCTACATTTACTTTAAGAAAATGTGCTAAAAACATTTTGAACAGCTGGGTTTTATCCATTGTATATAGATTTTGAAATATTTTATCTGTCAAATTTAACTTATGACTCCTTTATTAGTATCACGCCGAGGACATCAAGTAATTATATATTTTTATAAATTAATCAATGGTTTGATTGATGTTAGTTTAAGGAATCATTCCTCCTATAAATGTGATTTCTCAGGAACTAGTTATGGTCTTCAATCACTAAAACCTGTATGTAAGTAAATTTAGTCAATATTTTACTTTTTTTTTGTTTAACAGTACATCTAAGCTTCTGTTTTGAAATAACGGTCCCGAAGAAACTTTAAGGTACTTGATGATGCTTAGTATCACTGTAAAAATGATGTATCGATTAAGTAAATAACCGGTTAAGTTTCACCATGTGGAAAAATATGTAACTTTTTCGGTAAAAAAAGATTGTCTAGACTTTGATATTCATATACCGTACTGACAAATTAATATTACAGGCATGAGATTAATGCAATAGAAAAGGAAGTACATAACAGTGGATACCCAACTACTAAGGCATGACAAAGAAAAGACTATATCCCAACCAGATATCGTTGACCACCAGTTAGCCTGGTAAAAGCTATAGTTTGTGCAAGATAAATTGATCTATTAATAACTTTTGAAAGCAATAAAAGTACCTAAAATTCGTTAAATCTTTACATTTCCATAACGAAACTTCTCTTTTTTAAAATAAAATTAAAATTACTTCTCATTTCCTTGAAGGGTAAGTATTTAATAGAACAATTAATATTGCACAAACTATACCTTGATTTGTCCTCTCTACATAACCATGCGTGACCAACTGGTAGCGGCAACGCGGCATCCACCTTTAAACCGCACCCCTCGCGCGCATATGCATGCATAAAAATCACTACCAATCAGGTGTCTCACGCTAAAATTGTGGGATAGTATGAGCGTCAGAACGACATCTGTTTGCGATACAGTCTTTTCTTTGCCATACTTTAGTAGTTAGGTATACACTGTTATGTACTTTCTTTTCTATGTATACTTTTCTATATATATATCTTACTATTCTATTATATTTCTATGTATTAATCTGCAATCTGTAATATTAATTTGCCAATATTGTATAACATAGTTTGAATGGCAGACTGGGTTCGCTATGATCAAGTAAAGTTTAAGGTTTAAAATGGTTAATAGGACATTTTTAATTATTTTAAACAAAAATATGGCATACTAAAAACTATGTAAAAAATAATTCATCTAATCGGACTCTTCCTCAGAGGAACCTTCCTCTTCAGCTTCTTGCAACCAATCAGCAAAAGGTTTCACCTGACTGTGAAATTTAGTGTTTTTCTCTACCTTTGAAAACCATTTTAAAATCGCTTCTTCAGTCAAATAGTCCTTTTCATACAGGTACTTTAAACTAAATACCGCCCATTTATCTTTTAAATCGCTATTAATAGACACATCCTGGAAGAGCAAACTAGTTTAAATAAGTTTTAAATAAAATTTTAATTTACTAACCTCTATTGCTTGAAGGCAATCAGCCATAGCGCTCTCGTTTTTAATATAATTCTTTAAAATGGGAGCAAAATAGGCTAACAGTTGTGAAAATCCATTAAAATACTGAGGCCCATCTGGAATTTTGTGAGACATGATTAAAATGGCTTTTATTACATTAAAATTCACCTAAAAAAAAAGGGGATTTTTATGCTATAAAATCACAGATTTACCTAGAATACCTCTTTAACAGTCACGTTATAAGCATATCTAGAAGAATTAATTTCTAAAATAAGATTGTCGCATAACAGTTTATCTTCATAACCTCTAGTCAAGCTATCGATAACCTCGGAAAAGAACACTGAAAAAAATTTCATGAATTATAATGTTTGATTTTCAAAAATCTTAATTACATTTGGTATCATCTGGTGGTGGCGAATTTGTATGAGACAGCTCATCTTCTGATTCACTAAAGTCATTTTCACTTTCGTATTCTGATTCATACAGATCTTCATGGATGTGCAGTCTTGACAATCTTCCTGCTAATAATTTATCTATGTTTAAATCTTCCTCATCTTCATCAGCTCGAAGCCTGTAAGCATTATGTCCAAGTTTATCCTCCTTCAATCCTATAACAGGAATATAATTTGAAGAACGAAAATAATTATTTTTTCTGCATTATTCGATCTTTTAAGTGCAGCTTTCTACACCTTCAAAAATAAAGCAAAGGTCTTTAAAAACATCGTTAAATAAAACACTAGTAAGTTTTAAAAATTTATAGAAATTCAATTTTCTGCAGGACAGGGATTTAAGGGGTCGTGAACTGTAAAACAGTCTTAAATACAACTTGTTAATATCGAATTTGCCAAAAGCGGCATAGAACTTTACATTAGTAATATAAGATAGCAGTTTAAAATTCGAGAAAAATGTAGGTTTTTACTAATATATTGTCTAATTCACTTGAGAAAAACCTTTAACATCAAATCATCAAAAGCTAATTTATAAAATCAACTAACGTGGCTTTAGAGGAGGTCTCCTAAATTTATTAAAAAGTTATTAAAGCTATACAGAACAATATTTAAAATTGATAATAAAAGTAGTCATCATGAAATTATCACATGCGGCGAACCCCAAAGTACGGTTTTGAGTTCCTTACTTTTTATTATTTACATAAATAATTTTTTGAAACAAAGTTTTACAGGTGTTTTATAGCTGTTTTATAGGCGGTAAAAATTAAAGAGGTGAGAAAGAGATTACTTCTAAAATAAAGTGGCAACTAAACTGATAACTAAAACGGAAATAATGAAGTATGGATTATAAAGAGGAAGAGCTGGTGATTCACAGACATGCTTAGATCATTTCTTTATAAAGTGTAAAAGTAGTATATTTAATAAATTAAATTCTGTAATATTAGAACATAAATTAACCGATCATGCTCCTATTTTGCTTAATATAAGATTGGAAACTGAATGTGAGCCAGTAAATAAACAAAATTCTTTTCAGAAAATTGATCACAATAAATTTTACAGACTTATTTCGGAGGCAAAATGGGATGATGTTACGGACTGTCAGGATTCTGAAATTTGCACGCAAAATTTTATTAATACTATGAAAATTATTATCTTAAATTCCACACAAACAATAGCAATAAAAAATAAAAACAGAATATTAAAACCATGGATAACGGGAGGGCTTTTAATATCAATTAGAAATAGGGATAAATTAAAAAAGGATTGTATGAGAAATAGACATAACATATTGCTGTTAAATAGGTACAGAACTTTCAAAGATACACTTTTAAAGCTCATTAAATATGCAAAATACACATATTATAAGTTTCAGGCAAAGGAGAACATTAACAACCCTAGGAAGCTATGGAATGTTATTAAAGAAGCTACAAATGACCAAATAAGTAAGGTAGATATAAGCAGTGTCAGTGGGGAGGGTGGAGAAATCACTGATAAAAAACAAATGGCTAATGAATTCAACAAATATTTTAGCAATATAGCTAAAAAAATTGCCAGCAAAATCAAATCAAACACCTTAGATCTAGGCAAAAGGGTAAGTCAGTCATTTTATTTAAATCCAGTTTCAGAGAAAGATATCAATATGCAAATTACTGATTTAAAAAAAGGGGTTAAGGGAGGAACAGATTGTATTTGCTCAAATTTAATAAAAAAATAGAGCTCATTCTTATTGAAACCATTAACTCATATCACAAACATTATTTTCAGTACGGGAACCTTCCCGGAAATACTAAAAACAACCACTATTTTACCACTTTATAAACAAGGAGATAGAAAAGAATTAAGTAACTACAGGCCAATAGCTTTGACAAGCACAATAAGTAAAATTGTGGAGAAATGTTTTAAAAAACAGTTGACATTCTTTCTAGAAAAATATCAGTTATTAAATGAAAATCAATTTGGATTCCGGGATGGCTCGAGTACTGAAAATGCAATGTGTGGAGTTACAGAAAAAATAGTAACAAATCAAGGCAAAAAAGTTATTGGTGTGTTTCTTGACCTACAAAAGGCATTTGATACTGTGGAGCATCGTAGTCTGCTTGGAAGATTGGATAATATTGGCATTAGAGGGGTTCCAAATAATCTAATAAAATCTTATTTAACTAAAAGGTTGCAGGAAATAAACATATCAGGACAACATAGCCATGAATCTATAGTAGGGTGCGGTGTTCCTCAGGGTACGGTGCTTTCTTCGTTGCTGTTTATTATCTACATAAATGGCATTTTATCAGTTATAAATGAGGGTTTTGTATACTGCTTTGCTGATGACACTGCAATTATAATATGTGGGGAAACCTGGGAAATTGCTAAGAAAAATGCTGAAATAGCGATGAAAAAAATTAAAGATTGGCTGGATAATAGCATGCTTTCATTAAATGTTGATAAAACCAAATTCGTTACCTTTTCAATTTTAAGTTCATATCTATCAACAAATAAAATTGTATGAATAACTATTAACTGTAAATGTGAGAAAACAATAGGGAGAAAAACCAGTTTAAAATACTTGGGAATTATCATCGACCAAAATTTGTCATGGAAAGAACAAGTTAAAAGCGTAGCTGATAAAAATAGAAAACTGATCTTTAAATTTTATGAGCTAAGAAGCGTATTAGATTTTAAAACACTAAAAACAGTTTACTTTTCACTAGTTGAATCAGTAATATGTTATGGGCTTGTGATATGGGGGAGTGCGGGTGTGACTATTTTGGAGAAGCTCATTATAGCACAGAAATGGATCATTAAGGTAATGCTTTTTAAAACTAAAAGATATCCTACAAATCTAGTTTACAAAGACAGCAATTTGCTAAACATAAAACAGCTTTTCATTAAGGCAGTTATAGGAATCATGCTAAAAACAGATTTTTATAAAAGAAGTATATCTCATGGTTGCAATACTAGATTGGCTTCTCAGAATAATGTCTGCCTACAGAATCCTAGACTTACAATTTGTCAAAATCATGTTTGCTGTATTGGTCCAAAAATTTATAATAGTCTACCTCAAGAATTTAAAAATAAATCATATAAAAATGCCAAAAAAAAATTGGTAAATGGATACTTGATAGTAATTATGAAACTAATTATCTAATATAAAAAAAAATATTTGGTAATAATAGTTATATTTTAAGTAAGTTTCTTTTTAGTATAATCTATAATATAAAAAGTATTTGTTACAATAATTAAAATTTAGTGAGTAAAGTATTTCTAAAATTTGCATTTTTGTTAGGTAAATATTTTATAATGATTTAAACCTCAGTAATAGTAATTAATAAACGTTGTTAGGCGCACACACAGTATGAAATTACCATTGTGCGTTGAATTAGGGCAATAGGTAGTTATGAAAAGAACAAAATATAAATAATTAGGAAGATTATATATATTAGAAGATGATATACATTACATATATTATATAATTGTTAAACATTTATAAGTTTATAACATTGTTAACTTTGTATACTATTGCTAAATAAATAAAATGAATAAAAGAACTAACAGTACACAGACAGACTAGTAAAAATTTCAAAAACACCTAAAGTGCTTCTTAGAAGTAGATGAGATGAAGATATTGTATAATCATTTGTTGCTCAACTTTTTTGCAGAGTGGCTATTGTGAAAGGCAGTAACAAGTCATTTTTATATAGCTTCTTAATTGTTTATTTTTAGTATGTAATTATCTATTTATTATTATTGTATGTAAAAAATAAAAAATAAATAATTATTATCTAGTGTTTTCTGTTTAAACACGGATGTTTAGAGTAATACTGTTATAGATTTATTTTAGAAAATAGCTATATGCTTTTATTACATAATAATTGCTCATCTTTACACTTATTTCAGAAAATCATACTCAGACCTCATGGCCGCAAGCTAATCATCAAACATAAAGTTTTGTTTTGTTTTTTTTAGCTTGTAGGATGCTTGTACACAAGATTATTCTTACGTAATATAGCACATTTTCTTTCTTTCTACAAATAATTTATCAGCATAAGAAAGCGAATTTTAGACAAAGTCTTACTTATAACCTCGCAAATGTGTACACTTTATTAATCCGTAAAATAAGATCTGATGAGAACTGTTAACGTTTAAACCCAATCCGCATTGGTAAAAAATTATCTTATTTTAGTCAATAAAAATAATTGCGTTGATTGGTTTTTTTGGTGTCGCCCATATATATTTCATTCTAATATATCTAGATTTTTTTGTTTGATACAGTATACAAGTTCACTTTGTAGTATAATAATAGACACATATAAAATTGCTTACCATCTTCAGGATCTTTCGCCTGTACGAGTGAATTTTCAACTAATAAATTTTCTTCAATTATCACTCCTTTACCCAAGACTGTTCCAGCAGTAACTTTCGCTCCCTTTTTAACTAAGGAATTTGACCCAATAACACTTAAAGAAACCACTGCATCATCTTCAATATGAGCGTTTTCAAAAATAAATGAATCTAGAATTTTAACATTGTTTCCAATCGTCACATTTGGGCCAATAATACTTCTTTCGAGATGGCAAGTTTGGGAGAGTTTAGCAGAAGCCGAAACTGTTGAATCTTCTTGAACGTGTCGATTTCTGTAACAAGTATCACTTTGATACAGGGAAATGATTAAAATATTTTGCAATAATGGTACGCTAATAAATGATTGGTTTTTACCTTTTTGATGATGGAATCAAGGGATGTATCCATTTATTATTTAATTCTAAGCTGAAAAATAAGTCATATATATATTATATTAGAATACTTAGTATACACAATATATGAATTAAACAAACCTCAATGCTTGATAGCTTCTCCAGTTGAGTACGGCACCGCCATAGTCACTACCTTTTAAAATATTGCAATACACAGTACTTCCCATAATTTCCTCATTCATAAGCAGACCTCTTATGAAATCATCCCTTGTTTGAAAATCAAAATTATCAGAAAATAAGGGAAGCACTGATGAGGAACAAATCGCAATATGTGTGTCTTTTATGTTATGATGAATTGAGAGGGATGCGTTCTCTAGAAAAATTTCCTGCAAAAAAAACTTTATATATTTTTGACTAAATCAATTTTAATTTACTTCATTTTTGCCTAAGGTCTATATTAGTTACCTTACAAACTCTCATTAGCACTACAGTTAATTAAAACACTTACATACTGTTTAAGTTATAATGCAAACAAATATTATTATTATTATACTCACTAAAGGGAATTCAACTCTTCTGTCACCAGTTTTTCTAGGTTTCTTATGAAATAAAATCCTGTTTTTATTATTAATTGCTATAAGGGTTTCATCCTGTGGGCACAAACTTCTATGAGCTAACCCACATTCCTGGAATATCAAGGTCATTGCTGCTCCCTTGTCTGATTGACAGGTATCACTACAATTATGAATATAATATATTTATGTTATATTCTGATAAACAAAAATCCAGAGTTATAAAATTTAAATTTAAGATCTTTAGTCCAGCCTAAATGTTTAATTAAAATTTTTAATGGCAGATACAACCTTAAAAGAACATAAAATTAAAGTGTTTGGATAGTTTTGTCATGTCCGGTTATATTGGAAGTAGATCTCAACATATTAAATAAAATACCTATATATTAATAAATTTTTACTTTCTATGACTGTGGGGGCGAGAGGAATAATTCTGGAGAATTAATATTTTTATGTGAGGTAAAATTAACATACCATAGAATACTAATTCCTTTCTGCTATATACACTTGTACTGCCCGTCACTACCGTTACCGGCCGGTCATCGCGCGATACTTTTGGTAAAGTTTTACGGGATTGATATTAAGTACTGAGACCTTTTTGTAGTACTTGTACACACTCCCACTTCTCGCTCCTCGTTTATTTTAGTAAGGGAATGAGGAATTTTGGTGTTAGTGAGCAGACATACTTTTAAATATGGGGGTCATTCAAAATTTACTTAGAGAATTAAGACCAATAAGAATATTAAAATAATTAATTTAAATAATGCTAATGCCATGACTTAACAATGAGATTATCTAAATACAGTGTTAGTGTTAAAGTCCTACATTTAAGTCAAAAGGTTTTTGAGATTTTTAAAATTTTATGTAAAAAATTACATGTACAAAAATGTCAATTCGTCAAAAAACCATATTTGTTTTCCAATACAGATGACTTTATTATTAAAGTTGGGACTAATTTCTCGTAGAAGAGTGCTATCTTTAAATAAAGAGGAATTAAGAATACTTCTAGTAACAAAGGGTGATAAACAGAGGACAAAAGTTTTTTTTTAATTCTGTCTGAGGGGACTAAGATTTTATTTTTAACTATTAGGAGAAAATAATTTGACCCTGTTGATATAAAACAAGCTGCATAGATGCCAGATATCAGAATAAAAAAATATAAACTTGATGACAAAAATATATTCGGAACCCTAGTAAATACCACCAACCGAGTTTATTGGTACCTTACATGGTTTGAACAATTGTTAATCTGGAAGTAAAAATAATTTCTAGAAATAGTTTAGTATTAATAGTTGTTATAGTTAGTAGAAAGAGTTATGAAAAAATTATTTTCAAAATTTGAAGGATGGAGATTAAAGGTGCTCTTGCAAACTAATTAACATACATTGTCACAGCAAAGCATTATAAAAGTCATTTATTTATTTATTTATTTCAATATACGGCAGAGCCAGTTTACAAAAACAAAATAGATAATACAAAATACTAAACAATATAGCAATATAAATACAATACTAGAATTACAAAAAAATATATATATACCAAGATAAAACCTCTGAAAAAACAGTCATCAACAGGGCTAAAAACTTAGCACTATCCAAGGAACGTAGGTTAAAGTGTAAGATTATTTATTTTTGATTTAAATGACCGTAAGCCGCCGAAAAATGGATCCAAACTATTTTCATTAAAGAAACGCAAAGTCCTAGTCAGTGGAGAAAAAACCCATAGTTGGCCGAATGAAAGGGTAAACGAAACATAGAAGAGTTGATCCTTCTTTGACAGGTGTTAAAAGGAATTGCTTCCAAGATGGTAGGACAATGATATAAACCATTTAAGATCTTATAAAACGTTAAAGCATCAGAATAATGCCGTCTGACTTCAAGATTAGGGATATTAAATTGGACACTGATAGCATTATAGTCGATGTAATAATTACGAAAAATATTAACTTCAGCTCTATAAGCAAGGGATCTTAAGAATCTTCTTTGTACAGCCTCAAGGTGTTCAATATGAGAATCATAATAAGGGGACCAAATTACAGACGCATACTCAAGCAAGGAACGTACCAAAGAGTAATAAAGTAATTTGAAACAATAAGGTGAAAGATGTACACTATTTCTAGTGATAAAACCAAGACTACGCATACTCCTGTTAATAATATCCAAAATGTGCGGCAAAAAAGTTAGCTTGGTATCAAAAAGAACACCTAAATCTTTAACTGTATCAACTGACTTGAGTTCGTTATTGTTGATTGTGTATTGATAATTAATAATTTTATTAGAACGACCAAACGAAATACATACACACTTCTTTACATTCAGTTCCAGACTATTGCTATTACACCACTCAGCAACACTATTTAAATCCAATTGAAGTAGCTCAGCATCAAGATATGACTCAATGGCTTTATACAGTTTAAAATCATCAGCAAAAGCAAGATGTTTTGAATGAACAATTACATCACTCAAATCTCTTATGAACAAGTTAAAAAAGACCGGTCCAATATGCGAACCTTGAGGCACGCCTGAAGATACTTCAATACCATTAGAAATATAATTACTTATCCTGACCAACTGTGTGCGACCAGTCAAAAAACTGTGACAAAACTCGACCAAAGTCCTACCAAGGCCCATAGCCCCAAACTTCTGAACCAGATGTTCATGACCAACCCTATCAAAGGCCTTTGAGAAGTCTGTGTACACACTATCGACCTGTACAGACCTCTCAAAAGCACCAATCAAATCATACTGGTAAGTCAACAGGTTAGTCACCGTAGATCTACCCTGCCAAAAACCATGCTGATGATCACTAAGCAATCGCCTACAGTGCCACGAAAATCGCACAGAAAACAACCTGTCAAACAGTTTAGGAACTACAGACTGAATACACACACCTCTATAGTTACAAATATCAGTTCTATCCCCATTTTTATGAATTGGCGTTAAAAAGCTTACCTTCCAATAATCAGGAAATTTGCCTGATGTCAAGCAAAGATTGAAAAGGTGATGCAGAGGCTTACTCAGAGTGCACACACAGTTTTTAAGAAAAACAGATGGGATACCATCAGGGCCAAAAGAATATTTGTTCGGATAGCGTAAGATTTCATCAAATATGTCCAATAAAGAAAAAGAGATGCGATTTAAATCCAGACTGTAATCAAATTTATAGTCAGGAGCCTTGCGGACAGGTTGCCTGTATGTAGTTTCAAAATACCTAGCAAATAAGTTTACAATATCTTGACCATTACCAGCAACCTCGGCTTCCATATGCATGCTATTGGGGTATGAATCAGACCTACGTAATCTATTGATGTGTTTCCAAAATGAAGAAGGATCATGAGAAATTTCAGTATTTAATCTTTCAATATATGACCTAAAACATTCATCACGAAGAGTTTTACATTTATTCCTCAAATTTGAAAAATTAACATAATCCATGGGATTCTTACTATTTTTGAATTTTGTGTGAGCAATCTTTTTTTGAATAACAAGATTCTGTAATTTTCTACTAAACCAAGTGGGAAAATTAGATGATTTAAAATGTTTAATTGGAACAAACATCTCAATAGCAAAATACAGAGCATTGTAAAAAATATCAATGCATTTATTAATATCCTTCTGATTAAAAGCAGTATCCCAATTCATGCAAGCAAGGTAATTATTAATGGCAACAAAATCACAGTTTACAAAATCATAATAATAAACATCATACTTAAGACTAAAATCACAATTAATAGGAATACTTATTTCATAAGCAGGATGGTGGTTTGATGCCGGTGATAAATTTTCAGTGGCATATATGACTTTAACATTTGACAAACTTGAGAAAAACAGATCAAGAAAAGTACCAAACAAATTTGGCAAGCCATTCACCTGCTTAAGATTAAGATAGTTACAACAACTACATAGCACATTTGCAGATGTTATAGACTCAGCCGTCTCAACATGCAGTCCGTTCACAGTGTTCCTCCATACCGCATGTGGCAGATTAAAATCACCACAAAATAGAATATCACAACTAGTATGAATACTCACAAGATCCATGGATGTAGAGGCAAATTCCTCATAAATTGATAAAGGAGAAGCAGGAGGGATGTAGGCAACACCAAAAATGATATTCTTGTCACTGCATGATACAAGCACAAATATGTGTTCCAGGGTTGAATCACTGGTCTGTAATAACCTGGCTTTAAAACATTTACGAACAGCAATCAAAGTGCCACCACCCCTTTGCCTCCCTGTATTTGTGTAACTTCGATCCTGACGGAAAATATTGAAGTCAGTGAACCCTAACTCCGAGTCTAGAAAATCTTCATTAAGCCAAGACTCCACCAAAATCACAACATCATATATGCAACTGTTGACAGCATTCCGCAGGTCAGCTATTTTAGTTCGCAAACCACCTGCATTATGAAAGTATACATCTAGTTTTTTGGAGTCTGCTTAATAACATTATTCCTCTTTTGTTGGACCACTTTAGGAATGCCATTAAAATATTGTATGCATAAGTTCTGTTCTGTACGTGAGCGCAAAGTAAGTTCTTCATAAGCATTTTTTACTTGCTTACGTTGAATAGGTGTTAGGTCAGCTTTTATTTTTATTTTAATTTGAAGGTTATCAAGTGATTTACGATTTTTTAAAACAGAGGATGCCATCTCAGTATTAGGGAAAACCACTCTTAAAGGTCTCAATTTGTCTTTGTTCAATTTGCCTAGACGATAGGCTTTAAAACTTGGACAGGTAATATTTAGTCTTAGAAAGCACTCAGTTACATACTTCTTGTTGTGATCTAAACGAACTTTAGATTCTTCGGCATTACTCTCAGGGACATCATAAAAAATAACATTCTTGGATCTGGAAGCTCTTTCGTGCATTTCCTCGTAAATCCCTGCAGGGGTCTGCTCAGCAGCCATGTTAGTCTTACTTACCCCCTGAGATTTTAATTGATCCAACTCATACTTAAGGTCTTGGACCTCAGATTTAAGCTCAGATACCACTGAGCCAAGGTCGCCTGTCTGAATAGCCTTAATTTCATCCAACAGACATGTCAGCTTAGTGTTCTGATCGTTAATAGCATTAAAAATATTTAATATGATCAAAACAACATCCGACATCTCAATATTCTGTTTGTTTACTAGACGATCTTGAATTTTCTCTCCTAACCTCGAAAAGTCGTCAGCTGTTTCAGCGAATTGATCCTGTGCACTGTTCGAAGCATACGGCTGCGAAACACGTTTACGGGCTGTAACGAAATCGCTGTTGGCGATCGCAGGCGACGGCAACAAGTCGGACTGATGACCAGACATTATTCGACCCGACAAAGATGCCTGCTGATCTTGAACCTGATCCGGGTCACTCAACAGATTGGATGGCGCCAACGATGCACGGCACCTAACCTTAATGGCGGCACATTTTTCACAACACCAATTGTGTGAACCAGTCTTCCTAGCTTGTGCGACAACTTTATTAAAACTGGAAACCGAAAGGCCCGTGCAGCCCCTATGGAACCAAGAATTACACAAACTACACTCAACTGAACTAGAGTTTGATGAAAACCCACGACGACATTTACAACAACTACTCACGTCGGCCATCTTGGTGTGATCGAATCGTCATTTGAAATGTAGTAGCAGATTTTTAAAAGCACACCATTTTTGCACTACAAAAATTGTAATTCATATTTTAAATAGTTTACACTGTGTGAGTGAATAAATATAATACGACGAATTTAATGTAGTC
This sequence comes from Anthonomus grandis grandis, assembly GCF_022605725.1. NCBI lineage: Eukaryota > Metazoa > Arthropoda > Insecta > Coleoptera > Curculionidae > Anthonomus > Anthonomus grandis. Next base: position 20,891,350 of record NC_065549.1, read on the forward strand.
TGGTTCACAAACCAACATATAACCTGTAAATTATTAGTCAAATTCATAATTGACTACTGTTTTACAATAGTACAATATTAAGTAATACAAGTAATATTGTACAAAGACTAGTATTAATATGTTCATAATTATAACAAACCTGCAACAGATGGGCTTCAAAAGTGCAATTATCACACCATATTTTAAAAGAGATCTTGTTTCACCAGGGAATTATAGATTTTCTTACTGATTTTTTCTGAAATCTGCAGTAGTTATTTTTTTGAGGATGGACTTTTATCCCAGTGTCAGTTTGTTTTACAGAAAATACTTATCTCTTATTTGATTGGGGTTTATCATAAAAAGAAATACAGAAGTGTCTTGTTCTGTGATCTTTGGTACTAACTGGATGGAGATATAACTATGCCTCTGATTACTGTGCAATGTGTGTATATCCTGAAATGTCTGATACATATGTATATGTGAAGCAGAATCTGGATCTGTACTGGACTCACAATAGGAATAATTTCTATGAAATATATATCTGCCATCACTTGCTGGCATTTATGAAGGTGTTTAGATAGTCCTAGTTAATGGACTATAAAGTTTGCCAGATTGCTGTTTCTACACTTAATTCTTAAAAAAAAATTAAAACAATGCCTTTTATTCCTTGAATGAATAGTTAGTTTGAATTTTATTAGTTTGTGATATTCCTGTAATGTAATTGTTATTATGTTAATTGTCAGTTATTTGTACATAATTTTCTATGTTTTAAAAGGTTTTTCTTTTGTCAACATTTTAATTAGTAGTTATTTTGCATGGCAAATGTTTATTTGTTTAATTTTTTTAACTTAATTGAGTCTGTTTGAAATTTTAATTAATGTAGTATCTGACTTTGTATATTTATAATTTATAGTGATTGTAATGTAGGTTATTTGTGAAATTTCATATTTTCTTGCTTTTGACTTAATTATGTATACGAATACAGGGTTTTCCTAATGAATAATCATGTCCCATAGTGAGTGATTTAGTGCATGATAACACCCTTGTCGTGATAAAATTTGGCTTTCTGCCACTCTTAGTGAAAAATATATATCCAAATCAACATTATGCAAAAAATCCCATAATTTTTCGTTAGTTTAGACAAAAGCCGCTAAACTGCAGAATTACCTAAATAACATATTGGGTATTGAATAATAAGTAAGGTTTCTGCTTAGGTATTATACATAGATAAAGCAATAGATAATTTATGTGTTTCATTTTGTAACTTGAAGTCTTCATAATTGAGATTATTTTAATAACAAATAGAAGTTCAGGTTATGAAAATTCAATATTATTGAAAGGAAATGGGTAATTTAATGGGAATTTGTCACAACAATATAGATTTTCTCAGAACATATAAAATACATACAAAAATAATTATTAATGTAACAATACAAATTTTCATAACATGCGAATTTTTTTTACCTGTGTTTTTTTAGCAATGGTAACAGATATATGTTGGAGATTACTCCAGGTTCTAAAAGAACAAAATCTCCCCTTAGAAGGCCTTTAGCATCCAAGTCTCTTAAGCAATCACCAAATGACCTGCAACTCTCAGAGACAATAATCTGAACTTTCATTGTTAGAGTCCAACCTACTGCATCTTGTATACATTGACTAAAATTAAAAAAAAAATACAATGAATTTCATAAAAAACTAAAGGATTAAAACTTGGTGGAATATTACTTACTTTAAATATGCTTTAACTTCTGCTACATGGTTGCAACAAAACAAAAAAGTCTCTTCAATCCCTCCAATGGACAGAAACTCTAGTGTGTAATCAATTAAAGGTTTATTGACCAAGGGAAATAATGACTAAAATACATGGTGATAAAATAGAATAAATAATTTTATGTGTAAAATGTTACCAAAGCGATATCATTAGTAATGGGAACAAATTCATCCTCAAAAGTATCTGCCACCACAACAGCTTGGATAGCATTTTCTTTAGTAACCATTGGCTTGGTTTTAGACATTTCTAAGCCGTAAAGTTATGGTGTTAAAACCAATTTTTTTTTCTGAAATAAGGAATCGCTTAAATATAAAGTTTTGAACATATGCTGAGCACAAAAATAAAAATATAAATTGTTAAAATTTCAAAATCAAAACAAACTATTAGGTTAGGTTATGATTAAAAAGCAGAGATGTCAACAAATGATCTGCCAGAAAACCAGCTGAAGCTCGTTTCTGACAATCATTCGCGTTCATTTAGGTTTGTTTCACACACGACCGATCATCGGTGTCAGTCTGACTTCCGTTTACCAGTAATAATTGTAATCTGAATAATGATAATGATAAATCTGTAATAATGTCTCAGGAATCAATTTTTTGCAGAGATAAGTTAATAAATAAAAAAATACAAGTTTGAAATAATGTAAATATATTTAATTATAAGAGTTCTTTATACAGGAGATCAATTTGAAAACTTCCCACTCTTAATATCTTTCTTGCAGTTAAAAATATGAAAAATCCGTCAATTTTATTTAGAAGGGTACTCTGTAAATAAATATTTTTAGCCTTTTGATTCAACAATCAATTCAGGCATTTAATTCTCTTTTTGGTGGTATCTTACTTTGTTTCTTTTTGAACAGAGGTTTCAGGGAATACCAGCAGGTTGTGTTTTATCAACAATGGATTATCCCCAAAGAAAGAAGTCTAAAAGTGTTAAATTTGGTGATCTTGGAATCATTCAATTGATACCCTGCCAATTCATCCGGGAACTAGAAAAAAATAATGAGCTGGAGAACCCTTCTACTTGAATGTTAAATCCTACTGTAATTTCAAGAAACTGAAAATTACTAAAAACTGAATTATCCTCTGTACCGGTAATTTGATTTTCTAGCTCATGGGTGATAGGAGGATCAATAATCTCTTCAAGCAGAAGGTATGGTACAGATCAAGCCTGTCAAGTTTTCTTCAATAAATAAAGAATCAGTAACAATATTTCATCATCATCATTTTATGTCGACGTTCAACAATATTGCTACCTTGGAACCATCATAAATGAACAATGGCATAGTGCACAAAAAATAAAGTGCCGATTTAGAGTCACGACATATTTCTTGAAACGAAAGTAACGCACTTAAGATGCTATGTCTTTTCTGTTTTAATGTATGGCATAGAATCCAGGACACACATAGAAGCCACCACTAAAAATCTGGAAGCGTTTTTAAGGTTAAGTAGAGCACTGTATAGTTAACCTTTATTTTATTATTATTATTATTATTATTAGTATTATTATTATTTAAGATGTAGCTGAATAGAAGAATGCTTAAAATGCCGTGGACATCTCACATTATGAAAAGCAAAAGCTGCATGCTCTCTCACTATCTTATGTAAAAAGATGAAAAGGATAAATTTAAAGACTTTTGTCGACTAGCTGTTCCACACCAAGAATAGGAGTTAATTATGACGCCATTTGTGGCCAAGAGAGGTAGTGGTAACCTACAGCGTCAAACACCTGTGGTAAAAAATCGGGAGGGCAACCTTAAGTTTAGTAGGTCTAAAATGTGTCTAAAATCTATAGAATACACAATAGTTTTTATTGAATGGTTTGATCTCTATTGACTATTTACATATGCCCCTCTGTCTCAGTTTTGACTTCTTGTCCTTTATACAGGGGCTATTGATCAGTCCACGTAGAGGGGCAATTGAACACATTAAAAAATACCCTGCAGGTGGCTAATTTTAATGTGCACTTCGGGACTGCTGGTGACAGAGCTGCTTCAGTGTGTGATACCTTGAGCAGCTTGGGTTTACGACAGTTGTTTTATGACGCTACTAGACAAGATGCATATTTTCACAACATATTTGTAAGTCTTATATAACATTTCGGTGCTCTTCTCAATAATAATAAATCCTAAAATCTCAGATTACAATAGTCAGCTTATTGACTTATCTCTTCGTATTAACTGTAGTACTACACACTCAACAAAAATTTGCAGGCCTATTATCGGGCAGGGTCTTTTTAGTCTACACAGTATATTATATGAAGCATTTTGAGCTTTTGTCAAAGTTGCACAAACTACAGTCGAGCAAAAGTTTTCTAAATTTTTAAATATACTAAAGAAGCCCACTTTAAGGTGTTTCCTGAAAAAAAATGACTATAAGATCTGATCAATCCAACAATATTTTCCAATGATACATTTCCCAATTAAAAAAATTAAATTAGCAAGGACATATTTTGGCTAAAAGTCAAAATTAACGACTATTAAAAGTGAAATCTCCTCCCTACTGACCAGCCTAATAAACTTACGTATTAAGGAAACTTGTTTTCGTCCCAATTAAAGGAAGCTTATGTTATCCTAATATTTAAAAACAGGTAATTCAAACATGCCTAAAAACTATCGTCCAATCTCCTCATTGCCCATTGTTTTAAAGATTGTAAAAAAATGCTTGGCTGAGCAGATTGTTGATTTAAAAAAAAAAAAAAACAATCTGTTAAGAATGTGCCAATTTGGTTTTAGAAATGAGGAAAGTACTTCCTTGGTATGTTAGTTTTGATCACCAACAGTCTTATTGTGGGTTTTGGGGGTATTCAATACGAACCAGTTCTTCGCTTACCTTAACAAAGCTTTCGACTGCGTTGACCATGGAATTCTTCCGCAGAACTTTGAATCACTTAGTCTGCAGATAATACTGTGAACTTCTCTGGTGTCAGTAGAGGGTGACATTAGAGTTGGTGTACCACAGGAATCAATTCTAGGTCCTATATTTTTTTAAATTTATATTAATGATATATCGCTCATTGACTGTGTTGCAAAATGTACCATTTTTGATGACACCACAGTGTCATTTCGCGCAGACTCTCTGCTTGCTTCTTCAGAGGGTTCTGTGGCGGCGCAGCAGAGGGTACAACAGTGGTTCGGTAGCAATAGGCTTATTATGAATGTAGATAAAACCGTTGGAATAGTGCTTACTATGAGGGAGCTGAGCCAGGTAGAGTAGACCATAAAGTTGCTAAGGGTCCATTTGGACTAACGCTTGAAATGGAGCCCGCACATTGACCAACTGTCTTCTAAACTCACTAAGAGCCTATTGTACCCTTAACATATAGATTCGCTATCAATTCTTAAGGCTGCATATTTCTCTGTTGTCCACTCACATTCAACGTACTGGCATGAGGCTATGCAGCTGATGCCACGAGAATCTTTTCACTTCAGAGGATGGCACTTGGCTAGGCTGAAGTATAAATAGCAGAGCTGTTTTTGGGGGACTTGGTGCTCTTACCCTGCCATCAGTATACATCCTGGAGAACATTCTTTATATAAAAAAAAAATAGTCTTTCGTAGCCTATTAAGATATACATGACTACAATACTGGTTATACTCTTTACGACTCTTGAATTCATAAAACTCTGATTGTTTATCAAAACCATCGTCATTTAAAGTATTTACATTTTCAGTGAGTTTCTTACTGTCTCGTGTAATATTTCTGTCTGTTCTGCTACTGTCCGCAAGTAGCTGCTAAGCTCTGTAGCAAATAATACGATAACTTTAATTTGAGTTCTTTTATTTATCAATCTTGTGTTTCTTTTTAAATTCCTCACCGAATCAGTTTCAGAGAACTTTGCCACCAAATCCAGCATATATCTGAGACATATTTTACGGTTTTAATTTCATTCATTGAAAATCAATGCCATTCTTTGTGCGCACTTTCCAACTTCTCTATACATAAAATTATCAGTTCATTTTTTAAGAGAATAAACCATTCTCACACTTTATGCACTTAATAAAAGTTATCACTGAAAAGCCCAAGATCAAAAGCGAATTAACACTAATATGCCTCTTTTGGCTCCATCTTTTAAAGTTGCTTAATATATTTCAGTAAAAAAACTTTCTTAGACTTAAGGCAACAGTTTTTATATAAAAACTAACAAACCAAAATCTCAATACAGGCAAGTTTAATTATTTTTGCATATTTGAAACGCGATTATTCAGAAACCCTAGACAAAAAGCAACAAAACAGGATACCACTAAAAAGAATATTGTACCTCCTTTAAAACGATGTGCCATTTGATCCTCATCGCCATTTAAGATTCTAAGGGTGACATCTACTTCTATCCTTAGGGGGTTAAAACAAGAACTCTAAGAATATTCAATTATAGTATCTCCCACAGATGTAAATAGCTCGCGTGCGGGGCTATTTACATCTGTGAGTATCTCCCTTACAAATAAAATTGTCGTGCCTTTTCGTTTTTTTATATTTTTAACTACAAGAGACATATTAAGGGTAGAATGTATTCAAATGAAAAATTTTCGCTCGATATAGGTATTATCTGTAAAAGTCGCACCAAAAATTAATACCTAATTTTTCCACGAATAATTCTCGAATGCGACGAGGAAATATTCAATCGTCTTCAATTTCTTATGTAATTCATAAAAAGAAACAACAGATATTGGAAAATTCATACAAAAATTATAAGGATCCTTCCGTGAACTAGATTTTCTAGAGCTTTCTTTAATATTTAATATAGAAAATAGTATACATAGAAAGTATATAGAAAATAGTGGAGCATACAGCCCTATTTGCGGTGGTGTGGAGATACGGTCTTATTAAAAGTAGCGCAGCGCTTATTAACGCAATTGCCAACTTCATAAAGCCTGAGTAGCAAATACCACGTCAACTAACTTCACTTTAATCGGGACAAGTTGATACATGCGTCTAAGTTTGTCAAAACAAGACAATTTGTTTTGTTTACATAAATATAAACCAAATACAAACAAAGACGACAAATCCTTTTATTGTTTGTATTGTAAAAATTTATTAAGAAACATAATTTTCCGGAGGTCTCAAACTGTTCCAGATTACAAAATGAGCTCAGAAAAGGTAAATTAGACTACATATTTTATGTTATCTATAAGTGTAAGTTCTTCTTGAACTTCACTACTATAAGAAACAATTTTGTAGCTCCTATTTCGACTGGAACAGCCCCATGGAAATGGTGATGTTTATATAACATGGCAAAAAGGTTCAGGAATGTATATGGCAACAACTGGAGTAGATTGTATGGTTAATATATTTGACAGATATGGGGAGATACAAGAAAGAATTCGACTGCCAAAGTGAGTATGAATTCAATTATTTCATGGGGCAATGCCCACAAGAACAATGATTCCTACTAATTATTACAACAGGATTTTCATTAATCATACAACTATTATAATCTATATAAAAAAAAAACTTCATTAAATAGAAATGAATATATCAGGTCCAGTATTTAAAGCATCTGGAGTGTTCTCTAGCAAGGCAGGGAGTACTAATATAATAGTTACTTAAAGGTTAACAACCTTGTGTTAAGCCTTTACCTGAGAACATTCTCAGACACAGAAAGATACTCATTTTCAATGAAAAATATTTTTTATTTTTTCTTATTTTAACATTTCAAGTAAATATTAGTAGCTAACAGTAATCTTAAGTAATAACTATACTTTAAATAAACAATGCTTAGATAAGTTTAATCTAAAAAGTGGGGCTAGGGTAATATCCCAAAATCATAGCCCTAGCTGAAGACTTAAATTTATTTAAAGAAGTAACGAAAAAGTCAACATCTTTTTATTTATTACTATCAATGTTTACATAAACATTCTAAGATAATACACAATAGGTATACATAATATATAATATTAATTATTAAGCATCTAGAAATAGACAACTAAACTAAGACATTTGTACATTTCTTAAAAAGAAACAGAAATCCTATTTATTGGATTATTTAACAGATATGATGTTCGGCAAAAAGGAATATACAGAAGGTCCTCTAGGTGCATAAAGTGGGATATGGATTGAGAAAAGAGCCAAACACTCAGAACATCTGGTTAGGCCACTCAGTACCTTGTAAGCAAAGCGGACGTTATAAAAGTTTAGGGATAGATGATAAGATGCTGATAGGGAGATAATTTGAAACGTCATTCTTGTTACCAGATTTAAGGATTGGACAAACATTTGTTAATTTCCAATTATTGAAAAAAAAAACTTGGGAAATTATTTAAAATCATAATACAAAGTTACAGGTGCATCCAAAATTTTAGGTTGATGACAAGGCAACTCCAATTCAAGTGGTGGGTAATAAAGATCATGTTTAACAAGACCACTGCATTGAACTGTAAAAGATATATCAAGATTTGAGAAGCAAAGATTCAGATCCATGATCATTGACCACCCCATTGAACTGAGTCAAACCTTCAAAGGGTACAGTATCACATAGCAGGGTCTCTCTTCCATGCAATATAATACTAGGATGGAAACCATGCTAATCATCTCTATAAACCCACAAGATATTAGGCGGAGATTGTCGCAAACAGTCGCCAATTACTAGCACTTTATTGTAAAGGTCACAAGCTTTGGTAACGGTATCCAAGTGCAGTTTGTAAGTAGACAAATTTATTAAAGGAGGAATGTATACACAGCCTATACAACATTCCTGAGAATCAGGCAATGTCACAGATATCCAAACTTCTTCAATAGAGGGATTGGAAATGCTTAGCCTTTGCGACTTTATATAACTTTTGACTGCGGATGAGTACATCGCCGCCGCGATTCTTGGAGCTTTTGTTGTTTTGGTCTGTTCTGTACACAGCATAGCAGGGGTCAAGAAATTCAGAGTCACAAATGTCGGGGTCCAACCAAGTTTCAGCTGAAGCTAAAAATACTGTAATCTTCTGATTGAGCGCACACCGGAATTCCTTAAGTTTAGTTTTCAGGCCCCTAACATTTTCGTAGAAAATGACAAGATCGTCATCTACAGGCCCGGACGTTCTGTTGGACCGCGCAGAAAATTTGCAGCATTCCCAAAATTTCCAAAGTTTCGTCGCGGACGAAATTCTTTCACAGCGGTTCCCACTGGCCTGAGGTTTGCGTCAAGTAGGCCCCTCAACAAAGATTCCTTGACGCCACTTTTAAATGACGCTACATCTTCGTTTTTATCTAATGTTAACCGATGTTAAGTGCTTAACATAATAACCGAACAGCAAATCGGAGAATATATGGAGAAACAATTTTGGATAAGCACTTAACATCAGTTATCAAGAATTGTTTCTCCATATATTTTACGATTTGCTGTTCGGTTTTATCCGGATTACACCGTCCAAGATACAACCATTGCCTCCTTTCGCCAGCTGATAATGTGCTACTGGCATCGGTCGCACTACCAATAATCACTGGCTGATTTCTTGGCAGTGCAGAACGGGCAAACTTTTCTGCAACTATTGATGTGGAAGATTTGGTAATTGCTGACTGACCATTAGTATTACGAATCATTACTGGTCTTGGCATTGACTGATGGGGCTTAACCTTAGACTGAGATATGGGGTTGGTATCAGGATTTGTGGAGGATGATGAACTGGAGCTTCCACCAATGACTTCAGAGGTACTACATTTGTGCTGCAACAGTGTCTCAAGCTTGCTCACAGTCGATTTGTTTCGTTAGCTTTGAGGCTTCAAGTGATTTGATCATGTTTACCAGATCGCGATCCAGAGAACCTTCGCGACTGTCGTCAGCGGACTTTGAATTCTCAGGAACCGATGTCAACAACTCATTTAATGAGGACTTAATATTAGTGATAGACTTTGAGATTTCTTCCATCTTCTGGCACAAATTTGCAATAGGTTTTTAAGTCTCCAATTCAACTAACTTGGCATTAACAGATGTGCTAATAGTCTCAATTTTCTGGGATATTCTCCTGGACAGTCTTTCTCTCAACTGCTCCAAAGTCTTTTGCAAATCTATTCACTGTAGGACCTATTCTGTTAATAGGACTATTTAGTAAATAGGATGTTCTGCAAAAGGGAATATGGGGAAGCGGCTGATCTCATGTTGTGAAAGGGAAAGACACTCTGGACTTCTAACAATATCATTCAGGACTTTAAATGCAAAGCAAACATCAAAGAACTGCCTTCTGATTAATAAAGACTTAATACTCAAGTAGGACATGAGTAGGACATTCAGAACACAGTGGATCTTATAAAATTCAAAGGCCTTTCAATGATCTAAGGATTAGATTCAGGCCCAAATTCATAAGAGCATATCTGGCAAACCTGATAAACTTGCCCTAAACATTTTGAAGCCTCAATGTAAATGAGAATATGAGGTGACCAAATTCAAGGCATTGAGGTAGCAAAAATTGGCAAATTGGCAAATTGAGGTGGCAAAGTTCAAGAAGAGATCTCACTAGGTAAATGTATAGTGACTTCAATGCTGATACGACTGCTAATTGGTGAAGTTTTTGCAACATCTCTTGATAAATCCAAGCAGTTTATTAGCTCTATTTATGGTATAACTCGAAATGGCGGGAAAAAGTGAGTCTCGGGTCCAAAAAAACACCTGAATCCTTGACTGAGTCAAGATGCTTTAAGGGGATACTTTCAATAACATATTGATAAGGAGGGGAGACCCTTAAGAGAGTAAATCTCATGACACACATTTCTTGATATTTAATGACATTTCATTATAAGTGATCCTCATATATAATTTTGTACATTATAATGTATTTAAAACAAATATACAGGGTGCCTCAACAAGGCGTATGGTAAATATAGCCTCTAAACTATATCACATGGAGCAAAAAGTTCTACAGCATAGTTGTAGATTTATTTGGTATTTAAAATAAAGTGTAAAATTGAAGTTTAAGATATATATAATGGCAAGACATTAGTTGGGAGGAGTGGTTGCACATTCAGTGTACTTTTTTTCTTGTTAAGTCTCATCTTCTTTATGGCATGCCTTTTTGGGGCTTAAGCAACAAAGGGTTATTGAACATTATTTTTTTGATTAAAAAAAAGCAGTTAGATACCTATGTTCTGCTAGATTAAGAGATTCTTGTAAACCGCTCTTCATATCTCAAAAAAATCTTAACTCTATTTTCTCTTGGAAATAGCTACTCTTTTTCATAAATGTCCTAAACCTTCATCAACTCATCAGGTAGATGATTTTCTTCTACCAATCTCTATATACTTCTTTACCAGAAACCCACTCATATACCTTAGTAAAAGAATGTGCAATCGTGTTCCTCTACCTATTAGCCATTAGATATTACTAGAACAGTAGATATTAAAAAGTCCAAATGCAAGTTAAAGTCTTTTTAATGATACCTTTTGACCTGTGCTCTAACATCATTTTCATATTTTGAAATAGCTTTTGTTTTATTCTATTATTGTTTAGTTAACTTTCTTTATCTTCTGTTTCTGGCAGCAGTTGTACTTATTTTTAAGCCTCTTTCATTATTTTTTGATAATGTGTTTTGTTATTTTAAGTTATCAACCAAAGGAATGAGCAACGCCATATTCATATTTTTGCAAACGTAGTCACAAACTCGGAATTCGGCTCGATAAGCGAGGAAGTGAAAGACAAGTTTGAGCAGTTAGAATTTGAATATCGAGGTGCTCGAAGGTGGGCTTGTGAATTCGTTTTGCTCATTCGGCGTTGTTAGCTTTTATCATTATATTATTAGTTGTTCGTTGTTAGTTATTTTGTTGTAACGTGGTGCTTCGTATTATAATAAACTAATATGTCTGAGAATAAAAGTAACTTTATTCCTACATATATATTTTTTTTGACTCCTATTTCAGCATCCTTTTTTCACATTTTAGTCTTTGTACAAGCTTTAGCTGGGATTCAGATGGTGATCTCTTAGGAATAGTTAGCCAAACCCAGTTAATATTATGGGATGCAAATAATGCCAAAAAGCATATAATAGATGTTGGCCTTAAAGACTATATGTCTCGCTTAGCTTGGAGTAAAAATGGGCCAATGCTAGCTGTTGGGACCACAAAAGGGAATGTAGCTATTTATAATCACAATACTACAAAGTATGTTGACATTTAATTGAGATTATGCTTTTTAATAAAGATAACGACTTTTAGAAGAATACCAATAATAGGAAAACATTCAAAAAAAATCACTTGTGGTACATGGAATAAAGACAATTTATTGGCACTAGGGTCAGAAGATAAAACCATATCAGTCAGTAATGCTGAAGGTGATACTCTTAAATTGATTAGTTTAAGGGCTGAGCCTGCAGATTTGCAATTTTCTGAGATCAAATTAGATGAGAGGATTGGAGGAGAAAATACTGTAATTTTTTTAAACTACTAGCGGTTTAATTAGTATTTCTTAAATTAACCACAATTTATTTCGTTGACAGATCAGTGCTATAGTGGGGCGCCGAACACTTTACCTCTATAAACTTTTGGACCCAGACAACCCTTTTGAACTGGCTTTCCAGCAACATTATGGTTCCATTGTGTCTTATAAGTGGTATGGAGATGGATACATTCTTATTGGATTTTCGGCTGGATTTTTCATATCCATATCCACGCATATTAAAGAAGTTGGCCAAGAACTATTTCAGATAAGAAATCACAAAAATATATTAACGGACATTTCTATCTGCCAGGTCATTGGGAAAGCTGCAAGCTGTGGAGATAATAGGTTATATATTTAAAATTGTTCAGTTTATTTCTGTAGTCCTTTTCATGTTAGAAATTTTGGAATTTAACTTTTGTATATTTTTTTAGTGTAAAAATCCATGATATCTCTAACTTACAAGAAACATCGAGTGTTTTAAATTTACCGCAAGAGTCTGGTTTAGAAAGGATTTCCTGGAGTACAGACGGACAACTTTTGGCTGTTGCCACTAGAGGAGGATCTATAAATGTTTATGTATCACATATGCAACTTTTAACCGCAGTTTGCCCCCCGAGGATAGCAATTTTGTCCAGTTTGACAGAAGTCAGTTTATATAGTTATAGTTCTGAAAAGGTAAGCAAAGCAATTAAAAAGTTATTTAAACTTACTATGATTATGAAAAAATCTTTAATATATCTCTAAATAAATTATTGTATTGTGTGAGTTAATAATTGAGTCATTTATTTTTTAGAGATCAGATAGTAATTTCTTAAAGATTAGTATTTTGTCACTTTCTCAGCAAAAAAAAAAGATGTTATTCTAGATATATTGCGACAATTTTTGGGGTGGAATATAGTTAGATGCGGTTGAATTAAACATAACAGGTTGAATTAAACATAACAGAAATCTGTTTTTTGTTTACATTGTTGTTTTTATAGAAGAGTTTATTATACATTTGTAATGTTTAGGACTCGAGTAATACCCTGACATATAGTTATTATGTGTTTTTTTCTTATTAATTTTTTTTTCATTGGAAAGTAACAAGATGTCTTTTCTAGACGTAATGTATATTTTAATTTGATAATATTCCAAGTTTACTTTGTCAGATTTCTATTCCCTTTTCATAAAAAATCATCCCGAGAATCATCCATAATAGTAATAGCACCACCGAGCACTCAATCTAAAACACAGATTATCACCAACAAAATCTTGATAATCTAAAGATGATCTATTTACTCAAGTCCAACATAGTAAGTCAATGTAAATATAGATCTAACATGTGAAAATACAGTCGAATATATTTTTCCAAACTACGAGACTCTTAAAGAACTAAAATCATTCACATTTTAAGCAATTTCGCAAAATTGAAACTTCTATAACCAGGAAACAAAATACTCTGTATTGTCTAGCGATCTATTTTACGACTATAATAATTATTATTATTACTGCCCGCTCAGCTGAATTTCTATTTTGTAGCTTATCTCGAAAATTTTTGTTTAAATTCCTTTTGACGCTGATGATTTGATAGCCAAAAAGTAAGAATTAATAATCCCCAATAAAAATATTTTATCCTTGCACTTAAATAGGAAAGAATTTTAGGTTTTGGAAAAAATAAAACTATTAATTATGGAACTTCGATGACTTTTTCAAGCAGGAGTTTGAAAGAGTGCAATGGCGCCTTGAATATGAAACGAGGGATAAAAAAAGGGCGACGTAGATAATCCGCCAAATACTCAAAAAAATGCTAATTTCGCGCCTGAATTCTTGATCAAAAGTCATTAAAAAAAAACATTTTTGGAGCATCCGGGTCCTCTTAAAAACTCTGGCTTTGCACAGAGTAGAATCTTAGAACATTGAAAGGCTAGAATTAGCATTTCCGTCAATCAATGGGCAGTTTGTTTGCTTGCAACATCTCTGATGTAATGATGCCAAATGCTTATGTAGAAATGGCTAAAAAAAACACACTTTATAATATCATAAAAACTTGTCACTTATTTTGACAGGCGCAAAACAATACTAGACCTCCTAGACCTAATAAAATATAAAGCAATTTTTTTTTATAAAATATGATAAGATACTCTATAAAGAAGCCAACAATCAAAGTTAAATGAATGTAGATCACGTATATTAGAGAAAAAAGCAACATACGCCGCTCGATCGCATTGTTGATTCCACCAACACAACTAATCTTTACCAGTGACATCGTCAACAAATATTTTCATGATAAATGAGCCGTTCAGCGGAAAAGTGGTCTAACTCCCCTAAAGTAGAAATTTAGAAAATTGATATTTTGCATCTGGATGAATTAAAAAATCACAGTAACATATTCTTTACTTTTTTGTACATATTTATAATAACCCTGTACTAAAATTTCATATGGTAAACATTTTTACTGATTGCGCCCATTAATTACATTTTTGCCGCCCAATGTCATTCTTCCAGTAAGTTTTTTTCAAAAACATAGCGGAAAATTATATTATTTTTTTCGTAAAAGTTAACCAAATTTCACAAAACTGATGAACCAAAGAAAAATAATAGCTGTAGTATGTTTACTATGATATCTATTACTGATAAAAGTGTTCAAAAAATATAGAGCTTGAAGAGCAAAACATTACTACTACTTATCTTACATACTAAACTTACAGTAAGGAGAGTAAGAACAAGTTATTAAACAAATTAATCTTCATCAGAATCGGAGAATGGACCACTGTCAACAGCATCTTCTTTTGTCAGTAAGTCCAGGAAGAACTGATGCTGAATCGGGGAAATCCACTGAAGAAGTTCTATCATATCTTTTTTCTTAGCTACGGTAACTGATCTACACATGACGTTCCATAACACTAAAAAAACCTGACTAAACAAGAAAAAGCGAGTTTAATAGGACCTGGCGCGACATCGGAACAGCGTGGTGCCTTGACTTATACCACTATTCCAGCGAACGAATCCATTATGTTGAGAGGAATAACGTTAGGAAGCTCTTATCTTAGCTAAGTTAAAATTTTGACTTATACCAGTTTTCGACTGAATATATTAGACCAGTAGAAACATAATTAATGGTATAATTCAAAAATTAAAAAATACTGACATATACCACTTTTCCTCTGAGCGGCTCAAATATTTATTACTAATAGATTATGCTTTAAATTATAAACAATATTACCGTTTATGAACTCTTTATGAGTTTTTTTAACGTACTTCATTATAGTAAAGGTACTTATCTAATAAAAAGCATTTTTATGGAAATTAAATATTTTATAATTATTATAGACTTCTTAATAAGTTTTTTTTATTCTATGTTTATGACGACGGTTTTCCCTTGATGTGATGTTATGACAATATCGGTATTTACTTGTAATAAGGTTTTTTAGTTTTTGGTTGAAAAACCGAAAAAAAAAACACAGAACTTCACAAATGCCGTTTGTCAAGATGATATTGCACAAGATAACGTCAGCTTTTGCTTGAGATGTTGCCTTTTCAAATTTGTTAGAAAGAAGCCGTTTTAGGAATAAGAATGTTAATCTTTTTTTCTTTGAAGTTAAATTAACATTATTATATATGTTGATATACAGGGTGTCCCGAAAGTAATGGGACATAGAACAACAGTAGATTCCTTACGTCAAAATAATATGATTGAGGTTAACTTGCCTTATCCTAACTTTAATAGTAACTGAAATACAGGGTGTCAAAGTATTTGATTTATCGTTTTTTTCACATAGGTCTTGAACTAAATGACATACTGACATGAAATTTAGAACATACGAGTCTTTTAAAAATAAAAATAAAATTTCGTATACAGTTTTCGTGTTTTCGGTAGAGGGCGCTCGTTGCGTTAGTTTTTACTTTTTTAAATCCCCTAACATTTTTGCAGCTCTGTAAATTGGTTTGAAAAGTAACAAAATAATTTCCTTTTTTAATATTACATAAAAAATATATACCTTATTAAAGCCGCTAGAAGCAACCATTTTCGACATAATCACCATTTTTCAAAAAAATGTTTAAAATTATATTTATTTACTACTTTTGTTTAAATCGCATCTTTGGCAGTTAGCGTTGGAGATATATGTTTGTATGTTTGGAACTGCACTAGTAAGTCTTTTATTTACAACTTCATTTAAAATAGCTGTTCTCTTAGCTGACTGAGAAAAATAGGTTGTAAAAGATTGGATACGGGCAAAAAATATCTTTAACTTTTTAGGAGAAGGCGCTGCTCTTTCCAAAATTAAATTGAACTTGTGGGCAAAAAAATGAATAAAATAGGCATAAGGAATAAAAAAGGCATATGTCTGCCTTATGATTTCCTGAACAACGTTCGTCACGAAAGCTCCATCATAGCTTTGGGCTATAAGTTTTTTCAGCAGGTGCTTTCAAATTATTTATTTCATTTATAATAGCTTTGGATATATTTCCTGCATTATGGATAAATATAGCCCCAAAATCTTTCATAAATTTGGTCTTTAAAAGCAGACCTAAAAATTATGATGACAAGATGATGTTGATTAAATGAGTTGATTAAAGTCGTTTCGTCTGCTTCTAATGCTAGAAAGCTTGCCTTTTTTATTTATTTTTGAATTTCACTTTTACAGACGTCCAATATAGCATCTAGCAATTAATTTTAAGTCGTTTTTGAAGTCCTTTTAAAAACTGCAGTTCCAGTTAAATGCACCCTAAAAGCTGAATCTAACTCAGATGCAGCGTTAACTAAACTTGAAAAATGCCTAAATTCTGGGAGTGAACTCGTGCATCATGGCCGCTAAGGCGAGTTCGAAGGCATTGCAAAACGTGATACACATTATAAGCCTACGTAATCTTTTTTTCATTTTTTAACTTTTTTCATTGTGCATTTTATAATGCTGGTGGTTCCAATGTCCAGTTGTTTTCGTATATTTACGCTTATATGTTATCCACCGAATGGCTTAGATGGGTAAAACTGTTGGCATATTTTCTTGCTCTCTCGTTCAAATATTTTAAATCATCAACAATCGATCGTACGTAGTTTTCTGCGTAAAATAGTGTTTAAATTCTCTTTTCTTGCATACTACCGTTGATTTTATTTGTAAATCGGCCGTAGGACAACCTAACATTTTAATTTCTTAATTTTCTCTTTAATTATAATTCTCTTAATTTTTTCTTCAAAGAACCGTGGCCTATTTTCTAGAATGCATTATTCATTATTATTTAATGATACAACAGTATTCATTATTATTTACATTTAACACAAAAAAATAATTCCAACTAAAACGATGACTCGAGATCCGCAATGAAAATAAACCATTTAGTCGCTGCTGAACCTGGAAAGGTTGCAAACACTCGAGACCGCAGCAAATGCATGACGCTGCCCGTTGTCATAGCGACCACAAATCTCCCCAGATCCCACCGGATTGCATTCGATTTGAGACCCGGTGGAAGTAAAGTTTAGCTACCACCACGTAGTCATTATTTGTACTCTCGCGGAGATACTCAAAATAACTTTCCGATAAATCTAGCTGCATGCAGACGCGGCTGCCAGTTTAGGCTACGAGGAAGGTTTAACTTGTTTATTTTTATGTTTAGTGAATTTAATATTTATAATTTAATTAAACCAATTGTAGATAAAACCAATTCAAGTCTATACTATTTATTTAAAGTATACCTAATAAATAAACCTGTACCCTAAAAGAAGATGTGTGTTACCTGAGATCACAAACTCTCTTGACATAGCCAATGAATTCAATCAGTATTATGTTGGGGTAGGGGAACACTTAGCACATAAAATAACATTAAATTTATTGGATAAAAAACCTATTTTTGAAAAAAAGAATAATATTCAGCAGTCTTTTTTCTTTTCACCTATATTAGATGAGGAACTTATAATTCTCATTAAAAATCCTAAAAACAATGTAAAAAGTGTTAAAGATGGAATTACATCAGAAATAATAAAGTCTCATCATAAAGTACTCCTAAAACCCTTAAAGCATATTATTGATCTTATTTTCTGTACTGGGATATATCCAACAGCTTTAAAAGAAACCATAAGTGTCCGTTTATTCAAGAAGGAAGCACAGAGCAAATGATAAACTATAGGCCAATATCTTTAACTAGTACAATAAGCAAACTTGTTGAAAAATTTATATTCTATAAAGTAATAAAGTTCTTGAACACCGTAGTATTGGATCTAAAAGACTATATGCATTTAAAGAGAATATTAGGACGGAGAAATCCTATTTATGTCATAGATGTCAGCAAGTTAAAATAAATGGCAAAATAAGCGCTTCTCTGCAGGTTAGGTCTGGTGTGTCGCAGGGTACTATGTTGGGGCATTTTTTGTTTATTATTTATATAGATGACATGTTGAGTATATGAGTATATATGATGAAGATAGATTTTGAAAAAATAAGAGTACATTCGTTGGGATGTAAAATAGAGCAAGGATGTTCATGTGGGGACAAAATTAAAATACGTAACTAATAAACGGGACTACGTAATTAATAAAGTGAGGAAGGTTATTTATAAATTTTATGAATTAATAAATGTATTGCAAAGAAAATTTCTTAGAATGGTTTACTTTTTAGTGGGGGAGTCTGTTTTGAGTTATGGTTTGGTTGTATGGGGAAGCGCGTGTAAAAGTGTTCTAATACTTTTGTGAGTTGCCCAAAAATATATCATTAAAATAATATATTTCAAAGCAAGAATGTATCCTGAATCTGAATTTCTTACTGTAGAACAGTTATTTTTGAAATCTGTTATAAGATATATGTTTAAATCTAAGCATTTCAGATGTAATATACAACACAAGTTTGGCACCAGAAATGTTAATAATCAAAATAACCTTACCACAGGTGAAACTAACAATTTTATTATGTTTTTTGGGTCTTAAGCTTTATAATAGATTGCCTCTAACGTTTAAATTAAAACGCTACGTTATAATAAAAAGACTAATAAATAAGTGGATTATAGATAATAGCGTAAATCTGGAAAATTTGTAAAATTATGTGTGAATAGTGCATGTCTGAGTTTAATTAATAGTTTGTTGAGTTGAATTTATAATAACTGTATTTATTTTCTGGTTTGCACACACAGATTTTTAAAAATCAATTGTGCAGCCAATTTATTTTAAAACTATTGTTATTGAAATAATATAAATAAACTATACTATGGTGAGAAAAAAATATTTTTTTTAGAAGATTGTTGGAAATGATTTGACGAAATACAACTTTGACGAGCTTTAAAGGAAATTTCCCTTATTTTTATACTTTTTTTATTTTTATGGATGTAAGGAGATAGAATTTTGTGTTAAAGAAACTCATTGATGTCTATTATTTATATAAAAAGAAAATGACCTGGATATTCTTGAGCCATGATATTCATTGTAAATTAATTTAAGATTTAATCTTAATATGAATATAATGATAACGCTTTTTCATCTAGCTTATAATAAAGCAACTATTCATGGCAAATTTAATAGTATAAAATAGAATTATGAGACAGTTTTACTACTAACCAAAACTCTTTATTTCACTCTCGACACGTGTTTCGATAACGATGTAACATTAAAACAGTTTTAGTCTTCTCCCGAAGATACTAACATAACGTAATTTCGACATCATCCCAAAGGTTGAACCATTGGACTAGTATAAAATAGCTTTTATTACAATTGTTGGAAGACATTTTTTATTGTTTTTAGGATAAACTAAAACCGCTGTTCGTAAATTTAGAACTAGAACCTGCCTTTATTGGCGTAGGACAGTACCACATGGCGGCGGGTATGAACAATAAGATATGGTTTTACGACCTTACTAAACCAGAACCAAGTTCAGGAGATATACCTTTAAAATTGGGCGATAGGCAATATTTAGGTGTAGTTACCAGCGTCAAACTGAATCCTGAATATGCCTCTGTACTGTTTGAGGGTAGGATTCAATTACATATGGTAAAACTGCTGAATATTATTATTTATTAAATAAAGTTAAAGGATATAATATTTTAGATTGAACAACCTGAAGTTTGTCACGAAAACCGAGAATCTATAATTTTTCCAGAAGCAGCTCAAAATGCCGTAGTAATTACCTGTCACGATATAACAACAGATTTTTTAGTATACGGCACTGATACGGGTCATATTGTTTATTTTCATATAGAAGAGTGGTCCAAAGCCATGGAATATAAACATAACGTGGGGATTAGTGATATTTTTTTAGATCCAGCTGGAACTAGGTTAGTCTTAGTGGACGTTAAGAGTATGGGTTATGTATTTAATGGGGTGAGTCAATAATAATTATTATTTCCACTGATCGGCAATATTTTTTTCTTTGTTTTTTAAGGTTACAAATGAATTGATTTCAATACCAAATATACCAAACAAAGTAAAAGGAGTTACCTGGGATAGCAATATATCCGATAGAAATGTTTTCATAATCTATGATGATAATGATATTCACACTTTTTTGTATATAAGACATCATATGGGAGGTACGTTTTGTATAAATAAAATTAACATTTTGAATTAATGTTTAAGTTTAAGCAGTTTAAAACTGTCTCAGGTTGTAGAAATCATTAACATGGATTGATTCATTCTCATTTCTCAGTACCCTGCTAAGCACGAAATCCCAATGGCAAATACCAAAAAGTCCCTTGTTCTAGAGTTTGCAGAAATTAGAAGCACACAAATTTTCGACATATTTTTTAAAGTCCCAAGTAAAGATGTGTTGAAAATCTCTTCTATGTGGGTAGAGGTTACGCGCCACTACAACTTTTTCCTTATTATCACAATCAAAATGGAGTCATCTAGACGGTTTCTTGGTAATTCGTGGCTTGAGGTTATGAAAATAGAGTTTTGTAATTAAACATGTACAAATTTGTATAAAAAGGTATACTGGAAAAATCTTGTGTGTCTGGCCAGAGGCTCCTCATCAGGATCTTTTTTCCCTATTATACTACTTTTTACATTTAAGTGTAGCCACTTTAAAGGATTCTTTGTGATGCGTAGTCTCTGGTCACCCATAAGGAGGCCTAATATGTTTTTATACAATTTCCTATACAGGGAATTACCTAATGGTATGTCATAATTTGAAAGGGGCATTCCTGGAGCGATTTTAAGTCCATAAGTTCTTAAGTTTTTACAACATGGATGTTGATATATTGAACTACATTTTGGCAAATATTATATTGTAAAGACACACTTATTAAATGGCCGTTCACTTTTTTTCAACAACCACTGGCGTAGCTTTAACGAATTTTCAATACAATTTTACGAAAAAATTACTGCGTTATTTACTTAAGAAAAAATATGATTTCGTAATAAGTATCAATCAATTATGAACAAAAAAATTCCTCTTCCACTTTTGCCGTAAAACTTGTCTTATTAAAAAATATCTTATGTACATATACTGCATCTTGAAAATTTGTCGTTAACTTTTGATAAGTTAACTTTTTGATAAGTTAAGAGCAATTATCAGTACGTGACTTTGCCTGAAATGGATTTAACGCGCTTTATCGGGAAGGTGAGCATTTGGCAACAGCGCATCGTTAAAGCAAAGCAGAACACTGTTCGTCTCGCATCAGACGGGTCAATGTTACCAGAGATTCATCGGGAGGAACCGATTCGTGCATTTTTTAGTTTGCATGCGGTTGGACTTTTTTTGCGTTTACTAACAAATAAGTCGCACGCGTATTTTGGTATTTCAAGACGTTTGATTCAGTAAAGAAAATAACATTTTTGTATAAGTTCAATCAAAATATTTTCATGTTCCTCTGGTAATACAGTTTATTCACTATTCAAATTGACGGATTTAATTTATTCATAAAAAATGCTTTTATATAGGAGGGTATTAGTATCACAAATTTAGCGAGAGAAGGAATGAAATATAAAAATGTTTATAATTTGTCACATTTTCAAATATATGTATCTAAAACAGTTTTTATTAATTAAGATATAAATAATAAATTAGAGACATGTAAGTGACTTCCGTAAAAAAAGGGTAGAAGCAACCCTATAGATCGAAATGCCTAACACTATTATATATATATATATATATATATATATATATATATATATATATATAATTATTAGTTATAAATTAATTGTTTGACAAAGAATTCCCATTATTTTCTAAAAAGCTGCATTAAATGTTAAAATAGTCAATAGTTTGAGAACCGCTAAAGTAAAGTATGTAAAAAGTAAAGTAAAATATCTATAGCGCTCCCTATATATATATATATAAGGAATGACAGAGGAAATATTTTCAGAGTATAATACCACCTTCATCTAGCCAGGGTGAAACTATCCTCAAACATTTTTTACTATCCTTTAAATTTTTCATAAATGGAATAGTGGGTCGAGTTATATATATATAATAAGATATATATATATATACATATATATATATATATATATATATATATATATATATATATCTATATATTTATAGCTTCTTTGAAAGGTCTTTTGATTCTCTTTACCGCTATACATAGTTTAAAGGCCTTTACTTTAGCGGTTCTCAAACTATTGACTATTTTAACATTTAATGCAGCTTTTTAGAAAATAATGGGAATTCTTTGTCAAACAATTAATTTATAACAATCATATATAAACACTAGTCCAACAAATGCTGAAAATGGCCACCGTTAACCTCTATGCAATAATACAGATTTTGTTCAAATCGACGTCGCACATTTCGTAGCATATCAGGAGTTATCTGTTGGCATTCAAATGTAATCCTTTCGCGTAATTCTTCTATTGAAGCTGGTTAGGTAGCATAGATTTTACTTTTTGGGTGAGCCCACAGAAAAAAATCCAGAGGTCAGGCAACCAGGATAGGATTTATTTAAATAATTGCCGACAGCTATTACCTATTGAGGGGGTGCACTATCCTGCTGAAACATCAACTCGTCTTCAACGTATTGATTGTTATTGTCATTTTCAATCATGTTCGTGATTGCCAAATCGATAGTATAATATATATCTTGTAACGTTGAATTTTTTACCACATCAAAAGTTTAATTTTTCGGGATGTTGAGTATGTGCTTCGTGATAAATGTGTGCATTGTGGTCCGACCTATAATGGCAATTATGACGGTTTACAGTGTCGTTTAAGAAGAACGAGATTCTGTATTATTGTATTATTTTTCTGTATTTTATATATAAATCTGTATTATTGCATGGCTCATAACGAAGGCCATTTTCAGTATTTGTTGGACTAGTGTTTATGTATGATTGTTATAAATTAATTGTTCGATAAAGAATTGCTATTTAAAACAGTTTTTCCAAACACCCAATATTTAATACAGGTTTTCCAAAAAACTATATTAAATGTTAAAATAGTCAATAGTTTTAGAACCGCTGAAGTAAAATCCTTTAAATTAGTAGCCGTAAAGAAAATCAAAAGACCTCTCCCACAAGGTATAACTCAACCTACTATTCCATTTAAAATTTTTATGGTTAGCTCTACCCTGGCTAAGGGATGACAGGTGGGGTGGTATTAATACTCTAAAAATGTTTCCTCGTGGTAATCTAAATTGACGTGAGAGTTTTCTTTTTAAAATCTTTACGAGCCCGACATGGCCGCCGTTTCGTTTTCGTTTAGCCACCCTGTATATGCAGCTCTCGTCAAAGAGAAATAAAAAAATAAATAAATATTAATTTCTTTTAATGTTAATCACCTTTAAATATGCCTTCTTAAACAGTTCTTAGCAAAGTTCAATTAATTAAAAAAAAATGTGTGTCTCAGTTTGGAACTTGTTACATTAGATTACACTTATTTTTTTGTGTTTATGGATGTTGTGTGTACTTATAATGACGTAGGTACATGTTTTAGAACAAGCTGTATAAAATATAAGACAATATTAAACAGTTATGTAAGTAAGTATACAAAAATGAAAACTATAATATAACGAAGTGGTATATTCTAATGAAAATAGAAAAACCAAACAAATGTAATACAAAAATTGTCATTTACAGCTCAAGTTCTAGATGGGTTTCGAATTTCCATGCCTCTAGGATCTTTGATTTCAGGCCGTAGACATTTAAAATAAAAAATCTTTAATTTTTCATAATTTTTTCTTTCCAAAATGAACATTTATTTTCATTTATATATAAATAGTAAACGCAATGTGGCATTCTTATTCCACATTTGCAGTCATTCTAGGCCTAAACTGATCCTTTTTTGGCTTCCTACTTTTTCGTTTAGAATAATAAACTTTTGACTTTCCTTCTTTTCTTTTTCCCATTTTTTAAAAATAAACATAAAAACTTAATAGTTTAAAGAACAACCGTCAGGCCGAACAAGCGTCGTGCGTTTCATGATTTGATTCATGCTAGCCCGTCCGTGCTTTGTTGCCATATGATACTAAACTTATCGGCGGTTCAAGAAATTATAAGAAAAATGCCTGAATTTTGTATTTCCATTCTCAAAGGTTTATTATAAATTTTTTTGAAATGGTTTTTTAATTAATGTTTCTAAAATTGATGTATCTAGAGACGTATGGAAAGATTTTTTTATTTATCTTTTTGGTTTTTAAATAAAAAATTAAAATTTTAGAAATTAAAAAAACTGGCACCTATCAACTCTTGACAAAAATATGTACATTTCATTAGTGAAAACCGCATTAAAAAATATTGTAAAATAAAAAAGTTATCCAGGAAACAGAAATTTATGGGTGAATAATCCCCTTAACTTTGCTTGTCGCTGGCAACAGCAGCAGCAGCATTGTTGTTTTGTGACCGTAAACGGTATGGCACCGACGTTAATGATAAGGGCTCAGGCATTGCTTCCTAGAGATTATAAACCGCGTACCCAATTTCGTATATGGTATCTTCACAAAATAACAGAAAATCCTCATTTTGATGCCAACATCTTGTTTACGAACGAAGCAAATTTTTACAGAAACCCAATAACGAATTTTCATAATAATCATTACTGGGCCCATAAAAACCTTCATGCCATTACACAGACACGTTTTCAGAAACAATTTTTAGTCAACGTTTGGTACGGTATTGTATCCGACCATTTAACTGGACCATTTTTTTTACTGAAAGAACACTATTATTGTAATTTTCTTCAAAAATAGGAGCTAAGTAGGAGACCTTGTAAGATTTGGCTCTATACTGTTCTACTAAAAAAATCAATTTTTAATATTGTCCGAAATGGAAATAGAAGAAAAGCTATCGACTTGAACGAGTTTAAGATCTGCAGATTTATTACTAACTGTGGTATGGATTCACCATACTGACTACGGCCACGTGTGTGAAAGTGACTTGAGATCGTAGTTCAATTGAACCCACTCAACCCAAAATGTATCCGTATGGGAGCTTTTTAAGAAATTATAATTTGTCCCTTATCTTTTAGGTCTCTGATATTATTATATAATAATTTTTCAAAAAGGTAAAGCGATTTGAATATATTTACTTTTACGAGTTCTTTCTTGAGCCTGCTTAATCATTTATAATTCTTCTACAAGAATATTAGAAATTATACAAAATATGCAACAACATCTCAATACTATCATTGGATAGGCCGTGGAGCACCAGCATATTGGCCACCTAGACTACCTGACAACCTGACAACCTAGATTTTTATTTATGAGGACACCCAAAAACATTGGGTTGTCATACACCAATTAGAAGACTAAGAAATAGAATCATTGACGAATACGCATGAAATTTTTGATAGATTTCATAATTCTATGAAAAAAAAAGCAGAAGCATAGAGGTCGTAATTTCCTTTTTTTATAATTTTAGCTTGAGCTTTGATAGTAATACCACATGGAAATACTACCACGTTTATTAATCTATTCGATTTACAACATAACATATATTTCAAAGCAAATATTTTAATAGTAATAAATAAATAGTTTATTAATTAACGCCTAGGCATAAGACATACACCTGTCTGTGTTATTGAGCATCCTTATTCATTTTAGTAGTCTTTAATTTAATACTTAGCCTAAAATTCAAAGAACGCTACAGAAAAACATGCTGCAGTTTCACCATCCACCAGGGGATTTTGGTGCCCAAAAACAAAAACTTAAGTTTTTTTTTCAGTAAATGTGTATCAATTCAATATCCCGTTATTTTAATAGTTAAAAAAGGACTGAAAATTCATGAAAATTAGTATAAACCTATTTATGACAAAGCTTTTTAACTTTAGCCTGGTTTTTTAATTAACTCTAGCTCTAGTTCTTGTTATGATCGCGATTTATACCCTTTTTCGTACAGTCATGATAATGGCTGTATGAATAAATTGTGTTAATGTATAAGGCTCTTATATTGGCTGTAAATAAATAGTAGGGAAAAGTTAGATTCGAGAGATTTCGACTAGTTTCTTAGATTCGAAGCATTATTATGTATAGACCTCCTCGCACTAAAACTCCATATATAGAATTTATATATTAGTTTTTAAAGTTTTGAAATCTTTTAATTATCTACTGGTATCGCATTTAATTGTTATTGCTTTTGTTCACTTCGTTTCTTATAATGGTTGCTGGAAAAAAAAGTAAATGAATCATTTAATAAGTGTGTTTTTATACCATAATATCCTGTGCCAAAATTCACTTTAATATCTTAAACGGTCTTTGAAAAACTTATTAAAAACTGAAAATAAAATAACACTTTAGCACACTGTACCTTAAAAACTAAGGATTTTAGCGCCAACTTTTGTTGTGTACTTTTCTACTTAAAATCGGTCCAGCAATGCCCTCTTCAAACTATGACATATCATTAAGTAACACACTGTATAGATATATGAAAAAATATACCCTTTTTTGGGTAAAAAAATAACACCTCGTATTAAGGAAACATTTCTTCGCATATATTAACGTAGTGTATAACGTGTGTGTGGAGTTTAAATGCTCAATCCTAATCATACAATTTAAAAGAACAATGCTTCAATTATTATAAATGTAAGAGAACATTAAAATAAAATTATTACATTATCATTCTGAAACCACCCATGCCTTGATTCTATAGCATAGGTTATGTTATAGCGTTCATTTTATGTTTTCTAAATTGTTGCTTTAGATAATTCAGATTTTATGCAGTAATTCTACCAGTTTTAGTATCTTATAGCTATAGAATTAGTAGAGAATATATACTTATTCTATAGAGTATTTGAAAGCTTACTACACAATCTTAATCAAATAAAAAAATACAGTTCATAGTCCTTTTTTGTTTGTTCCAGCCGAAGTTAAAAAATAATAATTGTTGACAATATATAGGCGAGGCACAAGAAATATAATTTTCTAATATAGAGGAAATTTATTCGTCTGCAAAAATTATCATTTTAATTGTTTAATAACTTATATAGAAATACTTGGGAAAAGTAGTCTCCTAGTCAAAAGTCAAAGCACATCAAACATCCGAATTAAATTTTCCTAAAAAAAATTACCGTCTGTTTTAGAGTAAAGGCATTATAGAAACCTTAAGGTTTACATGATTCTTGAGCCTCATACTCTACCTTAAATCCAGTAAATGAATAAAAAAGATATAAAAGTATCCATGTTATTCAATTTCAAAAGTATCCAAATTCATCATTTGTAACCCAGCCTATCGAAATGGATCAGAATAGAATGCATTGTTTATGCTGTAGTTGTATAAGATTGGAGAAACTTTGGTAGCGAATAAACTGTACATATACATAAAAAAAACTGTATATCTACTTTATTATCAATTCATCTTGTGTTTTTATTTTAGGTGCAAAAGTTAAAAAACTTGGAGAAACGGTCCTAGTTTCTAAACAAGTACCCTTAATAATGTATCAAGGGGAGGTTATGTGTGCGACTTCCACAGGTCAACTTTCACAGCTCAACTTGTCTTCGCACGATAGTTCTCAGATAGGAATGATATTGGATAGAGATAAAAAGGTTGTGGAAGCGAATTTTTTTAAACAACTCGAGCTTCAAAGGTACAAACATGATTTTCTGCTATAGGGAAAAAAGTTGTATTTTCAGTCCGCTGCGCAAAAAACACTCACTATTTGTTCTAAATCTTTTTTTTAATTAATTATGTACAACACATAAATTATCCTATTTTTAGATTCCAAGCGGCATTTAAACTATCCCAAAATATTAAATCCAAAGAATTATCAGTCCTATTAGCTGAGGAGTGTTTGAAATCGTTGGATATAGAGACGGGTGAGTCAAGCCTAAATATTTTTTGTAAAATAATTATAAAATCAGTTATGATCTGCAGTGTTTTTACGTGACCTCGGTATGCAAGTTGATAACAATTTTTGTTAAATTATAGTTAATAAATAAAACCATATTTAATAAAATACTGTGAACTTTACAATATTTCCAAATAATTCCGAGGAGATAAATAAAAAATTTACTTTGCTATTTTATACCTAATAAATCGTAAAAGGTTAGATTTATCAGGATACTCCGTAAGACGTGAAGCAGTGGAAGTAAAGGTGCTACCCGCCGACATGTATTTCTGCTTTTTAGTTTCTTCGCGATAAAAACCAAGAGAAAAAGAGAGGAAAAAACATAAGGGACCACGAACAGAAGCGAACAACCATTTGTGTAATCAGATGTAGTACCTCCAGTTTTGGAGGAAAAATACACCATCCATACTAAGAGAACATAAACTACCTGCGTGATACAACCTTATCCGGAATTAATATAGTTTCGAAGAATGAAAGCTAGCAGAGAGAGTTAAATGGTAAAAAGATGGGTTTATCGGGAGACTCCGTAATCCTATCTTAAGGACTATCAGGCTACGAATAACAGTCTAGATAAAAAAGTCGGAACTTATGATTAACTGACTCATAATCAAGATAGACTCATTAAACTGAAAGGATAAAAATATGTATTAGATAGAAATGGGTTCATTTTATACTAATGTTATGGCGGATATAAATATGAAATAGAACTAAAATAGAATAGCCAGAGCCACTGAACTAATGAAACTAAAATTAAATTATTTCAATAATTTATTCTGTAACCACTTACGATTTTTCAAATATTTTTTTCCGGTATTTCTAGGAGCTTTTAAAATATTATAAGCTTGAACGTTAGGAAAATTTATCATAATGGGTTATAAAAAAATATTAAATTGTTATAATGTATTACCTGGCTTTGTATCTTTTATTAAAATTTTCAGGGGGCTTTTAAAACTTTTAAGTTGTGTCCGTAATATAATATAACATAGGTTGTTTATCAAAAGAACTGGAGTATTATTATGTCTAACTCGTGATAATAGAGAGTATTTTATTATAAAAGTAAATAAGTATTTTCCAAAATATATTTAAATAAAAATTACTAGTAATGGAACAGATTTTAAGATTTGAAGCGAAAAGGTTGGGTAATTAAATATCACTTATAGAATATATTGTGTGGTGTGTTGTGCCTAAAATGTATATAAAAACTAGAATGTCAGATACAAAACAAGTGTCTGATCAAGTATTCAAACAGCAAAACCGAGTACGCTCTAAGTTATCAATTTTTTTGAAACTAAGGTCTTTTCTAAATAAAAAAAGGTTCTTTCAAAAAATAATTTTCATGAAGAAAACAAGACTCGTGATTTTTAAGAAAACTTATTCTAAGTTATATTGTTTAAACCAATATTTTGCTATTTAAAACTTATGTTGTGTTGTCTCGAATATGAACATTTTTAATTTAGTTTTAACCATTTTAATTTTAATAAACATAGTTAGGTAAGATTTTAATGTTAAATATGTTTTGCTTTAATTTAAACTCTTTATTTTATTTTATTACGTAATTAATTAAATATGTATGGTGATACCAAAAATATATGTTTTGTTTTTTATTATTTAGTATATTTAAGTTTATCACTATTTATCACATTCTATTTTAATAAAATAGACGAAAAGAAGTTTTCTAAATGTAGGTTTTCATAAATATATACAGTGAACTCCGGTTATAACGTACCCTCTAGGGTGAATAAAATTAGTACTTTATAACCGGAGGTACGCTATAAAAGAAACCCATAAAAATTAATATGTAAAGATTTATTTTTTTTAATTAAAGGACTAAATTAACAAAAAATACATTCTAAGTATTAAATACAAAAAAAGATATAATATTAATATGTAACATATAACATTGAAATATGATACATATACATATGTAATCAAAATAAGTCTGTACTATTTATTAGTTACGATTTTTCAAAAAAATAACGTGTTATTTTTGTTTGCTGGTTTTTTTTACACAATTTGAAATTTTTGATGTGCTTCTCAACTTTTAACGAGGCTTGTAAAATTGTATCATCAGATCCGTAATCAGTATATTGTAAGAAATTCGTAACAGTTTTAATTGCACAAAGTGCTTCACAATAACTTGGAGTGGGTTCGTTCACTGGTCTATCATCATCGCCGCTTTCGTTATCGGAACTTAAATCATTCGTTGAACAGTTTGATTCTATAACTTCGGCAATAATGTCGCAATCCGTTAAGGTCTCCGTTGCTACCAGATTATCGTCGATGGTCGTAAAATTATCTAGTTCAGGAAGATATTTTTCTACAGTAGTTACGTCTTGGCAGTGATTTTGATCAACCAATAACTTAGCGGAATATCCCAGTCATCATTATCATCAACACTTTTATATTTTTTGTACCACTGATTCAGAGGCAAGTCATCATCTGAATCAAACTCCTCGATCGATTTCACTAGACCAGCATGTCGAAAGCAGTTTTGAATCGTTTTTTGTGAAACCTCATTCCATGATTTCGCAATTATTTTTATCGAGTCTAAAATTGTTAGATTGAACGTTTCCTCACTATCCAATGCTTGAATTAGGCGATGCATAAAATATCTACGGTAATAGGTTTTCAGGCATTTTATTATGCCTTGATCCATTGGTTGTATGACAGAAGTGCAATTGGGAGGCAAAAATTCTAATCTGATATTTGTCAGATCTACGTTCTTTGGATGAGATGCACAATTGTCCACTAGAAGCAATATTTTTCTTTTTTGACGTCTTAGTTTTTCATCCCACTCTTTCAAATAATTAATAAAAATGTCTGAAGTCGTCCATGCGCGTCTATTCGATTTATAAATAACAGGCAGGTTTTTAATATTTTTCATGTACCTCGGTCGTTCGTATTTACCAATGACAAGAAGTTTAAATTTTTCACTACCTGTCATATTTGCACGAACCCAAACGATGTATCTTAGCTTTGATTGTTTGCCTCCCACACACTTTTCTCCTCTAAATTTCAGTGTACGGTCTGGAGTCATCTTGTAAAATAGTCCGGTCTCATTCCCATTAAAAATATCTTCACAGCTGTAATTTTGTGCAATGCCTGGCCATTTCTCGGTTAACCAGTTCACCACAGCTTCCCTGCTAACATCTCCTGCTTCACCGGACACTTTGCCGACATTGATGTTGTGACGAAATTTAAAACGCTCGAGCCAACCCCCAACCCGTAGAGCACTTAAAATCTCCACCGTGTAATCCCTTAGATAAATCTTCCGCTTTTGCTTTTAAAAGTGGTCCACTTATAACTTATAGGAATATTTTCGGTCCTTCTCACCTCAAACCATCGAATAAGAGCTTGATCCACATCTGGGCGTACGGGATTCCTAATTTTCTTAATTCTTTGCGATTTATTTTCACTTGCTTGCTTGATTTTTTCACGATTGCTCCAAATTGTAGAAACTGTTGTTTTTGCCATATTTTTCCTTCTCGCAATTTCCGATTTGTTAATGCCACTTTCAATACTTTTAATGATGTCTATTTTTTCTTTCAAATTTATAGCTCTGCACTTATCCGTCATTTTACCAAAAAAACTACTAAAACTCGCACTTGCACAATAACACACAATGTCCAATCTAAAACTACCGGTCATCTCATTTTGCATGTTCTATAAAAATTCTCAGAGTCGAGAACTGGAAATCCCCGGCGGCCTCGGTGCCAATGCGCGACGACAGAGAAACTTCTCAGTATTAAGATATACTTATATTAATATATCCTTATAAAAAGAAAATAAAATTGCTAAAAAATTCTAAAATGCACTAAAGAGACTGTAATACTTCTAATACTACTGAGTACTTAATACTACTATAATAATGTACAACATTTTACGTAAATATCTATTATAAAGTTCGGTTCAAAACTTTGATTATTAATATCATTAACAAAAATGAGAATTTTTTTGAATATAGACATATTTAGTCTAATTTTTATCATTTCTTAACATAGCTTTTTCTAATAGGTAACCCACATTAATAGTTACTATTATTTCTCTAGCTCTTCAAATCTACACACATCTTGAAGACGTTTCAACCGTTCTGTCACTCCAAAGTGTCCAAGATATAGAAGACTGGAAACTCCTTCTAGGGTATATTGCTATGTTTCTCAACAAACACGATCTCGCCCAAGATTGGTTTCTAAAAGCGAATCATCCATTAGTGGCGCTAGAAATGAGACGTGATCTACTGCAATGGGAAGAAGCGCTATCATTGGCTAAGAAAACTGCCCCAGATCAAGTGTCTATGATTAGCAGAGAGTATGCTCAGCAGTTGGAGTTTTTGTAAGATAATATGATTTAATAAGTGCATCATTTCTATAAATATGTATTACCTTTAGGGGTAGTCATACAGAAGCTCTAGTCCACTACGAGAAAGCTTTGCAAGAAAATTTAAGTGCAGAACACACTTATACATGTAAAGCCGGTATTGCACGAACTACATTACACTGCGGTAATTTTAGGCATGGCATCAGTATTGCGGTAGAATTGAATAATAAACAGTTAATTAGAGAGTGTGCTGAAATTCTGGATAAAAAACGACAGTATGCGGAGGCAGCTATGCTCTTTGAAAAATGCGAACAGGTATATAACTCTATATTTTAGTTTTTAGTATTACCCTTTGAATGTTAATGATTATCTATTCATAACTTTTTTTATTGCAGTTTGATAAAGCAGCATCGAATTACATCAACCTGAAAAACTGGAGCAAAGTGGGTGAACTCTTACATCATATAACATCAAATAAAATCCACCTTCAATACGCAAAGGCAAAGGAAAGGGAAGGAAAATACGAAGAGGCGGTGAAAGCTTATGAAAAAGCTCGAGATCATGATGCCTTGATCAGGCTACATTTGGAACATTTAAATAATCCGGAAATAGCTGTGGAAATTGTTCAAGAAACTAAAAGTGTGGAGGGCGCTAAGCTTGTGGCAAAGTAAGTATTGGAAATTAAATTCTATCCGTTTCTATTTTAGACATTACCATATTTTTCGTTTTACCTATATCCTAAAATTGTCAATGTATATTAACCATAATAAATCTGTCTTATAGTGATGATGAATATTATGAATTTTGGTACATTAATAGTTTAATGCAAAATTTTAAGTCGTGAACAAGCCAAATATTTTTTGGAACTTGTGAAATAAGAATAAAGCATTAGGAGGTATCATCCAGACAATAGTTCCTTAATGATGTACGTTTCCAAATATCTTCAAATATTCACCTCTGAATATATGATTCTCTAGCAATTTATGCAAAAAAAATCTAATTCAGGGCATTATGCTATAATCTATAATAAACTATTGTATGGGGTGCAGTGAGCAAATGTATTGTTCAATCAAAAGTTATCACACAAAAATATATTCTTATATCATAAATAAAGCTAAGTAGTTTTACATCTTTTGAATTATTTAAAGAACAACAAAGCGGAAGTTTTGCACTTGAATCAAATTTATCTAAAAGCTGGTATGAGATGTTTTTTAAAAATCCATTAAAATTATTAAAGTTAAAATACATACCTATTATGAAGTAAACTTCATAATACCTAGTATTGCAAAACTAGGTAATAAATTATGGTTTCTGGATCTTATACTTTTATTATTATTATAATTTTTATTAATCTCTCTATAATATTATATTTCTATCCATTGTTTTTTTTATTTACATGACATATTTTATAAACTGTGAATTAAATAAATTATTCATTAATTGAGGTTTCAACTGGATAGCAAATTATACTAAGCTGTATTTTATGTGTGTTTTTTGTTATTACTCTGAATGTTTTATCTTTGGTGTACTGCTTTTCACACTCCTACTTACCAATTTCGTTTTTTTTTTGAAGGTATTCAAATGTTCAATGAAAGTATTTGAATATTGGCTTATAGGTAACAGATCATTACCCTATTTATACAGAGATTTGCTTCAACCAATCGAATATTGAGAACCGAATAACTCTATTATTCTGTCTTTAAAAAGCAAGTTTTAAGAACTAAAACCAAAAATCAAACCATGAATAACTAAAGATACAATAACAATTAAAAAAGGGATGAAATAAATAAAAATTATTAAAAAAATATTAAAACTTGAATAAAAACTTATAGAAATTCGTTATAGAAGTCAATATTTACCACTAAAAATAGTAGAATATAAATAAATTAAAAGACACAAAACATGATTTTAAAAAGATATTGAAATGTTTTCTTCTCATCCGTAACACTTATATTATCTTAAAACTTATTTTTTGCATATTTATTGCTAACTTGATTTTATTATACATGTTATTAGCTTTTATGCATATTAATTTAATTTTACGTAGATGCAGAAACGTAGAGACGTAAATTTGAATTCTTATGAAAATCTAAATGTACATCCATCTTCCTATGCCAGAGCAGTACAAAACAATAACCTGTGGTAACGAGAAGGATTTAAAACTCAAATTAAAGCAAAAATGGGGGCTAATTACCTAGTAGACGTTCCTAAGTCATTGGAAAGAAGATTAAAGGTAGTGGGAATTAATGAGTGTGAATATCTTCTGACTGATGGGAAATTTTGGGCAAAAGTGAGAAGTAGGAAAACATACAGAGGAATTCATAAACTAAAACTAATGTAATACAAAAAATAAAAGATTTAATTTGGTTATTGAAGTTGATTTCATTTTGCGAGAATTGGTGATTCAAACACCTATAGTCACTTTATTTTAAAAAAAAACATTGATTGGAACAGATACTGGGTGTTTACACTGATTACAATATTCGACGTTGCTTTAAACATAGCCGTTATATATAATATATAGCCGTTATATACAGTGCTTTCATTTCAAAACGATCCACGCTTAATAACTTTCTTTAAAAAAAAAAAAAAAAAAAAAAACACGTTAAATTAGATATACAGGGGGACGTTTAATTATGCATTTACTGAAGTTCTGTCAATCACCTCCTCACCTCCAACTAACCTCACTTTAATATGTCAAATGGGAATCCCCATCGTGTGATACATCATAGTAAGCAGCGTAAAATTCTCTATTTAACGGTACCAAAAAAAATGAAATCGGTAAATGTGTAAGCAAATAGTTGTAAGCAATAGCGATAATGTCTAGAAATAATGAATATTTTATTTACGCCAAACTTTGGTATGTCAAATGGCTACCTCATGGTGTGATACACTATTTTAAAGGGCATTCATTATGCTATCAATGGTTGTAAAAAAAAAATAAAATTGATTGACCAAGAAGCAATTAAAGTGTAGATCGGTAGGGTAGAAAAACAAATTTAATTAGTTTAACAAATTTATTTTATTAAATGTTCAAAATGCGCGCCGTTATTAGCAAGACAATAAAAAAGCCTATTTTCAAACTCCTTACGAACATTGGCAAGGGTCTGCCCGCTAATTTCTCTGCATTCTTGAAATATTCTATTTTAAAATTCTCAATACTCTCAGGTGGGGTTTTATAAACGTTTCTTTTTAAGTAGCCCCAAAGAAAAAAGTCTAGTGGGGTTAGGTCCGGAGACCGCGCAGGCCATTCGATTGCACCACGTCTGCCAATACACTTTTCTCGAAAATTTTCATCAAGCCACTCTCGAACTACCAAAGTGTAGTGCGCGGGAGCTCCATCCTGCTGAAAATGTATATTATTTTCATTCAACAATCTAGCACCATGTTGATCTACTTGATTTTCCATAGATTGGATGATGGAAGGGTATATTGCATTTTGTAAAAGGTTTAAATAATTTCGCAATCAAATTTTCTTCCAAAAAAAATGGCCCGATTATTTCATTCCCATAAATTCCTGCTCAAACATTAATTTTTTGGGGATATTGGGTATGGCCTTCCCGAAAAACGTGCGGATTTTCATTATTCCAGTATCTACAGTTATGTCTGTTCACCAGCCCATTTAAAAAAAAAGGTCGATTCATCACTGAAGCAAATGTTCTTCAATAAATGGGGATCGTCGTCAATTCGCTGGCACATCACTTCACAAAATTGAATTCTCCTATCAAAATCATCTTCTCCGAGTTCATGAAAAATATGATTTTAATAAGGAAAGAACTTTTTTTTTTTTTTAAACTTTATGTACGGAACCAGTGGAAATATTTGTTAGTTTTGCGGCCTTTGGTATAGACAAAGTTGTATAGTTGTATATTGTTGTTGTAGTACTTCCACTTGGCATGCTTCATCGACAACTCTATTTTCATATTTTTTCTTATTGAAAATCGATCCCGTCTCTTCAAATTTTCGTATCAATTCTAATACGTATTTATGGCTCACGTTTTTATCCTGATACCTTTCATTAAATGCTCTCGCGGTTCTGCGAGCACACCGATCTTGAGCTCCATAAAGGAAAATTATTTCACACATTTTAACTTCTAAATTGCTTGTATTTTTTTTTAAGATCTATTATAAAAAATGTAAGAATTTTAAAATGATGTAGGTACCACACTAAAAGTATTCATTTAAAATACCAAAGTTTGGCGTAAATAAAATATTCATTATTTCTAGACATTTTCGATAACTATTTGCTTACACATTTGCCGATTTAATTTTTTTACCGTTGAATAGAGAATTTTACGCTGCTTACTATGATGTATCACACGATGGGGGTTCCCATTTGACATATTAAAGTGAAGTTAGCTGGAGGTGAGGAGGTGATTGACAGAACTTCAGTAAATGCATTATTAAACGTCCCCCTGTATATCTAATTTGACGTGTTTTTTTTTTTTTTTTTTTTTTTTAAGAGTTTTAAGGGAAGGGTTAAGTTATTAAGGGTGGATTGGTGGATTGTTTTGAAATGAAAGCACTGTATATATATTATATATAACGGCTATATATTATTACTATATATATATATTATAATAAGGTATGCAGTAAATGTACTGGGGACAAAGAATGTAAGGTAAATGTACCTAAATATGTAAATTGTGTAGCGCTAAATCAGGTCATAGTCATGGTATTAACTTGGATGTTCATCATACTGCATGGGATAACAATAAATGTGAGGCATATAAAAGGATATAATTATTGATGTATTAAGTTACAGTCCATTTTTTAAGTTCATATGTGGTGTGTTTATCTGTGTTTTCCTTGACAAGTAAGTAATTTTGATAAATTTATATGGTAAGGTATTTTCATAACCTTTTTGCTTGTTGTCACCGAGCAGCTCTAAAGATGGTCTAAACACCGAAAGTGCTTAGCGGATTTAATAATTAAACATTACACTGACATACCAAACGTTACAAAAGTAAGAACTTCAAGTCAGGGTCTCATCAAACATGTAATCAGGCAGAAGCCTTCATTTTATCTATTATAGCAAGCCTAACCAAATGTACCCCATTATTATAGTTGTCAACAAACAAACATTTCATAATTTCAAGATAAGAAGTAGATTAGTACGGAATTAAAAATAAAGAAAAATTAAGAAATGAAAAATTTTTTGCTGTAACCATAGATAAAAACAGAAAAAATCTTAAGGAATTATTATACAACCTCAACTGATATTCTCCAGAATTTTGAAACAATATCAATGGTTAAGTTAAGACAAGTGAAAAAATCTCCAAACAGATTTACTTTGATGTCTTTAATGTTGCTGGAAATAGGCTGTTAGACGTTGTAAACAGCTCACTTTCAAATAAGGTCTTCCCGGAGTCCTGGAAGGTATCAACAGTTATTCCTATCCTAAAGGTGCTAAATAACAAGTTGTGTAATGAGTTTCGTGCAATCAATACTGTTCCTATCTACGAAAAGATCTTAGAAGTATGAGTAAAACAGTTATTACTCCAGTTCTGTGATAACAACTAAATTATAGTTCTTAATAAATCTAGCTTTCATGAACGCCACTCTTGTGAATCTGTTGTTTTGGATCACTTTAAAATGGTAAAAGTCATATTTATATAATACGTTGTAACGTGTGAAGTTTATAATAATTTTTTATCTGAAACTGTAAATGTCAATGTCAGTGTGCCTTAAGGAATTGAGGGAATCTCAAAAATCAAATATTATTATATTTGCTGATTATACTGTGCTCTACATAGTTGATAAAAATCGACCACGACTGGTTTGCGACATGAATTTGGCAATTTATTTAAATGATTTTGTAGCAATAAATTAAGTCTAAATATCTCAAAGTTAAAATGTTGTATATTTGGTAGACGGTCGAAGACATCTTCTTTGAAAGTGTAAGTGTTCGTGTGGATGGACAAAAATTAGCTTATGACGATCAAATTAAATTCTTTTGCGGATTATATCATGAGAAAGTTTGCTAAAAAGGTACGGTTCATTAATAAGGTAGGACAAAATTTGTTAAATGTCCTAAATATGTTTTCCGTCGAATGTGATAAGTTGTAATGTACTGTTTCGTGATGTTAATAATTATAATACTAGGAATTGTACTGATTTTATTTTATGCCATAAG
Organism: Anthonomus grandis grandis; assembly: GCF_022605725.1. Classification (NCBI taxonomy): domain Eukaryota; kingdom Metazoa; phylum Arthropoda; class Insecta; order Coleoptera; family Curculionidae; genus Anthonomus; species Anthonomus grandis. Next base: position 20,930,078 of record NC_065549.1, read on the forward strand.
TCTGATACCATTCAAATGCTTAATTACGTGATCTATAAAGATTTGCTAGAATTTAGAATAATATAGATTACAGACTTTTATATAGAATAATATAAAAGTCTGTAATAATATCAATCATTTTAAATGATTATTAAGAGTACATATTTTAAAATGGTAATATTAACTCCATGTTTTGTTTTTTATATTTAATTTTTGTCGTTTTTTTAAATTTCATAATGTATGTTCCATTATAATGTAAGTTTATTAACTAGTGTCTTAGTTTTATCATTTTATATTTACAATGAAAATCTTGTGAAAAAATACAATGTTTTTATGAAAAACTGGTCTATAAATAATATTTTTTTTTAATATTTTTTATAATATGTTTTTAACCTATTATAATTTTAAAATCCCGTAATTTACGTGTAGCGAAATTTACTAAACAAATATACAGGGTGTAAAGAAATAGATGCGAAAAAATTCAGTAGCTGATTCTTGGGTAAATTTTAAGAAAAAACTTTATATGAACGTATGTCCTAAAAGGCGTAACTTTTGAGATACCGGGTGGTAAAGATTGAAGAAAAATATATGTTTTTTTTATAATACTTGTAAAACCCCTGTAGTTATTTTAATAAAATTTGGTATGCATTTTCTATGCATCAAAAGGCATTTTCTGGGGCTCACTAATTTTTTTTATTTGTACCAGTGACGTTCGTGTAAGATTTCAACTAAATAGTTTTGATGAAAAATATGGCACGCCACTTTTTTTTTTGATTTTTTTTTGTTTTTGTAATTTTCATTTATTTCTGAGCAAATTTGATTTCATGACTTTCTTTTGTCCGAGGTTGCGCATTCCATTCAAAAAATAACATCCATCTACCTAAATGTATTACGTTTATTATTAATGTTTAGATGTGATTCTAATTTTTGTTTTAAACCAAATAAAAAAAAAGAAATTAAATAATTAATCTTCTGCCATTATGCAAGAGTCTATACGTCGCCGCATTTGTCGACGAATCCGATAAAAAATTCCAGGAGAATTTTGAATTACGGCACATGAATTAAAGATTCGATTTCTCAAGTCATCTATATCCAGTACCGGAATCCTGTACGCCAAAGTTTTTTTAAATGACCCCATTTGGTAAAATCTAGTAGATTCATATCTGGTGACCGAGGTGGCCAAAATTGGAGGACCACCTCGGCCTATCCAACGATTTGGATATGTTATGTTTTGTCTAAATAACGATGTTCTAATAAACTAAAATGAGCAGGAACCCCATCGTGCATAAACCACATTACTTTTCTAACACCTAGAAGTCCTGGAAGTATGTCTTGGAGAAAACGAGTGTATGTTTCCCCATTCAATCTCTATAGTAGAAAATGTGGGCCAATAAGGTGGTCTCTAATGATTCCAACCCATACATTTAAAGAAAATTGTTGTTGGTGATGAGCTTGAACTATCGCGTGGGGATTTTCATCTGCCCAAATGTGGTTATTATGGTAGTTAATGATTGCCTCTCTGAAAAAATTAGCTTCGTCGATAAACAGAATCTGGCTTAAAAACTGAGGGTTTTGCTCAATGACTTCTAATATCCAACGAGAAAATTCAAGATGCCTACGAAAATCTCGTGGTAATAGAGCCTTGACTCGTTGTACGTGATATGGATATAATAATTGATCCTTTAAAATAGTCCATACCATCATATGATTGACATGTAGCTGCAGACTTTCTAGTACTGGCGTCAGGTTGATCATCAATTAAATTAAGTACCGGTTCTTCCAATTCCGGTGTTCTAATATCGCGTTGGCGATCACAATCATGCTTTCTTGGTTGAAAAGTTCCAGGTTCTCGTAGTCTATATATTTACTTTAAACCTTGCGCGAACGTCACTGATACAAATAAAAAAAATTAGTGAGCCTCAGAAAATGCCTTTTGAGGAATAGAAAATGCATACCAAATATTACTAAAATATCTACAGGGGTTTCACAGGTATTGTAAAAAAACATATATTTTTCTTCAATCTTTACCACCCGGTATCAAATGTTAGGACTTTTAGGACATACGTTGATATAAAGTTTTATTCTTAAAATTTACCCAAGAATCAGCTACTGATTTTTTTTCGCATCTATTTATTTACATCCTGTATATTATTATTAATTTTTTATTTATTTTCTTAAATAGTATGTTCGTTTTAGGTTTTTCCAAAAGTTGAATGATATAACTTCAGCGATAAAGTTCCTGGTCTTATCGAAATGTATGGATGATGCCTTTGACTTGGCTAAAAAGAGCGGTAAAATTCAACTCTATGGCGAAGTGTTGATAAATAGTTTTACCGACGACGAGGTAAAACCAAAAGATTTTGTCAAGGTTGCTCAATATTTCGAAAATGAAAGGGATGAGCTTATGGCTGGCAAATTTTGGTTTCATGCCAAAGAATACCACAAGGTGGCTTAAATATTCTAAAAAAATTTTGAATAAATTTAAATTGTATTTTAGGCCATGAAACATCTTTTAATAGCAGCCAAATTCAACTCAAAAGAAAAAGACGCCATAACAATCGCCATTGATGTCGTAGCCTCTTCGAATGATGAGTCTCTGGCGCATGTCCTAATTGAGTTTTTATTAGGGGATTCAGATGGTTTACCAAAAGATCCTAAATATTTGTTTCGCCTTTATATGGCTAGAAAACAGTATAGGGAGGCCTCAAAGTCTGCCCTTATTATCGCCAATGAAGAACAGATTAATGGGTTTTATAGGTTAGAGATGTTTTTATTTTAAACAAAGATTATATTATAATAATTATATCATTATTTCATAATAATTTTATTTCTTTAGAATTAAATTCTAAACGCTCAAATTCTACATATAAATATTCAATAGATGAAATGAAAAAACTAGTAGTAAGAAATATTTTTTTTAGGAATGCTCATGATGTACTCTTCGCAATGTATCAAGAACTGAAGCAAAATAATATTAAAATTCCACTAGAAATGTATACGAATCTCATGCTTTTACATAGTTACATTTTAGTACGATTACATGTTAAACGAGGAGATCATATGAAAGGAGCTAGGATGTTAATACGGGTAGCGAATAATATATCAAAATTTCCTTCCCGTAAGCTTTTTTTACATAATTATTTTCTGATAAAAGATATACTCTTTTATATATTTTTTTCTTTCAAGACATTGTACCAATTTTAACTTCGACTGTGATAGAATGCCATAGAGCTGGACTTAAACACGCGGCCTATAAATATGCGACTACACTGATGAATCCAGAGTATAGGAAGCAAGTAAGTAATGATTTGACGTAAAATAAAAATGAATTTATATACTTTTATAAATATACTGCTAACTTCTTAGTTGTGATAGTTCCTCAATAAGGTCATTGGGTCATATACCACCTAAAAATAAAGTTGCTTTAAAACTGACCTATGTTAGTTCAAATGCCTCGAATAAAATTAAACATGAATTCAAATTTGCCTGTAAGACAAAAAAAATTATTTCCATTATCTCGTACAAAAATGCATTTAAACACTAAAGATTAATCTAATCAAATTGGAATTTGCTTAAGCAAAATTGGAAATTGATGTGAGTAAAATTATAGGTTTTTACTTAGAGCGTTCATTAAAAATGAAAGTGCATAATGTTATACGTCATTTTAAATAGAAAAAATAAGCACATTTACCGTCATTGTGTTCACCGGCCGTTGCGTTTAAAAAAGACCAAGTTAGAGCCTTAAATCTAAAACGACGCTTCTGATTTATTTCTCAAACATGCCAATGAAACCACATAAAAAAATGTACCTAAAAGAGTTTTCACTATTTTTCTATCGCATACTAAGTACTAGTACGAGTAAGGACAATGCCCTAAAAAGTGAACATTTTTATTTATTATACAGTGCATTCGTAATGTAGCGGATAAATTCAATAAAAATTAAATGAAACATTTCTGAAAAAAATGCCCCAACCCTTCGATTTTAATACGTATTTGGTTTAGGGTTTTTCTACATGGAAATAAAATATACAGGGTGACTAAGAAAAAGATGTGACGTCAGCATTATGTTTTTTAAATGGAAACCACCATTTTTTAATGCAGAATCAGAAAGAACGCATTTTTTTTTACATAGGATATGGTACAAATATATAGTGGTTACATAAGCAATTTTGAACGAAAAATGATGATAAAATGTAAAATTAAAGAAATGCCTATCTAAATTAGATGTTTGAATTGAGCACCGTTAACAACCTGACAATAACCAAGGCGATTTAAAAATTCTTTTTAAAAGTTGGAGTTAAAAAGAATTTTTAATCTGAAGAAAGAAAGTTTTAATGTGGAGTAATATTTCTAATTTCTTTGCGCATTTGTTCTTTTAAACCTTCTAAACTCGCTGGTTTAGTGACATACACTTTACTTTTTAAAAATCCCCATAAAAAGTAATCGAGGGGAGTTAAATTTGGGCATTCAATGAACCCTTGTCTACCTATCCAACGATTTGGAAAAACTTCATCTAGATAATTGCCAACGGGTAAAGCATAGTGTGGCGGGGCTTCATCTTTCTGAAAAAAAAAGATCACGTTGGTGCATGTCGGATTCTTCCAAATCCGGATTCAAAGTTATCAGAGCGGGGATAAGATCATTTTGAAGAAAGTCCAAATACCTCTCACCAGTGAGAGTGTCATCAAAAAAGTTAGGTTCTAAAACTCTTCCGCTATACCGCCCACACATTGACTTTTTGAGGGTGTTATGTATGACATTCTGTGAACCAATGAGGGTTTTCGGTCGCTCAGTATCGATAATTCTGTCCTTTCACATGGCCGTTTAGAGTAAACGGTGCTTCGTCAGAAAATATTCGTTTTACAAAATTATTGTTATCATTACATAATTGCTGCATTTGCTAAAAAAATCATTTCGGCGGTCAAAATCATCTTCCGATAGCTCTTGAAGTAAGAATATTTTATTAATTGTTATTAATATTTTATTAATTGAAGTAAGAATTTTTAATAAGAATGAAATTTTGCTTTTTTTTATACTTTATGCAAAGTAGATCGCAATAAATTAATAGAAGCCGTGCCTGTGATTGTGGCTTTGGGATTATCTTGGACCTTTTACAGAACGTTAAGCTCATCTTCTTCAGTTATTGAACCCCGACCAGCTTTTAAAGTATCCCGAACATGCCCGAATTCACGAAATTTTGCTTCAACTCTGCCTATCATGCTTTGGCTAATAGGCGACCAATCCGTCTGAGTTGCATTAAACAACTGAACCACTACTAATAAAACCGCAGGATGACACTGCTGTTGCCTCTCAAAAAGAATAAACACCACTTGTAAGTGTAGACTATACTTAAAATAGTTGCACCAAAATACATTCACTTTTTGACACTGTCAACGACAACTAAAAAACCAAAATACCAACATTTAATTTAGATAGGTATTTCTTTAATTTTAAATTTTATCATAATTTTTCGTTTAAAATTACTTATGTAACCACTATTCATTTGTTCATTTGTATCATATCCTTTGTAAAAAAATGCGTTCATTCTGATTCTACATTAAAAAATTGCGGTTTCCATTTAAAAAACATATTAATGATGTCATATCTTTTTTTTTTGAGTCACTCCGTATATTTCATTTCCACGTAGAAAAACCCTAAACCCAATATTAAAATCGACGGATTCGGGCATTTTTTTCAGAAACAGTCCATTTAATTTTTATTGAATTTATCCGCTACTTTACGGATGCACTGTATAATTATTGATTTTCATTTTGATTTTATTATACGGTTTAGTTCTCAAGTCTATATAAATCAAGATTGTACACTTTGAAAGTTTGTTTTTAAAGCTTTTGAAATAATAACATTTGCATTAATGGTTTTATGGATTTTCACATTTAAAGAAAATAGTATTGGCTTGTCCAACATTACTTTTAGGATATATTTGTAAGTAGGTACTGATATACAGTAATTTTTAGTTGATTTTATAAGTGCTGAACAATTAGTTAAAGTTTTCTGACTTTTTGAGACTTTCTTTTTATTTAAAATAACACCTAAATAATTAGTTTTTGTTTTTTTTTTAACTTTTATTACTTCCACATGGAAAGTTTGGTAGTAATGCATAAAGTATGTAGAATAATATTGATGCAATTTCAGGTTATTTTGTCAAAGAAAAGCACAAAAAGTTTGACTTATATCAGAGTTTAGTGTAAAATAGAAATAGCTTTTCCCTCCTTTCAAGTTTTTTTTTCAGTGGTTATTGCAGCATCATCTGCATAACAGACCATGTCGATACTTGGCAACCGATGCAGTAATTCGTTTGAATTCTTTTATCAATATAAGTATTAAAGAGATTATAAGAAATACTCCCTATTCTATATATTTCCAATTTTGTAAGTAAAACCTGTTGTGATCAGTGTTAAAGACGTTGCCCAGATCCAAAACAAAAGAAGAATAATTCAGAAGTATTTATCTATAATTCCAGCAAGATCACGATGCAGTTCCTATTGTCGTCAAAGCCGAACTGGTCCATTATGCTGGTCAATTATCAAAAAAATATTTATTTTATGAGTCATATCTATACACATTTCTATTGCCTATTTCTATCGCAATAAATATATAAAAAGAAAGCAAGGATTTATCCTCTGAAACTATTTATCCAATTCCTACAGATCACAAAGCTAGATGCATGTCTGCAATCTGGAGTAAAAAAAAACTTCAAAACGTCCCGAAGACATAAAAGCGGTAAATTCGTAACAGCATTAGCTGAACTCAACTTATGGAGATGGCAAAATATTAACGAAAAACTCGATATTTTCTGAATATTATTTTTAATAGTAAATCATTTTTATTTTAAAGAAGGTTTTGGTATATATCGCTTATTCTAGAGAGGGCTATAAGATATATAGAGGATATAAGATATACAGATATGATCATTCTAACTTCGCCTATAGGAATTATATATCGCGGTAGGTCTGGCAACGTTGTGACAACACACTCGAAGCAGTGGACCCCGCCCAAGCCCGAAACCGAAACCTTTCAGTATTCTTAAGGCGTTCAGGCGGGGATGCGCTGCTCTGTGGCAAATTAAAAAAAAAAATCGTTTGAGTTTTTGTTGCTGCCTGTCCTAACAGCAAAAAATAAAGTAAAAACCGATTGCAATAATGTTGTAAACATAAATTAACTAAATATTGGACAGGAAATAAAAAAATTAATTCAAAATAAAGCAAAAAATTAAGTTAATTTGATAATATTAAATAAAAAATAAAATTATCTTATGGCAGGTTCAAAAGGGCCACCCTGTTTAGCAGTGCAGTGCATCAATCGATCATAAAACGACATTCTCGTGTTCGACAACATTTCAATGGAGATGCTTGCCTAATTTTAACACAAAGCTCTTCTAATTTAGTAGCCCATTCATTTTCGTGCCTATAAATTTGTTCTTTTAGGTATCCCCAAAAAAAAATCATTGTGGGCTAAATCGGGGCTTCTGGCGGGCCATTTAATAATACCGTTTCCACTGATTGTTCGATCAGGGAAAGATGTTATTGATATGTTATATGATATTAAGGTATTTGTTGACATTAAGGTTTCCATCGATAAAAAAAGAGCCTATAATTGAATCACCTAAAATGCCAGCCCATACATGAACCTTTTGAGGGTATTGTGTACGTGTTGGTATGCCTATGTGCTTATTTTCCCTCGAATAGATTATACTATTGCAAGGAAAGTTCATTTCAGCAACAGCACAAACATTAACCTCTCGAAGCTCCCTTTCCTCGCCTAGCGGTGTAACAACAGATGGTTGCTCATTTGAGTAGTATTTCCTGCAATCCTTGCAAGCACCCAAAGGTCTCAAACCTATGGATAATTGCAAAAATTGTGCTGCGTACGGGAATGGGCCGATTTTCGAACGTGAATGCAATTCTGCCTGATATTTTATCGACAGAACTGCCGGCATAATACCACTTAATAATTTGCTTTTTTTCCTCAAGAGAACACATTTTAACAAGAAAATAGCAAGCGATTTTAAATTTAATCTTTGCTGATTAAGGAGAAAGCTAGAAATAAAAATAACGTTAAACGTTTAAAATGCAATTTCATATTAGCGGTGCAGTGTGGTGGGGATAAGAATGGTCTCGTTTTTCGATGAACGAGCGGAGAGCCATGCGGCAGAAATATCAGTGTTGCCAAACGTATTAATTTGGAAACGGCATGTATTGTCCCTCTGTCGGTCTCATGCGGACTCCATATGTCCCCTCTCACTTACGCTCATAGACTTTTTCTTATAGGCGGGGTTTGAATGATTATATCTGTATAGAGGCTATAAGATATATAGAGAGGACTTATAGAAAAAAAATTATCCTAAATCTATCTCTATAAAATTAACCGCAAACGACATACGTCTAAAATAATACAAAATCCTTTTACCTCGATAGGGAAATAAATTTATTTTCGATTTAATCCACTTACCTTCTGTAATATTTTTTTTTAAGTTACAAAACACGCAGTATTTAATTTTAATTTAATCTTCAGGTAGATCCAAAATACGCAAAAAAAATCGAAGCGGTAGTTAGAAAACCACCAAAAAATGGCAAAGATAATGAAGAAACTGGAGATCCAGTAGAACCAGATAGTCCATGTCCATACTGCGAAAAAATGTTACCAGAATCAGAAACTAATTGTAGCAATTGTAAAAATTATTTACCTTTTTGTATTATAACTGTAAGTATCGTCATTATCTTTATAATATAACTTAATTCATAAATATTTTTATTTAATAAAAATATGGATTTTTGTATAACTTTAAATTGTTAAGATGTGGATAATGATAGTTTATTTCTTTTATAGGGTCGACATATTTCAAAAAATGATCTTACGTCTTGTCCCAACTGTGAATTTCCTGCCTTTTTAGATGAATTTTTAGAGTAACTATCACCTTAATAAAAGTATTTAATATTTTTTTAATTATTTAATTTTTTTGTAGATTATTAAAAACAGAGGATTCTTGTCCGATGTGCTCCGAATCCGTTGATTCTAGACGTTTGGTGCAATTAAATGATATTAGACCTTACCTTAATATTGAGGAATAATAATAATTTTTACATTAAAGTATCAAAGCATCTGGCTAAATTATAGTTGGCGTTAGAAAAGTGTGGAAGTTGAAAGTATTAATAAAGAAAATTCGTCGTATATACCTATATTACCAGAAAGTTTCCTACATAAGTATGTCTTTTAAGGATAAATTCACCTGATTTCTTAGAATTATGAGGGGCGAGGGTTGAATTAAAACCTTTACATAAATCTATTGTTTGTGAAAATTTTAGTATACACAAGAATTAGTTATTAACTATATTATTTGACCTTAACACAAACAATAAAAAACATTTATTATTTTAAGAGTATACAAAAATCCCTTAGAAGGTCAACTGAATGATGTTCGTCGTAATGTGCTAAAAGTGCGTAAGTGTTTTGTAGAAAAAGTAACGGACAAATAGAAAAAATGCGGATTTACTAATTTTGATGAAAATTAAATTATAATTTTAACCTAACATCTTAATTACCGTAAAACGAGTTGACTTTGCTCCTCTTTTAAAGATTGGTTTTAAAAATCGCTATATACACGGTGTCCCAAATTCGAGGGTGACCATTGGAATCTCGAAAACCGTAAGAGTTACAAGGTCGGTTAAATGGAGGCAAAGTTGCGCAATTTGAAGCTTAATAATTTTAAAAAATTTTAAAATTCCAGATACTTCCGGAGTTATCTGAAAAAAATCGAAAATTGTCAAAATCGTTTTTACCTTCTACCTAAAACTAAAAACAGTTTTTCATTGCCACTTTTTATGTACTACAAGATGACGCAATTAATCCGACGTTTCGTTTTTTTTCGATCATCATCAACTTTATTATTTCTTATTGGCGCCATATTGGATTTTCTCATTTTTAAAAAGTATTTTTAATTGCCTTTAAAATGAGGTATGGTACTTGCATGTCCGATTACTCCTTCTAGTACTTCCCATAAAAACTCTGAGTGCAAGAGAGAAGGATATATCAATGGGATTTCCAAATAAATTGATTTTATATAAGTTGAAGCTATAAAATACTCTGTATTTCATGTAGTTTTTTTTTAAACCAATTCAATGAAAATATATCAATTGAATACAGGCTATTTCATAACTTTGGTTCATGTATAAAAAAGAGTTGATAATTTCCCAGATAAACTTGTTAACAAATCCCATTGAGTTCTTATTGGAAGTGCTAGGAGTAATCGGATATGCAAGTGCGATACCTCATTTTAAAGGCAATTAAAAATACTTTTTAAAAATGAGAAAATCCAATATGGCGCCCATAAAAAAAAGTTGATGATCGACAAAAACCAAAACGTCGGATTAATTTTTTTTGCGTCGTGTTGTAGGACATAAAAAGTGGCAATAAAAAACTGTTTTTAGTTTTCCGATATCTCTTTAAATAAAGTCGGTAGAAAGTAAAAACGATTTTGACACGTTCGGTTTTTTTTTTGATATCTCCGGAAGTATCCGGAATTTCAAAATTTTTTAGACGTTATTTTATTAAGCTCCAAATTGCACAACTTTGCCTCCATTTAACCGACCCTGTAACTTTTACGGTTTCCGAGATCCCAATGGTCACCCTCGAATTTGGGACACCCTGTACATATAACCGAATTATTATTTTTTTAGTTTAGTTTCATTTATTAAAAAACATCTTTTATTTCGTTTTTCCCGTAGAACATTGAAAGTCTTTCAATGTTCTAAGCTTTTTCCCAGTAAAAAAAGCAGAATAAAAAATAAGGTGTTTTTGATGTTTTTATTATAAAAATTACTTAGTTTTTATTAAAAATGATAAAAAACATGGTAAAGTCATTTTTAAAAAATGCTAAATTACATATATAAATTTTGATAGTAAAAAAAACACACAATACATTAAGGCATAACTCTCGTCTTTAATCACTGTACCAACAATCGCAACTGTATCAACAATGCCTCTTTTTGTTACTTATTTAGGAGGTTTAATAGATCCCGGACCTTCAGTCCTCGAAGAAAAATCCATTTCTTTAAGGACTTTTGCATAGATTTAATTTTGACTTCTTCATCGGTAAAGGCAACGATTTGACCGGGGTAAAGTTATGCCTCATAGACAAATGCAGCACATCGCCCTACTTCTCTTAACACGATATCAAAATTGTCTTATTTTTTAGGCTTTTCTTCCTTCAACAAAACTTATTTTCCCTTTCTTGTTCCTTTTCTAGCTCATTAAAGTTAATATCATCCGAAGGGCTGTCATCAAATTGAAGAATATCCTCGTCTCTTTGTTCGGTGTCTTCTGTGATCAAATCTTCTTCAGTTGCTTCGTCAACGCATACTTCTATTGATTTTTCCTGGAGGAATGTATATTTTTTCCTACCAATTTTTTTTCGTACTCGTACACGATGATCTTGTGTTTAAGATTAAAAAAAAAGAGGTAGTATCTGTATTAAAACTTCCTTAACATTTAAAGGAAATATTCCACATTTGCGAAAGCTGGAGAGCAAATTAACTTTAATGATTGCCTCAATAATTTTCAGCATTCTTGGGTGAATTCATGAGTGGAGAAAAGCTTAGAACCTTTAAGAGTAAAGGTAAATTTTGTTTCTGACTATTTGTGTTTCTAATGTATCTTTGGTGCCTTTCCATTCTGATAGGGCCTTTCGCCATGCTATTTTGACAGGACAAAAAATGCTGCATCCGATGAATGCGTTAAAAAGAGTACTTTTAGGAGGCAATAAATTAAACTAATTTTATTTCCCCGACACAATCTAAGAGAATAAACTGAGGAATGAGAAGAAAAGTTGTTGCATTAAAGCACTTTCTTTCCTTCTACTTTTTTTAATATTGACATCATCTGATATTCAAGCCAATCAGTAAAAATGTTGCTGCCAAACCATCCCGATGAACTAGCATTGTAGCGACATCCTTTTGGCCCATTTTTTGTTCATATGATAGATATATTAGTGGCTCGATCAACCACATACGGTGGTAACAGTTCTCCAGCAACAATTCCTGCAAATATGACAGATATTGATGTATTGTTTTGTTCTCGGAAAAACGTAAAAAGTGAACGTGGATGTCTTGTAATAAACGAGTTTTCTTATTCAATGTCGGGGTAAATAATTCAGAAAGATCTTTATATTACTCTTACGATACTCTACCACACCTGTCCATGTGAAGTTAGATCAGGAGAACTAAATGTGATAGTGCTCCTGATCTTCATCCAAACAATCTTGCAATTTTTTGCTTAGTGTAATCTGCATATCTTCGTGTACCAGGTTTTTATGCTTTTATAAACTAATAAAACAGTTTATATAAAACAGTATATAAACTTTTTTTGTGAAATGGTGTAGCCAGCACGAAAGTGGAAAAGTTTAATATCTCATTTTACGGTATTCAGTATTGTTCTTTTCCTTGCGAGAAGTTTTCTTCGAGTGCTTCTACTTTTAGTCAAGTTCCTGAGTATCTTTGGGAATTAATTTTTATGTCTTGTAGATCTTTTAGCTTTTCGGAGGAAAGAAGTTTACGATCTGCCAAAGTTTATGGCCAAGAATGCAAGAAGGTATATATCAATGGATGGTTTTTGTTTTTTTTACTTCCTTTTCCAAACAAATTTTTTAAGGTTCTTTGTTCAAATAACATTTTATGTATACGGTAGTGAGTTATATATATAAGTTGTATCGAATGAAAATTTAACTAAGATAAAACATTTTTACACCTTTTTATTAAGACACATTAACACCTGAAAACGAACCCATCATATAAAATATATACACTAAACAATAAACAGTTTTGCTGGTTCTTTGGTCAAATCCGGAATTGCAAAACTTTTTCCCTATATCTTGATTTTGATTTAGATACTTATGGATTAATTAATTTTTGCTTGCTATAGAATGGAGCTTTACCAGCTCAAACAGTGGAATAAGTCGATTTGTGAAAGAAGAGGAGTTGACTCATTATTGCATATGATCATTGAACTTATAACGCATTTACATTTTAAAAATATACCCTGATGTGAAAGTATTCATAAGAAGTAAACTTTATATCACAAATAAATCTTAAATCTTAAGACCATAAATGTAGGCTTGGTTTAAATTGTTAGCTACTTGTTTACGAAAATTGCATAGCAGAAAACAGAACTTAAACATAGGTTGCCTCTTCTATATCTAGTTTCTATTTTCTGATTTTCTGGTTAGTTTCAAATTTATAATTTACTCACATCTATATATTAAGTAGTTTAGCTGATTCTTTATAGATATTTTTCCTTGTTAATTTATTTAATCAACGCCTTTCATATGCTATAAAAGTAATTAGTAGCTCCCATAATAGTTTTAAAGTTTTATAAGGATTATATTATTTATCTCAAACTCGATATATCCTCTAAATAAATTAATATACACAGTTTGGGATGGCCAGGTACTTTGAACTAAATACAGTACTTATTTTCAGATTTATAAAGTTTAAATTTAAAATCAAGTTGTCAAATTTGCATTTATTTGGTTGTTTGGCTTGTGAATTTTATTTTATTATTCACATATTAACAATTGCAGGCATTATTTGTTTTGGTTATTTTAATAAAATTATATCAGTAAAAAAATCCATTTAAAAACGCCCTGCACACATCGAGTTGGAAAATATTTATACACCTTGAATATCCCTATAGTCGGGAATTTAGCAACAACATTTCTTTATTCACTTGAACCTTGGCACATCAATGTTTAATTTAATTATATCAATATCTTTTCTTTTAAGTTCTTCCTTTATTTGCTTTAGTCCATTTTTCAATTTCAATGTTTAGCATAGTTTATCATGAAGTTATTGATAAATCTATAGCAGCCCAATCAAAAGTTCTAACTAAAAGTTCATTCTAACTTTCACATGATATTAGTAAAAACTTATCGAAGCCGATCTCATAGGTATCATAATATTTTTTATTTTTTGGACGGTTCCTTAGGATATAGTTATAATTTATAATATTTGTATATATGTCAGAATCTTATAACTTTGATATTTTTTTTACAACAATTTTTTCTATGGTCTTTCTGTTATGGTTACTTTCTCCATTCATTTCTACAAAAACAAAGTGCTCAACTACTACTTCATTAGTCTAATCATTCTCTAGACACAAAATTATATTCCTGAGAAATATAGTGCCTCAGGCAAGGTTAAAAGGTTAAAAAGACTAAAAATTAATAAAAATGGCATATTAAGATACATGAGAATGGGACCAAACCTAGATCTACAAAAACCTTCAATCACATCATTACGACAATACGATAATTCCATGAATTAATTCAATGAATTACACACATTCTCATGTATCTTAATATGCCATTTTTATTAATTTTTAGTCTTTAACCTTTTAACCTTGCCTGAGTCACTATATCTATAAGATGTATTGATGGAACCCCTTAATTTGTTATCCCTGATGATGGACATGTTATATATATTTTGCAAATAAAAAATGTAATTGGAAACAAAATCATTAAAAAAAACAAACTTGACTTAACTAAATCCTCTAAGTATGTTTAATATTAAGGAGTACTACTAGTATTAATTTAATATTTTCGTTTTGAGTCCAACCGTTCTGAATCTGGAAAGCGTTCTCGCATGTTTGAAACAAAATTAAGTCGTTTAATTTCATGCCTTTCTAACGCCACCTGTAACATTGTCCAGCTCGAATATTTGTTGCAATAGATACCTTTAAGTTGATCTCAATAAGATATTATTTGTCAGTTTATGTATAATTTATTGTTAAATTAAATAGTTTGTAGTTTTATTTATTGATTAAATTTTTATTTTTTATACACCATATGAATCTTTTATACTGGTTAAATATGAATAAAAACGTTATCGCAAAAACGCTAGTTTTCTTTTACTCTAAATTATTGAAAAAAGAAATCATATAAAAAGTAGTTCAATGGAGGTTTTATTATAGAATAATGTATGGTGCACTCAGGTAATATGAGAGATATTTATTTAAAATTAACCTAAACAGTTTCTTCAGTTTAAAATTATAACTTATAACTGGCCTATTTGTTGTTTGATGCAATCAAATCTGCCAGAATACATCTTAAATCATCTTACGAATTGAACTATTAAGTTATTTCAAAATGAAGCTTATCTAAACTGCCTGAAGACTGCAATTATTATTCCGTTGCATAAAGGAGGTGATAGAGATTTAAGTTTTGAATTATATCTCCAATTGCCCTGCGTCCCACGTAATCTGTCTTCTGTTTAATAACATACTTAATCCCTATCAATTTCGATTCTTGAGCAACAATGATATAATGTTTTCCCTTTTTACCTACTCTAGTAGAATTAAAAATTTTTGACTGTGTAAATCATAATATCTTAATTAATAAGTTGCATCACTGCGGGCTTAGAGGAACACCTCTCCAATAGTTTAAGTCATACATTAATAACAAAGTCAGATTGTAAGATTGGTGACGTCTTGTTGTAAGCCGATAGAACGTGGGGTACCCCAAGGTTTACTTACATACAAGTTTTACTTGGAGCAACCTGAATATGAAGGACGTACATATAAATCAGATGACCTAGTCACCATTAAATCTTAGTACGATTCAAATCCTCTGTGCCTTAACGTTTCTAAATCTAAAATCTTGTCATACAATAATACGTTGATGCCTTAATTTCGTACTTCATAACACCGTTTAGTCGTCCTTGAATCAGTTTTTGGGGCCTATTGTTTCTGGTAAATTGGCTTAATTGCACGTGATATTTCCTACACCTAAGATTATACAGGGTGTCCCAAAAAAGAGTGTCAAGCGAGCGCCCAGAGATAGAGCAACCCTAGAGGAATCCGAATCACTCCCATGTATATGATCCGATTTTTTTTAGTTTAGGAGTTATCACATTTTTTGTGATTTTTTAGTATTATTCGACTTTTATGCTTATTTCTGCTATATTCATAGTAAATAGGTAAGGCGAATGCCTGATTTTTATTTTATTATTTAAATAAAAGTTGACTCTGACAAGAACAAAGATAACTTGATCCAGAAATTAAAATATTGCTTATAAAAATAAATAAATTGTGACATAAAAAACAAAAGTAAAAAAAGTTCAACAAAGTTAAAGGCGTTTTAAAAATTAATTTTTTTTTTTTAAACCCAAGTATTAAAAAACTGTATCAGTTTATCAGTCTTTTACCGCGATTATTTTATATAGTTAAATTTATTGCACCATACCTAAACATAACTTCAAATATTGTCAAGCCTAAAATCCTAAGATTAATATCTTGTTTTAAAAGAAGTTGTCCGTATTGATTTGAGTAACTGAAAATGCAATTGCCAAAATAAGTTTTTGCTTAAGAAATTTAGTATTCTATGTATTCTAAACCAGATACCAACAAATAATAAACCACTGGCCCGTTACTATTTTCACATTCTTTCACATGCAGTACTTAGTAGTGTACAGTAGCGATTTCACGTACATTAGCGATTTTTGATAAATACGTCTTAACGAACTGGTTTCTTTTACATTTGTGTGGACATTGATCTGAATTAGTTTTTTTATTTTCTTTTTTTAAGTGGAATTTCAAGTTTAAGTTTATTTATGTTGTAAGTGGTAAAGTCGATTTTTTTCTGTACTGTATTTTGTGAATAAGGCTAGACGCGCGGCCCCTTTTACAAGCGAAGACTTTAAACAAATGCATTACTTTTACGGATATGCGAGAGGGAATGCTTTGGAAGCAGCTAGATTATACCGGAGGCAAGTAGAACGCAGAGGTGGTCCAATACCAGAGAGATGGCCTGATCATCGCATGATACTAAGAGTTCGCGATGCTTATAGGGAAGGGCGAGTACCAGGGACTATTCCTGGACGACCGTTAGGGATGAGAGATCCAGATTTGGTAGATGCAGTGGTCGAAGAAGTTGAAGCAAATCCAAATGTAAGCCTTAGAGCAATTGAGCACCGTATCGGAATACCGAAATCGAAGGCCCATAGAATACTCCATGAGATGGGTTATCATCCATATCATATTCAAAGGGTGCAACAACTAAAACCCGAAGATTATCCGAGAAGAGTAAGATTCTGTGAAGAAATGTTGCAACGTCAAGCGGCAAATGAAAATTTTTTTAATTCAATTTTATGGACCGACGAATCGAATTTCAAGCGCACTGGCATTTTTAATATTTATAATTATCATTCCTGGAGTATTGAAAATCCTCAACGTACACGACAATCAAATTTTCTAGAGCAATTCGGTGTAAACTTCTGGTCTGGGATAGTAAATGAAAAACTAATTGGTCCCTTTGAATTACCGACCGATTGAATGGAGAATCCTATTTAAATTTTTTAACAGAAAATCTCCATGAGCTGTTAGAAGATGTTGATTTGGAGACAAGGAGAGACATGTTTTTTCAGAACGATGGGGCTTCTTGCCATTATGCGATAAATGTTCGAGAATATCTGAATAGGCGATTTAGACACAAGTGGATCGGTCGAGGTGGACCAATTCAGTGGCTCCCCAGGTCACCGGACTTAAACCCAATTGATTTTTTTGTTTGGGGTTACTACAAAGAGGTCGTGTACGCTCAAGAGTCAAGAAACTTAGAAGAACTAAGAATAACAATTAATGAAGTAAAACAAACCGTTAAAAATAACAGATTAGCATTTAGACAGTTAAAAGATAATTTTTTTCGTCGATGCCATATTTGTATTGAACAACAAATAATTACCAACAATATTGGTCGTCATTTTGAAAACTTTATGTAATAATTAAAGATAAATTGATTAAAACACTTTTTTTGTTTCCTTTTAACTGTTATTTAGATAAGATGGGATAAGGGTAGCCCAATGAATTTTTTATAGTGAAAAGCTGATAGACCGATAAGGTTTCTTAAATAATTATGTTTTGAAAAAAAAATGCTGTAATTTTTAAAACGCCTTTAACTTTGTTGAACTTTTTTTACTTTTGTTTTTTATGTCACAATTTATTTATTTTTATAAGCAATATTTTAATTTCTGGATCAAATTATCTTTGTTCTTGTCAGAGTCAACTTTTATCTAAATAATAAAATAAAAATCAGGCATCCGCCTTACCTATTTACTATGAATATAGCAGAAATAAGCATAAAAGTCGAATAATACTAAAAAATCACAAAAAATGTAATAACTCCTAAACTAAAAAAATTCGGATCATATACATGGGGGTGATTCGGATTTCCCTAGGGTTGCTCTATCTCTGGGCGCTCGCTTGACACTCTTTTTTGGGACACCCTGTATTTGGAGCTTTCTTCCACAATTCTGGTCCCGCAATTATTAATTAGATATTGACCGCTTGGTTTTAATTTATTACGCAAATTTCATTATTAAATATCTCAGGATAAGTATATGAGGAAAGGTATAGGTTGTTTAATCTTCAAACACTGAAATTTAGAACATGTTCTAGCCGAATATTTTTTTTACATGAATTCGCTAATAGATAGGAGTAAAATCACAAGAAGACAAGAGACCTCTCGTACTCCAAGGGCACTACCATATACTTAAAGGAAGATCCGAAAATGACTATACAGCAGATGAGCAAAGACGCAAAAGACCTAGAGAAGATATTCCAACAAAATCAACGGCGACAAATGCCATTGTCGCAGAAAAAAAATCCGAGCTTAATAGTTAGGTATACTAAGCACGCAAGCAGATAAAATGAAAATGGCCATTCAGACACGAAAATCGCGAGACAGTTTTACTACTAAACAAAACTGTTTTAGAGTTAGCAAAACACGTGTCGAGAGTAAAATAAAGAGTTTTGGTTAGTGATAAAAGGGGCTCCTGATTTTAGTGTCACACTAAAGGTTCCAACCATAGGACTGATACAAATACGAAAAAGGAAATTGAGATTTCTGTGATAAATATACGTGAGATCGCTAAACAATGCAAGACTGGGAGTATAAGAAGCGCAAACTAACATATTATGAACATCAAACTGATGATATCAAAACAAAGCTAAGAAGCGCAGACACCTTTGAAGAAATAAATGAGCTCATTCATCTGGACTGGCCAGAAAATGAACACAAGAATATGAAAGTAAAAGTTACGTTCTTCCACTGTTTTAAAGCGGAGATGGAGACCTGGCGATCTACACGGAATACTTAGAAATCAATAAGGGCAATGGAAGATCTTTCAAGAAAAGATACCCGGAATTATTGGAATTCATAGATACCAATAACAAAAGAAGGGTGACACATCTTAAATCCGTAATTAAAATTGACATCGTGTACATAGTGTACACGCTAGGTGTATCTTAATGTATTGTAAATTCGCTTTCATGGTTCATCTGTTTAAAAAGGCTTTGAAATTCAAGTTTTTATAAATAGGAATAGATTTGTGACATTTTTTGTCGTCCGGTAATTCATTTGAATCCACTAAGTCCTTTTCCATATTCGTTGCAGTAGGTAATTAAAAAAACTGAAAACTGGTTAACTAATTTCATTATCTACCTTTCATTCAAACCCGGTTAAGAAGGCATTTCTGTATCTCTCGGAATAAATTAAAATTTCCCAAAAGCTTTTTTAATTTAAATTTATTTACACACAAAATAATTATCATTTTTGTAAAATTACAAATTATTTTACATAAGGTTAATAATACTTACACTTTTCACTCAAACTTATATCTAACAAAATCTGGATATGTTTTGTACAATAATCGTTAATAACATTTACATGTGAATTTGTAAAATTAATATGTGCATAAATTTAATTTTTTGTGTACCTACTTTAAGGAAATTAACGGGTAGTTTCACTACACTATTACGTAAAGGGATGGGCTTTAATCACATAATATTTTTTTATGGAGTTCTTAACTATATTTACATAATTTGTAATATTTGAAAATCATTTTCACTTTGGTTCAAGCCGATATTCAAAGTTTTCTTTTAGATACGGGAAATTCTAAATACACAAAAGCTACAAAATAAAATAATAATTGATGGACAATCTAAAGAGTCACACATGCGTTTGTGGGCTTGGCCACAGTAAGAAAATGGCTTTAGTTTATTTTGCACAAATCCCTTTAACAAATGAAATACGATATATTCAAACATTTGTTTAAAACTTTAGTAAAAAATGTTTTTTACCATTGACCAACACAATCTCACATTTAAACACTTTGTGCACAAGTTACCGATATATACTAACTTAAGCCTAATGCCAACTACAACTTAAAACTGTCTGTTAAATTCTATGTCCACCAAGGTCACTGTATACGTGGCCAGTACTGCGATGTCATGTCTGTTTGTCCTGGCACTGCTATAGGCACCGATACTCCTGGTGATATTAGACCTGAAAGAAAAATAATATTATTTTTAATGGAATTGGTTTAAAAATTAATTAAAAATCCTTAAAAAATATCATTTTATGGAAATATAAATTTGAAAATGGCTTAAAGAATAACTTTAAAACATTTTGAAACTTAGCAGAATTTCTATAGGTATGTATAGAATTTTATATGAAATATACATTTTTTTTAAAAGCATGTTTAAAACAGCCCTTTCTCGCACGGCGTACGGAAACAAATTTGTTTAAGTTGGGTGGTTATAAAGTTGCTATGGTTACACTCGTATATTTTGTATGCATTGGCATTACCAACAATTAAATATTATATACTAATTATACTTATATGTTACAATCGCATCTTTTCTAATTTTTGAATAGTTTTCGGTAATTTTTAATCAAGAAAAAATGAAGAACTACAAAGAAGAGCTTTCGAACAGCATTATGAAAGTCATAGCTAAAGATTTTCAGATAGAGGTACGAAAGAGAGTCTGACCATTTTACTCAGTGGGCTCGTCAAAAGAGACCCTCAAATTATAAAAAATGCTCGCCTATTTTTTGAAACTGAGTAAAATGATGAGTTTCAATACTCTTTGGCCCCGTAATCAATAATCAATAAAATTTCGATATTGAACAACTTTTTAAACCAATTACAATTTAAAAAAAAACAGTATGTGGGTTTTAAAAAAAAAGTTTTGTTTCCAAATTAATAGATGAAGTCTACTTATTAATTAAAGTAGCCACTATTTTTTGACTAGCAGGTGGTTGTAGAAAAGTAGAACTCACAAATATAACCTTAGACAACATAGAGAGTAGAGAAAACTATAATAAAGATAAATGATTCAATAATTGATTCAAATTATCATACCCCCAGAGCTTTTGTGGTCTCGAAAGAAGTGAGCAGCGGTATATATTTTAAGGTTATTAAAAATATACATCTCGATTCTCGAGAAAAAAATATTAAGTGACTAGGCGGGTGGGAATCGACTATTGTTGTGGAGGGATAAGCAAGAGATTTAAAAATGAAAAAAAAAGTAAGCAACGATTTTTAACCATAAAAGAGCCCCAATCAAAAGAGGCGGTAGTGTTAACCAGATGACTTCTACTCTAATATTAAGTAAATACAGAAACTCTTCAACTGTATAGCAACACCTGAATTCGCCAATTACCTTACAAAACCCAACAAATTGTATTTTTGAATACTATTTGAAATAAAATTGGAATAACATATAAAGTGCCTTTTTTGTGTTTGTGTTTGTATAAAAAACCTTTATACTAATTCTGTCGGAAAGTAACTTTCCTGTACTTGTTGGATAATAATGATTTTCCACTCTTATGTGTAAAGTAATGAATACATTTCACATTTATTTGACATTTAATTGTCATAAAATGTTAACATGATAAGCAAAATAAAATTCACTTTAACTTCATTGTAAGCGAATATATTACACACTAGCGGTCAAATCAGATATCATTATATTATTACTTGCTTGTATATTTTGCTTGGATCTTATTTACAAAAACAATACCATAAAAAAACAAACATTCAATTATAACACAATTAGCCCTGTTCTAAAAATGTATTTCAGCATCAATTTTTAACCATAAAAGAGCCCTAAGCCTAAGTGTTAACCAGATGACCTCTACTCTAATATTAAGTAAATACAGAAACTCTTCAACTGTTTAGCAACACCTGAATTCGCCAATTACCTTACAAAACCCAACAAATTGTATTTTTAAATATTATTTGAAATAAAATTGGAATAACATATAAAGTGCCTTTTTTGTGTTTGTGTTTGTATAAAAAACCTTTATACTAATTCTGTCGGAAAGTAACTTTCCTGTACTTGTTGGATAATAATGATTTTCCACTCTTATGTGTAAAGTAATGAATACATTTCACATTTATTTGACATTTAATTGTCATAAAATGTTAACATGATCAGCAAAATAAAATTCACTTTAACTTCATTGTAAGCGAATATATTACACACTAGCGGTCAAATCAGATATCATTATATCATCACTTCTTCTTATTTACAAAAACAATACCATAAAAAAACAAACATTCAATTATAACACAATTAGCCCTGTTCTAAAAATGTGCTTGCCCATGTTATCGGCATACTATATATATCATACCCGCCTAGGGCTGCGACCACATTCCCATTAATTGAAAACGGTCATTTTACACACTTGTTAGATAAATGGCTATTTTAAAGAAATGTTGATCTTTAACAACGAAACAATTTAGAAACATTTTTTGGTACTTGAATATTTGGTTGAAATACCACATATATTCTTAGTACACTACCGTTAACATTCGCCCAAATTAAACGAATTATCGTTCTTTATTATTATTTAATTACGTTGAAAAGTGAGAAAGTGATATTTAACTTAGGAAGAAATCATTAGAGAAACGTTGCAAAACTTGTGATTACATCTCCTAGTATAATTAAGCATTTATAGGTCAGACATAGAGAAACAAATTAACGATGTTGGAGAACGGCATCAAAGACCGTCACGGGTAATCACCCTACCCAAGACCGTTTTGTAGCATTGCAGATTCCATAAAATCCCACTTTAACTGCGTATTCTGTTTGGTTTAAAAGCTCTTGTAAGCATAACATGGAGGTTTTGGATCTAACACTGGAGAGGAATTAATGCCAAAAGCCACAGAAAGTTAGCCACATCTTCAACGCAACATCTCAATTGAGACCAATAAATATAATCAACAGTTCTTTATACACAAGCTGGTAATATTTGGGTCTGGAGAAAGAAGAAATAAAAGTTGCTTGCGTCATGCACAAGAGAAGAAGAAAATAGCAGTGATATAACGAATCTTTTTTTTGAAAACACAATCACAGGAATAGTTTATAGGCATGAAGTAGCGCTATTCATTCTTTATATACATATATACATACTGTTACAGTATGTTATATGTACTGTGACAGTATGTATATACATATGTATGTAGTGAAACACTGAGAATGTCATAATAAACAAATGACACACCGCGTCACGTCTCTGGAGATGTGTGGAAGGTTAGCGAATCTTCCGGACTCATGGCCAGCCGAGTATATAAGGAGCCGCGTCGCGGGGAGAGTTGACAGTTAATCAATTAATAAATAGGATGAAAATAAATATTTTTAGAAATCGTAAGTGATCGTGTTTAGTAGTGTAAGTGTGTAATCTTTAATATAATTCTACAAAAAATTCTGCAAAAAACACTTTTTTAATGTTTTACCACAAAACAGAAAGCGTACATGCTTGGGAGGATTTGCTTTAAGAAAAAATAATTTCATATTTAACAGTAATTATAGTGTTACAGCAAGGGCAAGATATGAAAGCAGATATTTTTTGTCAAACGCAGTCAGGACATAGGTTAACTGGCATTATCAGATGTTAACTTTACTGCTAGTTTTGGGATTCAATAAGTTTTTGAAGATACTTTCGTGGCTTCCACAAAGGCGATTTTTATACAAAAACCTCAAAGGACTGTTATACTATAATTATAGGAAAAATTAAAAACAACTAGAAGTTAAACTTCCAGTTGCCTAATGCTGATCAGAATACGTACTTTAAGAAATCAACGTCTACTTTCGGTATTTCTTTAACAATCAGACTTTTAGACTGTTTCTTTACGTTTTTGTAGTAGTTTACTTACTTTTTTCTTCTAATATAAAGGAAAACAAGCAGTTGCCGCTTAAATTGTTAAAAGTTTGCAGTTTGCGATCAACCTTTCAGTTTTATCTCTTTAGGCTCTTTCAAAAACTTCATTAAAATTCACTTTAAAATGTTCACTAATAAGTAGATGAAAATTATTTAATATTAATTTTCATAAAGTGCGAAATTAATGACGATTAAGTTATATTGCAGAAATAAATGAAAAGAAGTTGAAACTCTTTCCTCCTTAGTCTTTAAAATCTACTAGTATTAATGTGAAAATGACATAAATGTGTGAATTAGATATTAATTAAAAATGTAAGAACTAAATTTCAACGGAAAAAATCGCTATATGGTCAACGCTGCTAAGAGAAAGAAAGAAAGAAAGTAATAAAGAAAGACACAAAATAATTAATAATTGCATTTACGTTCTTTGACATAGGTCTCACTTTTGATTTTTTTTCAATTTTTCAAAACATTTTGGTAGAAAAAAAACCTATTTAATTGTTTTCATTAATTACTGCGACACGGTCATTTTTATCATCTAAAAATCTAAAATTTACATATTATGGAGAAGAAAGCTCCAAACAAGTCATTAATTTATTTTATTTGGTTGGATGGTTATAAAATATCGAGCTTTTCCACTTTTTTCTTAAAAGATAAAAATAATTTTATTCATTTTACATCACATTTTTTTATTTTTTATTTAAGTGTCGCATAAACCATTAAATAATGTTAAACTAACTTTTTTATTAAGAGTTTATTTACTTACCAGTAGATGTTCCATTAGTGTTATACTGATGTCCATTCATCTGGTAAGGCTGACCAGGGCTACAAGGTGATGGTCTTGAGCCATAACCAATTCCCAGGTCGTACCCGGATGGTCTTCCCATGCAGTACCCACCCATTGCTCCACCCATTGTAGGACTCTCTCTCTGCTGCAGACATGCTCCTGGGGAAGGACCCATGCTCGAAGTCAAAGAGCCATGGCCAAAATTGGACATTGGAGACATCGTTCTGTAATAATGCAATTTTAATTAATGTATGACTTGTATTATATTATAAATAAAATAATATCCGATGTCTTACCCATATGTATCAGTGATAGACATGCTAGGAGCAATACTAGAATACATAGCAGGGCTAGTATTCCCGAAGCTCTGTATTCTGGGTGGGGACGAGTTAGGTACTGAGCCATCTGATGGAGTCTGGTTTGATCTTCTTTGATTTCTAAGTTTTTCTTCGCGACGCCATTTGGCTCGCCGATTGGAGAACCAGACTTGTATTCGGGCTTCTGGCAGTCCGATTTTGGCTGCGAGTCTTTCCCTCGCGAATACGTCTGGATAATGAGTGCGTTCAAATTCTGAAAAATTTTCAAACAGCGTTGATATATTATTTCCTTAGACTTATGAGTGCAGTAATTATGACCGAAATTAAAATAGAACGTGTGAATGCTATATTAACTTATCAGTGGTACAAACCAGATATAAAAGATACTTTTAAAAAAAGAATTGTGGTAAAATGCGACGGCTTTGAAAGTTTTGACGAAGATGGTATCATATGGTAGACGGAGAACGTGGAGAATGACTTCTATTGACATAATGGATACCGGTATTAGAAATCCTATTATCGTTTTTCTACTTAAAATCTAAAACTCAATAATCTAAAAGCATATTATTTAACAAATCTACAGGTCTGGCGAACGCAAATTTGAGATGTGAAAATCAATATATTAACATGTAATATCAAATCCAAATCTTAAGTTAATAAATTTAAATAATATTTATTTCTTAGTATGTCTAATTTCTTTAACTTAAAAACTACAAAGGATGCATAAAAAGTGATAGTGGTTTGGATAAACAAAAAAACAGTTTGGATTGATACAGCGACCACTGTAAATATTGGATAATAATATTAATTTGCAAACACATGTATAATAAAGATATTATAGAATAATCTTGGATAAAAAAACTTAAAAGCTCTTATGCTTAATTAATGTTTTTCAAATATACAACTCATAGTTCATTAGATGTTGTGCTTATAACAAAATTATTTGCACATAGGATTTCATTAAGAGCTTACGCAAAGAGCTTACTAAAGCACCCTAATATTAGCTTTAAATATGAGCAGGGAAGGTTTTGCGGCGATGTCATTTCGAGTTAAACTATTTTCCAAATGGCGGAATTTTCGTTCACGAAAGCCGAACGCAATATCGTTATTTGAGGCAGGATTTCCGATATACTATTACATGTTTGGATTCTACGTTAAATTCTAAGAAATTTGAAGGAAATGTCACAGACTTTAACGACCACTTTTTAAGATGTATTTAGTTACAAATAGTCACTTTGTGACTTTATAAAAAGTGTTTACATTTTTGGCGTTTGATGAGCGAACAAGTTAACAGTTTCTATAGATTTTTTTTCCTTTGGCCTGTTGCCTGGCTCTTAAGAAGCCAATAAGCAGTAACACGTATGAGCACGTACCATCTTTGCTTTCCGTGCTAACTTTTTTTAAGTAAAATTTATATTAATCGATGTATCTTAAGTTAACAGTAAAATTTATAAATCTTCACATAGATAGATAAAACTGTATTAAATGGTATATGCTCCCAAGTCAAGACAACGGCAATAAACTGATTTTATCTTAATATTTAACCAAATATAAAAAGTATATTTTAAAATGTAAGTAATAAATACTTATCAAGTATATAATATAGGAGAACCTAATATCTAGAGGCTGATGCATACAAGATATCCAGAAAGACAACGATAACACTGAAGGGGCTAATGGAGCAATTCATAAGCACCCAGAAAAACATAAAATGTCCTTAATAAAAAATCGATGCTTTTCGAGATATTGGCACTTTAGTGGAAGTCACCAAAATTCTACCCTTGGATCCAATTTTTTTATTGTCACGCTTTAAAAATAGGTGTTTTTTAGCTTTGCAACACTGAATAGCCATTTTACTGATCACAGACAAACATTAAACTAAATAGCTAACACATTTAATAGGACATCTATTCTAAAATGAAGTATTAGTTATTTTTATTTTTAATACCTCAACTTTGATCCCTCATACTGGCCCAAAAAATTGTACGGCAACCTGGCTAATACCTTATAAAGTTAACTCATTTAATCTACTTTTAAAATTACTCAGTATGTTTTAAAAAACGGTTTACTATTATCGTGATTTTTTTTTGTGATGTGATTTTTTATTGATCTTGCATAAACCGTTCCTTTTATGCAACCCCAGTAAAAAAGGAGATCGAGGAGTTTAGATCTGGAGACCTGGGAGGCTATAAAATTCGACCAAGTCGGCCGATCCATCTGTTAGGGTAATTTGGAAACAATTAAATAATAATTATATAATAAGTTATAAATTTAACATTTTGGAACCATGTTATTCGGCGACTGGCCAAGGGAACATCTTCTAAAAGAATTGGTAGATCGTTTTCTTATCGAATAACCTAAATAAGCCTGCTAGTTCAAATTTTGTGGTAATTCGAATGGGCCAATTAAACGTCCTTTTAAGATACCGGTCTACAAGTTTACTTTAAATCGGTACTGCAATCTTTCTTCTCGAACAGAGTGGGGATTTTCCAATGCATAAGTGTGCAAATTCTGCATGTTCATAAAGCCATCCTTCTTGAAAGTACTCTTATCCGACCACAGTATATTAACTAAAAAATTCGGATCCTCCTGATTAACATTCAGCGGCAAAATTGTAGGCGTGGCTCGTAGTCTCGAGGCAGTAGGCTTTGCACCAGTTGAACATGATATCGGTGATATTAAAATCGCCCAGTGATGTCGCTTACTACCGATTTCGAATTCCCTGTTCTTCTTTTGATTGCTCGTGCCAAAGTAGTCGGATCATTTTAAATTTCTTCTAGAACTTGGTCAACATAAGGTAGGTCTTCCCTCTCGAACAGGCGTATGAAGCATCTTACCTTCGGAATATGAGCGGTGAACATTAATAAAGACATAATAGTCAGGATATCGGGCCAAATTTGTATATCTTTCTTGATAAAGATTAGATGCTGCTAGAGCAATTCCTCTGCATTCACCATAAATGAGACGCATGTTTGCATAATCTTGCGCGATATACGGCAAGGGCATAATAAATGATTAATCAATACAACAAACAGCGCAAAAAACACATTCCACAGGAAAAAGAAACTGAAAAAAAATCCAAAGCAAAAGGTAACAGAAACGTTATACAAGCAAAAAAGTACTTAGTACACGGAATACTGTAAACAAACTATATTCCAAAAATGTTTGTTGTTTATTGCTATGGTGATCAGAATTATCCTCGCTCTTGATTTTTCAATTTTAAGTTAAATAAAAACCATTTAAACATCACTTCGTTTTAAAATGAATGTCCTATTAAATGTTTTGCCTGTTTAGTTTAATGTTTGTCTTTGATCAGTAAAATGGCTATTCCAAGAAAAATCTGATCTAAGAGTAGGATTTTGGTGACTTCAGTATTATCGTTGACTTTCCCGACAACCTGCACATGTGGAAACTACAAGTAAATGTCTGATAATTACATACAGGGTATTCATTTGAAAACTTTCCATCACGGATTTATCGAAAATCACTGTTTAAAAAAAGGCCGAAATACGTCAAAAGGTTTATCAAGGGGGACAACTTTCTAACCTAAAATTACTTCACCCCCTTTCACCCTCTGCCCCCCAGGGTCATCCCCTTAAAAATATAAAATGGCAAGGGGTATCGAGTAATAGCTTGTTTAAAAGGTCTTTTAAAGCCTTTTGTTTTGACGTTTGATTTTTTTAAATCGGTCGATTCGTTCTTGAGAAAATTAGAAAAATTTTTGTTTATCTTAATTTGTTCAGACAGAAAACAAAAACATGAAAATATCAGTTTTTATTTCAATAAGTGTTCAAAATGTTGCCCGTTTTTTGCCAAACAATGATATAGGCGATGTTCAAATTCCTGACGGACATTTTCAAAAATATGTTGTGGGATATCATGGCACTGCTGTCGATGATGCGTTGACGAAGTTCATCCAAACTTTCAGGTTGGGGAGTAAATACAATAGATTTCAAATGAATCCACAGAAAAAAGTCTAACGGCGTTATATCAGGAGATCTAGCGGGCCATTCGATAGGTCTCCTTCGCCCTATCCATTTATCTGGAAACTCGTCGTCTAGCCATTGCCGAACGGGAATAACATAATGAGGAGGAGCGCCGTCTTGCTGGAAATATATTTCAGCCTCATCAAGTATAGGGTTTCCATCATCATCGATTTGGTTTTAAATAGAGCGGATTGATGGTATTTTCCAACATATCCAAATAAATGTCTCCATTTAAATTTCCGTTAATAAATAACGGCTCAATCACTTTATTTCCTAAAATGCCTGCCTATACATTAATTTTTTGAGGGTACTGGGTATGCCCTTCTACAAATGCATGAGGATTTTCATTGCTCCAATAGTTACAGTTATGCTTATTAACAAATCTATTTAGATAAAATGTGCATTCATCGCTGAAGCAGATATTCTTTACATGAAGATACAACATAGTATTATCATTAATCGCTTCAGTAATTTTTTCACAAAACTCAACTCACCTATCGAAATCGTCTTCGGTTAACTCTTGCAATATTTTCATTTTGAATGGATGAAATTTATGAAGTTTGATAACTGTGTGAACAGAGCCTAATGAAATACCAGTGGCAGCAACAATTTTGCGTAATGAAGTATTAGGATTTATTCCAAAATGACCCAAAACTTCAACTTGAGCGCCTTCATCCAAAATTCGGCGATGATCACGTTTTTTTATTTGCAACAGATCCAGTTTCAGTAAACTTAGTAACAAGGTCCAAAACATACCTATGCAAAGTTATCTTCTTCGGATGTCTGGCGTTAAACGTGACGGCAGTTTGCCGAGCACATTGATTTTGGGCACCATAAATTAGAATAATTTCCACTCTTTCGGCTAGTGTGTAAACCATTTTGGAAGTAAAATCTTCAATTCAACAAATAAATTTTCACTATTCCAAGACTGTCACAAATGTAACTGACGGCAAAATAAATTCTTTATTTTCCTTAGAAACTATAAATAATTAAGCAAGTATAACAATAAATACAGTTCGCCCAGGATATCTGTGTTGATGAAAAGAATGCGGAAAAAAATTCAGGTTGTTATTTATTTAGTTTTTTCCATGTCTAATCTTCGGAATTGCTGTTTATGTTGGTAGTTTCCGTTTTAAATTGTAAACGAATTGTAGATTTGGCAAACCCTACCGGGCAACATTTTGACACTTATTGAAATAAAAACTGATATTTTCCTGTTTTTGTTTTCTATCTGAACAAATTAAGATAAACAAGGATTTTCTAATTTTCTCGAAAACGAATCGACCGATTTAAAAAAATCAAACGTCAAAATAAAATACTTTGAAAGACCTTTTAAACAAGCTATTACTTGATACTTTTAAAACTTGGTTTTCGATAAATCCGTGGTGGGAAGTTTTCAAATGAACACCCTGTATAATACCCTTAAGAGATCAATTAATTGATTTTATGTCAATGGAGTTTTTCAACATTAAAATGATTTCGGTTCAGGTGTGCCTGATAAAAAGCCAAATTGGTTGATGAAATTTAGCACTCACACCATTCATTCTTGTACAATAGATTGGCTCTAAGAGCTCATAAGAGTCACTGTTTAAGTAGAATAACTAGGATAAGGTTTATCAGAGTTGAACAACTAGAGCAAGCAGCAGTATGTATTTGTTTGGGAAAATTATGAAAATTATAAGAAATATAAAAAAATTAAATGTAGTCTCCGATATCTTTTAGTTTAATTTTGTTAAATAAAATATCAAGCTACCGAATGTTATATTACTGCACATTTTGTAAATTACTTGCCACAAAACGATTTTATTATCTAAGGTGCAATATACGTCATAACATTTTACCGAAACCAAAATGGTAATAAATCTAACAATTATTCAAGTTATTCAATACGAAGTTTAGTTAATATTTGATTATTTGCAAGATATGAGTTAATATTGAAGAATATTTGACTTATTATTAATATTTTTCTAATTTAATTTCTAAACTGGATTAATTAACTATTGGAGGTATATATAAAATAAACTGATTACATATAAGATAATCTACATATTAAAAAAATATTAGTTATACTAAAGTTTTAAGAATAACTTATATATGGGTTCAGGTTGGCTCCGTCAGAAAAAGCAAAAAAAATAACAGATAGACAATATAGAATAATAACTTAATATAAAGATAAGGCGATTCGACCTAATAAGCCTTAGTAAGATGTTGCTCTTTGAAAAGTTATAAGGTTTTGATGTTGGGAAACTGGAATATAACCAAAGTTTTACATGCACATACTTTTCCAAGATGTGGTGATGTTTTACATTAGTAAATCACATTTGAAAATAAAAAAAAAACTCGCAGTTGTTTATAAACAAATATTTTTAGCATGAACTTTTTAAAAAATAAATGAATGAATGAATTTAAAAAATAAATTTTTGAAAAGCAAAAATTTTATATAGGAATCGCTAGCGGATTTAATGAAGAGCATTTTATTTGCATTTTTTTGCAAAATATTTTTTTTGAGGAATTAGATCGAGTTTCATTAACTATTAGCCCGGATGTGTGGTATATGCATGATGGGGCATCAACACATTATTTTTTAATACTTCTAACTGTTTAAAAGAGTGTTGACACATGTTCTTACAAAGAATTTCTAGGGCCAGCTCGTACTTCTGAATTCTGTAATTTTTTATTTTAAAGTCATTAAAAAACATAGGTTATAAAGAAGAAATTTCATTAAGCAAGTACATTAAGAAGATACCTTTTTTAAAAACTAGCTTCTACGTAACTCATTTGGACTGAAACCTGGTAAAGTTTGCTTTTTTAGAAGTATCACCAGAGCGATTGGCTAAATAAATTCATCAATTCAAATATAATTCATAATTAACCCTTTAATTTAACCATATTTTGAATAAATTAA
This sequence comes from Anthonomus grandis grandis, assembly GCF_022605725.1. Taxonomy (NCBI): domain Eukaryota; kingdom Metazoa; phylum Arthropoda; class Insecta; order Coleoptera; family Curculionidae; genus Anthonomus; species Anthonomus grandis. Next base: position 20,962,059 of record NC_065549.1, read on the forward strand.
CCAGTTTTGAGAAGAATGGTTATCGTGGGTTTTTTTCTATATACTTGCTTAACTAAATAATACAATTTAAACCTTATTAAAACTATGATAATAAATGTAATGTATTTACACAAAATGCTCTCAGAATACCAGTATTTTTGTTCAAATGAAAATTAGGAAAATTTACCTTTTTCTAAGCTATCAATTTGATCATTAGTAAAAGAAGTCCTATTTCTTTGAAGTTTACGTTTCAGCCTCAGTCGCGCTTGGTCATCATCAGGACCTATACTGGACCCCGCGTTCGAGTTATCTCCTGAATTGGTTTCGTCTGAGTGCAAGCCATCCAAGTCGATTACTGTAAAGAGGATTAGTAAAGTCGTTAGTTTGATCAATGTAATATACGTGCAAGAAAGTTTTATTCAAAGTATATTGTAATGTATGATATATATTGGTTTAAATATTTTTTTTATTTACAGTACTATAAGACGGAAGTCATTTTGAAAGTTTATAGTAATATGGAGTTTTTGAGTACTGAAGAGTCCGAAAAACTGAATTTCTCGGAATGAAACTGAATTTTAGTACGTTAACTGAAAAAATTGCTAGGAATTTATTTTAAATCTCCAAAATTTTTTAACTTTTTGAAACTGAAAAGTATGCGTGAAAAATATTTATAGAATGTACATGGGTGAGCAGTAATTAACAAAATATTTGCTATAATTTTTAAATACTATAGATTGAAAAAATTTATACTTAAGTGTGGGTTTTATTATGAAATTTGGAAATTATTTTATTAAGTAAATGAATTTGTGTCTTGGATACTAAAAAAGTTTCTTTTAACTCTCGTTACTTCTCTGAAATTTCAATACTACACTTTTCCATTTTTAATTCTGAGTAATGCTGACAAAGATTAATTAAAGCTCACTTAAAATCAAGTAAAAATTTTGCCACAATAAGACATTTTAGTGAAGAGTAGCGAACTGAAATATTCGATTTAATTTCCATTTTGATTATAATTTGAATATATAATTTTTATCCTAAAAAAATCTTTTATTTCTGTTTTCTTATATAAATCAGATTTATTTTAAGTATACATACTTTTCTGTGTTTCTACTACCAACTACATTTAAAATATATAGGAAATCCAAATCCTTAATATTTTTTTTAAAAAGTGGCTTCAAGAATTTTAAATAATTTTAAGGTAATTAAAGGGTAGATAACGACATATGATTAACTGAAATTTAATTCCACAATTTTTAAAACTTAAATACGAACATAGAAAATATATTTTAAATACACTTTGTAATATTATAAGGGCAAATCGAATGTCTTAAAAACTATAGTAAAGAAAATTAAATTAAATAAGCAAAAATATTTATTAATTTTTATATTAGTAACTAAAAATCTGCATTAAGAAAAAATAAATTTGTTTTAATTTAATTAAATTATTTTATATAGTTGATTTTTAGTTTACTTGATGCAGAATTAAGCCTGATTTAGTCATGAATTAATATATACCATAAATATGTTTAGTGAAATCTAAACTACTAAACACCGTTACAATAACTAAATATTTAATTACAACTTAATATTTCATTCAATAAATGAGATCGCTAGTCTGGACATCAGCAATAAAATCTTGCAGTTTAGCGGCAGTAATGATTCAATAGAGTCTGTTAAGTTTTTGAGACTTATTATAGACAAGTGCTTAAGATGGGACTTGCACATCCATGTCTTATCCCAAACATTAAGCTCTGCATTTTTTGTACTTCAATCATTATTCCAAAAAGGTCATCTCACAATTGCCCACTTAGGAATATGATCACAGTTTAACTATCTGAAATCTATATACTTTGGTATGATCTTTATCTTTCAACCCTATGGCCAGAGTAAGTTAAAAGCGCTATAAGCGTTATAATATACAACAATCATCTGCTAGTTCAAATCAAGTCGATATATTCTCTTTTCTCGTATTTCGCAAGGCCTACTTGCTGAAGAGGGCCATTATATGCAGTGAACTACTTTTTTATTTAATAATTTTATTGAACGTAATAAATATCCTTTTGTTTCAAATTTTTGAATTTTTCCTATTTGTACTACCACAATGTATTATAATTACTTTTGTATTTTATTGTATAAATATTTTATGTTTTTAGGCGTAGTTTGTTTTAAACTTTGTTGACAATAAAGTAAATTATTTACAATATAAATAGCATTTGAACTATGACAGAACAATACATATTTGGCACATTAAAAGCAGAATAATAGTTCATTCTGCTTTTAATGATTTATAGATGACCAATTTCGTATTTCCGTTGTGTATATCACTTAAATATACTAACATGTTAATCAAATATTGGCTTGTAAACTAGATTAAAGTACTCCATTGGAGGTTACATTTGAGTAGCCATATGCTAGACTTCGCCTTCTTGGAATGTTATTTAATGAAATTGAATGATTGAAATTTTTGGTCTTGTCTCATCTTTGGACCTATAATAAATCAAATTGTCCTCACAACCTTTAGATATATTATTATAATTCTACATTAACCCTTGGAGATAAAGTAGACAAAAATTAGAAAAAATCTGCGTTTCTTGTATTCAAATGGATTTAACGTCCTGATAGAATCTAAGTAAGTAGCTGTTTAAGAACTAAACTGTTAATTTATCTTCTGTTCGAGATGTTCGGTATTTTCAAAATTTTAAAGTTTTACTTTAACTCAGGTTATAATTAAAGTTTTATTTGGACTATTGCTATTTTAGACAATTTTACTTTAAAATTCTCTGATTTCTGAACTTTAAAGGGATTACTGCTATAATCATCTAATTTTTTATTATCATCTTATCCTTGGGTATTTAATATGAAACATGGCGGCTTTAGTTTAAACTTTTAATTAAGAGCCTACGGTATATAAAATAGGGGTCTGGTCCTAAGTCAAGTCAAGAAGTTTTCGGAAAAATATATTACCACGCGTCAAGCGAAATAAGGGCTCGGGAGCGAAGGGCCTCCGTTATTCCGGGGACTTATTCGGGTGGGCGTCCTGAGATAAGAGTGAAGGAGCAGAACGATCTACGTAGGAACATTACGGCGCTCCGACGCAGCCAACCAGAAACTAATGATAAGGGCCGATGAAGGAAGTCAGACAGGGGCGGGGCTTGGGGGACCGAGGTATTATAAAGCCCCGCTTTGCTTCCTAAGGGATCAAATAAGTTGTTGTTTCGATATTTTCCCAAAAAGAAGACCTCCAAGTTTCCAATATACTTGAGTACAATATCAGCATTCAATCTCTGAGTACTTTTTTCTAGTTAAAGAACATTGAATTTATGAAATAAATATTTAGAATATATTAACTAATCTGTAATTATGTTTTTTCCTTTGTAATTATTAATAATTTGACTAATTTTTAATTTTTTTTCTATTTAATTTTATGGTTATTGACATCATTTATATTTCAAATGTATAATAGACAAGTACGATTGCTACAGCAAAAAGTCATGCATTAGTCAAGCCCGACCTAAGAAGAATGAAATGTCTGGTGCTCTATGTGATGGATGCTCCAAACTAATTTTTTGTAAACCTTGTGCCAAACTGTCAATTACTGACCTTGATGCTGTGGCAATATCATAGAAATACTTAATATTTTTTTGTCAAGATTGCAAACTTCAACTTAAAGATTCGCCTAATCTAGAAAAGATATTAAATTGGCTTGAGATTTCCAAATAGAAATCCTTCAATTTAAATTCCAGGAGACAACTAATAAACTACAAGGTGATATTTATGCAAGTGAGATGGCCTAACAAATATTTAACATTAAGCATCTTCAAAGGAAAACACATAATTTTGAAGAAATTGCTTTTACAACGACTGAACATGAAATGAACCTACAAATAGGAAATCAACATCATGAAATCAAGCATCTAAGTAAATATTCAAGCAATTCAATTTCTGGACTTAATTTTATCTATTACAGGTATGGTATGGTAAGAGGTATGGAAAATATAAAATTTAAACATACTTTAAAGCTAGGATCTTATCACATTTTATCACCCTTAAAACATTTAAAATTTTTAAACTTTAAAAGTTAAAAACTTAAAAAAATATTATGTTTTCATAATGGCAGTTTAATGAATTTTTAGGTAACTATAACCCTGGCTTAAAGAGTATGTATCGTATGTTCCTTTTTAGCCATATTACAGCTTTAATTATCATAATAGCGATTTATCGATTTATATATATATATATATATCGAATATATATATATATATACAAAGTTATAATTCTAATTTATCAAATGCAATTCTCTTTGTGAGTAACATGTCAAAAAAACTAAATTGAATTTAAGAAGACTACGTGATACTATATTAAATCTTGTAACTTTGACCAGCACTTTTACATTTACAATTTTTAAATTTCAAAAGTTAAAGACTAATGAAAATTATTATGTTTTAATAATGGCAGTTTAATGATCATAATAGTGATTTAGCAATTTCTACATACCGGGTGGTGCGTCGCCGAGCGGAACATAGGAAATCCCATGTAAATTTTAAGGGGGTCAATTATTCGCTTCCCTGTACATTTTACAGAAAAAATGTAAGATAACTTTTTGAAGAGACCAATCTGGCAAACCCTTGTGCAAAGTTTCAAAAAATTTTAATAACAAAAACATACAAACTGAATTTCTGTGATTTAAGATATTCATGAGAGTCGATATTCAAAATATATTGGCTCCTTTTATTTATAATATAATTTCAAAATATTTGGTGCAAGATTTTTTATGGCAATACAACGTGACACACAGTCAAAAATCTCAGTTTACATAAAATCAAGTTCATAAAATACAAACTTCATAAAATTTTCCTGCTCAAAACCGTGAATTATATAGTCACATACTTTCCAATAACCTTGCAGTCTGTTTCCTTGTTCCTAAAATGGAGAACTAAAGCTGCTATTGTGTCAAAATAGTCGTAACAATCTAAATAATAATGAGCAAGGTATAGAGACACTAGATGGTCTACATAAAACAGGTGATTAAAGGAAGCGAAAGAGGACAAGTGATTTCTTTTAAATCACGAAACGTGCTTGCATGCTGATTGGTAAGGACATAGATAAATGAAGATGCAAGAATAAAATACACTTTATAATTATAGGTAGGTAATACTGAACAAGACGCCTTTCACATGATTGTCGTGATCACCTATAAACAATACTAATTATTACCTTCAACCCCCAGCCTTAAAGTATTTAATTTATATACCTTTGCAACTTATTGGTTAATCCTTTAGTAATCAATGCAAATTCAATAATTTCCTAAGTTGTTTGGCTCACCCCGGGGCGCCCCTTTTTGAACTTCCGATCGTTCACCGTGCTGTAATCTGCCGCTTTGACAAAACCCTTTAGGCCCTTTGTCCGCACTTATTTTGGTAATTTTGGTTCGGAACCGTTTGAATTTGGGACCGCACTGTTTATCTAGGTTTTCGTAAATTCCGTTACCGATCGTCGGTAGCCAAACTTCTGAGTTACAATAGGCGACAACAGGATTAGTGAGCGATAGCTTTTCTGTTTCTGGTTAAGCTTATTTCGTTAAGGATGTAAGCATTTCCTGGTTACCGAAGTGTGAATGCATTATATTTTATTAAGATATTTTTTGTATATGTAAACAAATATATTACTTAATATTTCCTGTTTCAATGGCTAATCAATATTTTGCTAGAAAAAATATAGAATATAAGGAATTAATTCATCCAGGTAAATAATAAGAACGAATGTATACTAAGCAAGTAATAAGAACATGTTATATAGGCCATGGAAAATTGGGCGTCATGCCCATTTGCCGATAAGTACATATTCACATTTTCTCAATCACTTGAATGTATTTACATGTCGAGAATAATAGATAAAACAGTTAGACAGACTTTAGATGGTGTTTGAGGCAAGTTTAAGATATTGTTACTAATAGTGTTATTAGAGTATGATACGAAAAGATGTTATTAGAGGAAAATTTAATTTCAACTAAATCATTTAAAAATATAAACCCCGAGTTATATGCCGATAAAAGCTGAATTTGTAAAAACGCCAATCTAATATAAGTTTTTATTAAATAAAATTAAAATGAAGATAATAATAAATATTTAAATTTCAAATTTGGTCTTAAAAATGCTTAAAGGTTTTAGTTTAAATTTGTCTACCTTTACATAGCCGCTTACATAAGTGGGTATAAATTTCACCTTTGCATATGCCAATAAATCATAAGTCCTCAACAGTCCTAAAAAAACCCTCGTAACAATTGTCACCGAAATATTTGCGATTGTTATTAAGGGACCCCTCCTGCCGGCCGTTTAGTGCCGCTTTATTAGTTGAACAATTCACAGTCACTTGCCAACAACAATACTAATTTGGTGTAGAGAAATACAATCTATTATAGTAACTCTGTGATAGGAGGGTTGCCATATTTCATAACCGATACTTAAGACCCTTTATAGCCTGAATTACACGATACATTTTAGATAAAAAGGGTGCTGCCGGGCAAAGGGCGGACCTTCTGTCACTTTAACTTTACAACGGTGCATTGATACATCAATATTAATGTTTTTGAACGTGGGTCTTGTGACTTTGCTGGCTTTTGATTCTGAATTTTTGATATTATGTACCGTACCCCACAAAAAGGTGTGCGGATAAATGGCCAATCGAGGGTTTAGCTATATGCTGAACGGTTTGACTTCTTTTGTTTTTATTTCAAGTTGAGGGGTTGGTGTACGTTACACTCGTGCACCCTCTTTATCGGAAATTAGTGAATGGTGATTCTTATGATGACCTAAAATAATAAAGTACTGTTTTTTAACGTTATTTCAATCCATTTTTAAAGCAGTAGTTTTGAAGGAAAACTACTGTTGCATGATGACTAATTTTCAATATCTCATTCTTGCTTAAGATTTGAGTTCTTAATAGTTTAAACAAAAAACAGCTGTTGAAATAAAAAAGATAAAATCTTGTTTTGCAGGACTTATTAGTCATCGCAATGCATAATGTAAATGGATACGAAATATAATTTTTTTATTGTCTAAAAAACTTTTACGTGATTTAAACCATGAAACACATTTGGTAAATAAATACTTGTAATAATGTAAATGCCTTATTATCTAAAAATGGAATACTTTAAAATAAAATAAAAAAATTGAAGGACGCATTTACAATGGGAAAATTCTTAATCTTGATCTTAAAAATCTTCTAAATAATTAACTGATGGATAAATAATAGTACAGAAAGAAAACGTATTAATACTATATTATTAAGTAGTATGTCAAGGGATGAAAGTGAGAATTTTCGAATGATGTTATGAAAGTATCGTGCGTGTTACGTACATTATTACCAACACTTTACGTATTAGAGTTTTCTGTCCACTTTTCTTATTAGAATATAGTAGCATTATTTACGTAGATTTTAGACGTTTTATATATTTTTAATATTAAAAAATAATTATTGTTTTACTACTTCGAATAATATAAATACTTTATAGCTTTAAGAGTAATGGCTACAGGTTCTTGGAAGACCGAAGTTGTTTTCGTGATTTTAAAAATTAGACACCTTTTGAAGACGGACTAAGTACTCGCTAATTTTTAATATGGAAAATGATAAATCCTCCAACTCAGATAAAATGACTTGTGTAGATACAATAACCTGATAAGGAGATATGGTTAAGACATAATTCTTAAGCATACGTAAAACTCAAAAAAAGTGAACTTAATTATATACTTTCATTAAGTAATTGTAACAAAAGTGATAAGCTTAAAATAAGAAATTTATGAAGATAATACAACGAAATATTTGACATAGGCTAGAGGTTAAAATTCTGATATGTAGGAAATCATTATTTACTCATCGGTGAAAAAAAACATTTAAACTCAAAAAGAGAAGCAAGAACTGTGGAATAAGAAATTAGAAAACTAATAATTACTTAGGGACTAACTTTGGAAAGGTCAAGAAAAATCCTTTAAGTATATTCTTATTTAAGTTATTATTATTTATAAAATACTCATCCAAGAAATTTTTTCTTCATGTTATTTAACAAGAATGAAAAAAGAAGGAAGCAATATTATAAGTCTCTGAGTTCCATCAAAAAATATCACTTAACTTCAAATAACAATACAGTGTTCTAAGCTTTAAAAGTAATGACTACTTCCACCATTTACTTGGAAAACCGAAGCTGTTTTCGTGAATTTTAAAATTTTAACTTACTACTTTAAGTAATGTAAACCTATATTTGATTAATCAGAAGAAACTAGTTAATCAAGATATTCAAATTACGAAACTCAGAAGTATGAGTATCTAAGTTTTAAGACGGCGTTGTCTGTGAAAATCGGTTGAGGATATTGCTAAGTCAGTATATTAACGAGGATATTTATAACTTTTATTCAAATTTGAATAAAAATATTGATAATAAAGTTAAGTTCTTATAATAGAGTTATAAAAATATGGATATTTCTCTGATAAGTCTTTTTTTATAATTACTGAAAAACTTAATAAATAAAAAAAAGGTTACTTCTACATATTGCTCACAATATATTTTTGGCAAAAATCAGTATAATTTCGTACAGAATAGTAAGAATAATTTTGATTTTTTAAGTTATATTGTATAGAACATCGCAATATTTATAGTTTTAAAGAAAGTTATAGCCTAATTCCGGTTCATATTTCAATTGTTCTCCCAAATATGTCGACTGATGTCTCCAACTTTCTTATGTATCTGTCAAATCAAACCTAGTTACGGTCCTTAACAGAACGGAAACTTTGACATACTATAGCGGAGCATATCGATGGCGGAGTGTTTACGGTATATAGAACCATCACGATCATAACGGAGCGGCAGCAGGGTGAAGCGAAGGGCGGTTGGGGAGGGCGGCCGAGGCGGTGCGGGGATACGGTAAAGCAAATTATTTACGCCCAAACGATTCCATTTCAATATCGGGACAAAGAAAAGGGGCCTCGGGCTCGCAACAGTAACATGTATATGTATCAGATATATCTATGCCACGCTCTCGCTATACGCGGTAGATATAGACACAGAGACTGTGGTATACGACAAACAAAACTATCGAGTTTGGGGAATGTGCTTAAGAACACATGAGGAGGACGGGTGTCTTTTTATGAATTTAAAGATAAAAGAGGGAGTTTTCATTTCGTATGGGGAATTAACCTTGATTTATAGGAAATAAGATTAATTTACAGAATTTTGAGTATGTAATGACGATATATTAAAGACAGGGAGTGAAAATATTGAATGATTAATAAAATATATCTAGGCGATATTTTCTTTAATAGTTCTGGTGTTCTTAAGCTCAGCACATCATAAGCGTCATACGTACAATAGTAAATTGAAAATAGTCGTCCATTTTTCCTTTAAAAAATGTTACTTTTTACAAAAAAATAAATACAAGTTTGATCAAAGTCTCGAACTTATATTACGATTAACGGGTACTTAGTATCACGTGTTTTGCCCGTAAATGTATCATTAGACCTAAATAAAAAATAATAAAATATTATTTTCAATTTCGTGTTTGTGACCCAATATCTTCAATATTGCGGAGGGTTGTTGAGTGGGGTCAGAAATAAAACAGAAACCTGTTTACCTAAATGTCGACGTTTCGACATATATATTAAGTCATCCTCAGGACACTGAAATGGATTCAAGTAATTACAGAGATAAAACAAAGTAATTTCAAGTACATAAAAAACACTATTAAAATAAATGTTCTTTAAGTTACAAAAATTAAAACAACCCTACACCTATTAAAGTCAAAGAAAACCAAAACCATAAATTTGCAAAAATTCCTTATGTCAAAGGTTTGTCTGAAAGGCTATCAGGAGTTGTTTCTGATGATGAAGTCAGAATAGCGTTCAAAAATGAAAATACCATCAACAAATACTTCTCAAAACTCAAAGATAAAACACCAAATGAGTTACAAAGTGGCGTGGTTTATAAAATACCCTGTTCTGATTGTCAAGGTCTGTATGTGGGTCAAACGGGCAGGTACTTAAAAACCAGAATTAGCGAACACGAAAGAAGCGTAAAACCAACGAACTACGCAGCATCTGGGAAGGCTGCTCTAGCAGAACACTCCTTCAATCAACAACACCAATTTGATTTTAACAGCACTCGGTTCATTGGCAGAGAATCAAATTATAAAAAAAGAATTTTACTAGAAATGGTTAATATAAAAAAGTATAAGGAAAGCATTAATAAAAAACAAGACACCGATGATCTAAATACAAGTTACTATAATTTAATTAATTTACTACCAAAAAGATAAAACTAAAACATAAAATTTATTTTTGTCAAAGAGTGTATGTCCCAAATTTAGATCACACAGTGTATTAACAAATTACGTTTCTGGTTTTGAACGTATAGATACATACATCTTCCTTATCTACTAATCCTTAACTTATCCACATAACATTGAATCATAAAAATTAAATAAATAAACGCTCGGAAGAATAAAAACATTTGTTTCTTGGCTTATTGTTGATTCTAGTTTGCCCACAATAACACCTACAAATTACACCCATGTTAAAAATAATTCTACGCTCCTATTATAAATGTGTTTTAATTATAACATAAGAAAGGTAGAGGTGTAATGTATATAAAAAAAAAAAAAATAATTTTATACTTTTTTTTTTTTATAAAATTTTTTTTTTTAACGGATTGTACCTTAATTTAATTTTAACTGTGTCGTGGTTTTTGTTTTTTGTTGTTTTAATTTTTGTAACTTAAAGAACATTTATTTTAATAGTATTTTTTATGTACTTGAAATTACTTTGTTTTATCTCTGTAATTACTTGAATCCATTTCAGTGTCCTGAGGATGACCTGAGTCGAAACGTCGACATTTAGGTAAACAGGTTTCTGTTTTATTTCTGACCCCACCCAACAACCCTCCGCAATATAAAATATTATGACCTATGGAAATTAACATATATAATAATAGGAAGTATTTGATCAACCGTTTCTAAAATTTGCTTTATTAAAGACGGCAAACTTAAGATGTGCATACTACGGACAGATTACGGATACTAAAATAATTTATCATTAAAATGGTAATATTTATCCGAATCGGACTTCAAAACAAACAAGAAATAAAATAAAAAACCAAAAACTAAAAAGCCAAAAAATAATTGACCAGATCCAGGCCTGAACTTACTACAGGGCAGACCACACTCCAATGGCAAGAGCTCAAACAAACTCCGCCAAATAAGACATGTTGTGAAAATTAAAATATACTGATGCTTATAAAGAAAGCTTATATTATTTAATGTTATTAAAGTTTACATCCGGCTTAAAATTGAAAACGTCATTAACGTAGACCAAGACAGGGCTCTTGTTTACCCTAGTGATTTCCGACTTTTCCAAGAGATCAATTTTAACACCATTTTTACACTGGTGTAACAACCTAGTTTCATTAACAAAAAGAGTGAACCGAAGGTCTCTACATTTCTTCAATAAGCTTATATGTTCTTTTACCCTCGTACACTCATATTAGATTGACTCACATAAATTGCTGGACAGTCATTAAAACAATATTATACCTATATAAACCTAACAATATTTTTTTTTATGGTTAAATAAAATTAAATGATTGAATCAATATTTAGAAAAAAAATGAGACCTTGATATATACCTCCAAAATAAAAAAAAAACATCTAATATTGTATGAGAACTTGTATAACTTGTATTTGTTTGCAAATTTAATATACATTTTATTAATAAATAATAATAATAAATTTAATATTATTTAAGAGAAAACCATTATTGTATAATATTATCAGTAGCTGAAGATTTTCTATAGATTTTAAATTCAACTTTATTATATTCACGTGTCAATAATAGATCAAAAAAAAGCAACTTACTAATATTATCTCTCTCCAATATAAGCTTTATGGCAGAGTATTAACATATTAACATATTTTAAGAAATCAGATAATTTTTCGTAATTCTCTGTCCATAATATAAAAATATCGTCCAGGTATCTTTTACAGGTTGCAAGGAAGTTAGAAAAGCCAGTAGTATTTCTTTGTTTTAAATTGCTCATAAAGACCTTGGTAAGAAATCGCGACAAACAAGAACCCATAGCCAACCCAATCGTTTGTCTATAAATTGAATTATTAAACTTGAAAAAATTCTAGTCTAATACTAAAAGACAAAAAAGATATTAGGTTATCTATCACGATTTCTGGGAGTGGGATAGAGCGTAGCATCTTTTGAAAAACACAGTCTTTTGGTGGGAGACTAGGAAAAAGATTTTTAGCATGAAGGGAAATTAAAATGGAATTATTCTATAAACTAAGGTTTTTAAGAGAGCAAAATCAATTTGATCAAAATCAAAAAAGCAAAGAATTTTTAATGGAGTAGAGATTTTCAAATTGAAAGGTATCTCTAAAAATATTATTAAGCCAGGAAGATAGGTTATACATGGCGACTCATTGAAAGATACCAGATATATGGCATTTTTCGTTGTGTATTTTCGGTAGGCCATATAACAAAATATAAGGTATATATCTATAATATCTATATAAGGTATATACCAATAATAAGGTATTCTCGAGTTCATGGGATAAAGTCTAAGTTTAGAAGTGTTAAAAACTCCAAAGTAACTTACATTGCAAAAAAGCATTGGTCTTCGTGATTTTTTAAAAAAACGAGTTGGTAGGTAAATTGTGTAATTATAGATCTAAGGATATTTATGTATCTAGAATCCTTTCGCTAGGGCAGTTTAAAGAAAGAGTTAAAATGTTTGTATCACAGTAAACGTACTATATTCTTCTGCCATTTTTACCACTTGGATGTATTTTTATATTAAAAGTGTTTAGGTATTTTATATTTTTTTTATTATATTCCTAATTTATATAATGTTTTTACTATAATACTAAAGATTTTCATCATGTAATTGTCTTTTATACTGCTCTATGCTCTATTGTTTAAATAAGTTAACCTCAGTTTCTTCCAAAAATATTTTGTCTCTATTTACGAGATGATTACTAATTTCTAATTAAGTAAAAACTGTCGATAGAGTAACTTTTCTTAAAAAAGAAAGTCTAGTTATGATTTATCGATTGACTAACGAGCCATTGAAGTTTAGTTTATTGAAAGTTTATGAACAGCTACGATGATAAATATTGCCGTAGACTTCAGGATTACCGTAATAGGAAGCATGAAGTAAAATAATAAGAAATAATCAAAGTAGAAATGTACCGTAACTTTCTCTATACTCTATTTCAGAAGTGTGTAGAGCAATAAAACCTCATTAGGTATGCAAAAGTGGTACCTGGTGATCCACCAATATTTTATGCCACTACCTTAGTTGGGTATTAGTTTCAATGTAAAATTCTTTCTTTTCGTTGATTGCAGGTAGTGCCACCCGGTTTTGGGTCAATTTATGAGTTTTGCCCATTGTTACCCACTGATAAACATTGAAAACGGTTCGCCAAAGGCGTGCAACTGGGACTTGTTTTTTACCTTATAATTAATGTACTTAAATGCTATTTTATTTTAGAAAGTTACTTTTGTTTAAATGGAATAATATATTTTTTTCACAAATGTATTGAACATAATATGTAGAGTAAAAGAGTTGAAAATATCACTTTTGGATCTGGCACTTTTTGAACAGTGTATAACAATTTTAAATTATAATAGATTGTAGTCTTCTTCGTCATCTGACGAACTGTCATCACCTCTTGACATTATAATTAAAGGATCGACTGTCTGATCGATGAGGTTGTCAAGATCCCACATTTTGTCCTCTTGCTTAATTACATGCTGGACTGCTTTTCGCCAATTCTCTGGTGTCGCTTCCGTAATGGCTTGATCAAACAGTAGCTTAACATCTTTCATTTTAAAAGTCGTGTTTTGTCTTGCTACAAATCCTTTTACCTGCGCCCATATCAGTTCTATATGATTTAGTTCGCAATGATATGGCGGTAAGCGCAGTACAGTTATATTATATTTTTCGGCTATATCTTCCACGGCGTATTTCATGAAACGAGTTTTGTGTAAGTTTGCTATTGCCAGCAGTTCTTTTTTTATCAAATTTGCTTCAAACGCAATACCTTTTGCAGTCAGCCAATCGATAATTTCTTGCTTTCTCCAACTTGAAGTTGGCGTCTTCTCTATTCGCCGTGAATGATAGCTTGCGTTATCCATAACCACCACCGAATTAGCCGGAAGAAATTTTATCATTTCACCAAAATAGTCCTCGAAAACGTCTGAGTTCATGTCTTCATGGTAATCTCCTGTGCGAGTCGACTCAAAGGTTAGCAGACCTTCTTTTAAAAATCCCTCTTCGCTTCCAATATGTGTGATTATAAGTCTTTTTCCTTTTCCCGAAGGTACTTTAATACCCGTAGACAGGCCTTCTATGAAAGCTTGGCGAGCACTGGTTATATTTTTGTCTTGCCACATTTTTTGGATACTGCGGTACTGCTTGATACTTCTCAAGTATTGTCGTCTCCAACAAATAATTTCGTCGCTCTCCAGTAAAAGTGCTTTGCGGTTATGCTTTTCCCAGGCAAAATCCATATTTTTTAAAGTTTTCCATAAAAGTTTTCTACTTATCAACGGAATACTGTCATCTCGGCCAAGCTCCATTAAAATTTTGTCTAGGGTGGGTATTTCCTTTTTAAAATAAAAAGAGTGAACTTTTCTTCAAATTATACATTTAGCATTTTCATCAAGGACTTTTGTAGGTCGTCCTGGCTTTTGCTTGGGAGATTCCACTTGACCTGCTACTTTTCTTTCCCGCAACAATTTGAAAATGGTGGACTTTCCAATTCCACTCATTCGAGAACATTTTTCAACAATTTCTTGCACAGTAAAACTAGGGTAATCGTGTTTTATGCAATCATGTACATTTAAAATAATAACTTTTTCACTCAGCGATAGTGGAGAATTTTTAGTACATCTTTTCGTTGGACTGAATACCTCCATTTTTTAAATATTGGGATAATAATATTGTGATTACACTACAGCGGAGCAGTGACTACTAACGTTTAAAATATGATTTAAAAGTATTTATAGTCTGTATATATTACCTGACCCCATTTTTGCATGTTACAAAGCGTTAAAAGATAGGTACTTTTACAAAAGGATTAAAAGTATTTATTTAGTATTTAATCTCTTTCAAAATAAAGGCATTTAATCCGTGAAAATTAAATTCATAAATATTATAAGTACCTGCGCCTATGAACTACCACGAAATGTAGCCAAACAGAACGGAATTCCCCAGTTTATTGCTCTATACACTTCTGAAATAGAGTATAGTTATAAAAATCACGATTATAGTAAACTCTAAAAACAGGTTTATTTATTAGCACAAAATAAAGTTTGGGCAAGCATCATATGCTTAAGAGAAACCCTTTTGTTAATTAAATTAAAAGCACTAAAATAAAATTTAAAAAATCATTTAACCGTTTATTTATTAGTAACCATTCATTTTTTTAGGTTTCGACTACAGCTCATTTATAATTTTTTTTTAAGGAAATGTTCATCATATACAGTTAAATTATGATCGTGAAAAGCGACGATATTAGTAAACGGTTTTCCGTTTCCTAAACATCTTAAGACCTAAACAACACGATTCCAACTTAAATCCCCAAGTATTCTCCCCCAGGGAGGGTTAGGTATATATAATTTAAAAGAGATAATTAGATTTAAACTGCGAAACGAGAGAGGCTTTTCAACCCCCAAGTATTTACCGAAGCAATAAACAGGGACACGGCGGTGGCAAACAGATTTTAAGAGTTCCCGTGGGTTCGTTCGGGGAACGGGTGTTCAACGAGCCTGACCGGCCACAGCGAATACGAGTTTAACGAAGCCCGACTAAATGTTCCCAGTATTCGATCAATTTTGGAATATAGAATTTTGGGGAATATTTTTCGTGCTTGAAGGGAAATTATGAACAAATTATATGGCATTACCTAATTGACATGGTAAAACTTGACTAAATAGAGCTAATAAATTAGATTAAAGTTTTAAGATAAATGCTTTAAAATAATGATGGGACCTGAATTATTTAATAAGTGCTTAAAAAAATAACATACATTAAAACAAGTTTTAAGCTTTACTTATGGTCGCTTACGTGTGGTGAGGAAGATATTCTAAGTCGAATTGGCAAAAATAAAATTTTAATATATGCAGCTCGGCGGTAGTAAATTGAGCCTGAAGCTAGGGGCAAAGATATTATTAATGACCGAAGGATAACTACTCTACCCAATACTTCTAAGTATCCACTGGTTTATGTAAGTATAAAAATATATTAAGAATCAAAGTGGAAACTTTGTCTGAAGAGATTTATGATCAGTAGCATGACATTAATATCAATGGATAAGTAGAAACCATAGCTACTTTCACATTACTTGCTCCTGTCATGTTATCGCCTAGACTAAATGGTACAAATTACAAGTATTTGGACTCTTTTAAATTTTATTTTAAGAGTACGTTATTATTTGAGGTGAAATTACCCAAATAGATGAATAAGTAAATGCCATAATTGGTCATCTCGATACATAAGTTCGATGGATATGGAAACACTCTGTATATCCTCCCGAATTATAGCAAGCAGCTGTAAAACTTAAGCTTCTCGAAAATGAAATTCTCTAGAAAATGCGGAAGATCGATACCATTCATAGTCCGCATGTTTACATGCCAATATCTTATAGAAAAGAAGAGGAAAAAAATTAATTCCTTTGCCACCGAAAATGTACAATGCAAAAAAGCTCTCGTCGAATGGGAGGGAACACATGTCCCTCCGCTAGTAAGTTGGCATCAGGCTCTGTTCGCGTTTTCTGTTTGGGCAACGAAGCAGAAGCGACTAGATTGTGAATTGTAATTGAAAAAGGTGGCCGTTTAATAGGGAGGGTTTTTAAATACATTTTTCTTGTTAACTGACGTGTATACTATTAGAAGCCTAGGGAGCCTACAAATGTTTATTAGTTAAATGTAATATCGTATCTATTTACGACTAATGTAATAGTTTTTATTGTACAGGCGGTCAAACACCCTCTTGAAATTATTTAAAAAAAACTGTTGCGTGTTATCTTGTATTGTTTTAGACTAAGATTTGCACGAAATTTTGCTTGTTGACGCTTATGAATGGCAGCACAAGAAGAAATAAAGGATTAAACGGAAAGGTAGTATAGTAGATATGTAGAATAAAATGATGATAGTTTTTGACAATCGCTTTCCTAAAAGTGCTTCTATACTATATACTATTAACAAGACATTGGTTCATATCACATAAGAATTTAAAGAATTTGCCACAGTTAATTTAAATCTTTTTCAAGGAGAATACAATAGACCACAGAACCAGATACTTAAACCAAAGTTCAATTAGCACATTATTCATCGAACACTATTTATAGCATAGCTTGGAGTAACGTTGAGAATATTGGTTGAAAAAACTTTTTGAGCAAAAATGACAAATAGACTTAATAAAGTATGAAGGACTAAGAAAATTATTAATTAGATTTTATATGCCACTACACTTCTCAGTCTAACTAGAAGAGCATTATCACGTGTAGATATGCAGATATAAGGCGGACACGAACATAGCAGTAGAATGCGGAACTCACGAAACGCCATGAGACATCAAACAATCTTTTCCTACTTATTATATTTAAATCAAAAAAATTTTGGTTATGAAGTTAACATTTCTTTTTATATTTTTTATATTTAATTTTACTCGTTACTGATAAAGATTGTCCGTAAAAATGTATAAATCTTTGTTATATTGAAGTTGGCATGTAAGGCAGAGACATATTTGTTTGGTTAGATCTGGTATCATAAGTTGATTAATTAATTTGAATTCTGTTCATTATGCGTACAGATTTCTCAGTTTTAAAACATTGCAATTAGGCCTTTAGAGGGATATCTAAAACATTTTTTAAAAGGAAATTTCTTGTATATAAAATATAACATACGCTGTTCATGTTCATATTTTGAAAGGGTAAATAAATTGTAGGATGAACTATATATGCTTATATTGTACTTTTTGTAAGCACCACCTTATATTACAAGACAGTATCTCAAATTGGATTTAGTCAAAGAACAGTCAAGAATAGTAAGCAATTTTTTATTAAGGACATTTCTAAGTTGATAAAATATGTAAAAGATAAATTTGCAAAATATATTCCTTATTTCTCTGTTTAAGAAAGCTATATAATCATCTACTTAAGATTTTAATGGATTCATCCATGCATTGCACTAAAACCAATCTCCGTCCGTTGGTATACTTAATTTTAGGAACCCCCAGAAACTAAGATAACAGGGTCATCAACATATGATATAACACTGCTCTCCTGAAAAATATTTCTTATATTATGGATGTACATTAGGAAGAGAATATGTCCTAGCATAATACCTTGGGGCACTACTAAAACCGTATTAATCGACTAAAACTGTCCTTTATTTTGACGGGTTACACTTGATTGGAGGTAACACTTTTTAGCAAATGAAATGGGCCTTCCCCGAATCCAATATCTTCAAATTCATTAAAAAGTATTCGGTAAAAAGTTGTGTCAAAAGCCTTTGTTAAATCTAGCAAATTTTTTTTCTTATTTTGCAAATTTAGGTTAATGTCATTTACAAGTTTCTAAATCGCTTCCTCAGTGTTTTTGTTTTCAGTAAACCTGAATTGTTTAGAATTAAGTAAGTTCTTGGATGCTAAAAATTTCATAATTTTTTCTTTTAAACATTATTCAAAGACTATCGCATAATTGTTTATAACAGATATTGGCCAATAATTATTTATACAGTG
This sequence comes from Anthonomus grandis grandis, assembly GCF_022605725.1. Taxonomy (NCBI): domain Eukaryota; kingdom Metazoa; phylum Arthropoda; class Insecta; order Coleoptera; family Curculionidae; genus Anthonomus; species Anthonomus grandis. Next base: position 20,980,831 of record NC_065549.1, read on the forward strand.
CTTTCATTTCAAAACGACCCACCCTTAATAACTTTCTTAGAAAAAAAAAAAAAAAAACACGTCAAATTAAATATACAGGGGGACGTTTAATTATGCATTTACTGAAGTTCTGTCAATCACCTCCTCACCAGCTAACCTCAATTTAATATGTCAGATGGGAACCGCCATCGTGTGATACATCATAGTAAGCAGCGTAAAATTCTCTAATCAACGGTACCAAAAAAAAATTAAATCGGTAAATGTGCAAGCAAATAGTTAGCGAAAATGGCTAGAAATAATGAAAATTTTATTTACGCCAAACTTTGATTTAAACTCGATCAAATATTTAAACTCGTGATCTAGCCATTGCCGAACGGGAAGAACATAGTGAAGAGGAGCACCTTCTTGCTGGAAATATATTTCAGACGACGAGTTTCCAGATAAATGGATAGGGCGAAGGGGGCCTATAGAATAGCCTGCTAGATCTCCTGATATAACGCCGTTAGACTTTTTTCTATGGGGTCATTTGAAATCTATTGTGTTTACTCCCCAACCTGAAAGTTTGGATGAACTTCGTCAACGCATCATCGACAGCTGCCATGATATCCCACATGTTTTTGAAAATGTCCGTCAGGAATTTGAACATCGCCTATATCATTAGTTGGCCAAAAACGGGCAACATTTTGAACACTTATTGAAATAAAAACTGATATTTTCATGTTTTTGTTTTCTATCTGAACAAATTAAGATAAACAAAGATTTTTCTAATTTTCTCGAAAACGAATCGACCGATTTAAAAAAATCAAACGTCAAAATAAAAGATTTCAAAAGACCTTTGAAACAAGTGATTACTCAATATCCCTTGTCATTTAAAATTTTTAAGGGGATGACCCTGAAGGGCAGAGGGTGAAAGGGGGTGAAAGGGGGTGAAGTAATTTTAAGTTAGAAAGTTGTTCCCCTTGACAAACCTTTTGACGTATTTTGACGTTTTTTTTTAAACAGTGGTTTTCGGTAAATCCGTGGTGGGAAGTTTTCAAATGAAGACCCTGTATATATTATATAAAGAAAACTTCAATAAGCTACATATTTTTTTGCTATAATATTAGTCTATTATTAATTTGAAGATTAATTTAATTTTTCCAAGGAAATTAAATCAGGAATCTTTTGAATTTTATCACTTATTTTAATAAATCCATTTCCAAGTTTGGTCATTGGATATTTTCTCTCAGTTTTTTCCTGTTCTGCATGAAATAGTTACAGCCAACTTTTTCTCAGCAAGCGATGCCTATTCCTTTTAATTTTCCAAAATTTTTTAAAACTAACATGTTATTATATTACTCGAATTTGATGAAGATCTAGGTCTAGGTTCTTGATTACTTTTGCCAACCCTATAGTATTTCATAATATTTTCAATATATAATATCAAAAAAAAAAATCATTTTGTTAATATTAATCATTTGTAAATAAAATACTTAACAATAATTAATAGATAGTGGAGACCAAAAACCATGTTAGTATAACAATATTCAAGTACTGCTTTTAAGATATAATTAATATAAACTTAGGTTTTACAGTAAAATAAAATACATTTTTTATATTAGATAGCTTACCTATATACTCCTCTTACCTTATTCTTATATGATATGTTGCGCTATTAGGTATATGTTGTTGTATTTCTTTTTTAGGCTAGATTTATATTATAAACCCCTAAGATATATCAGGTATGTGCTAGTACATCGATGGAAAAATGAATGTCATCAATACATGTTTAATTTAATATATTTTCCAAATAATTCCGTATTATATTCTTTCAGATTTAAATGGATTATAAATATATGTATAGTATAATGGATTCAACAATTTTTTTCGTAAAAATATTTTTGTATATCCATATTTTGGTATTATTTTATTTTGAGTTAAAAAGTAAAAAAAACGTTAAAACATTTCAAATAATAAAGTTCTTTTTCATATAATACTAATTTATGAATTAATAATAAAGTAAATTGAAATTTCTAATCCATGTTAATTCTTATGTTACCTTTAAATAAAATGTCACACGATTTAACAGTATCCTATTTAAAATCCTAAAATGTATTAATTCTTTATCTGAATTTTTTTATTTTCCTTTAATAAACTAACTTAAAAAATCTGAAAATTTAAATATCTGAAATTAAATTAATAACTTAATTTTGTATTATTTTTTAAATCTTATATTTATTTTATTTTTTTACTATTTGAATATTTATATATTTGTTTATTTAATAGAAGTTTTTATTCACAGTTCCTAAAAAAATAAATATAAGTTATTAAAATGTTTCTATTTTATAGTATACTAATCTAGTGATTTACAATTTGACTTTGAATATTTTAACATGCTTTCTAATTTTTTTTACATTGAAAAAAATATTTTATTTATTTTTTTTTATAAATATCTTACCTATGTAGAACTAAAATCAAATTTTGATAGGATGTTATAGGTCTGTATTGTTATTAAAGGCAAGACATAACTAATAAATTAATTCAAAATAACTCATTCTCAAGATGTAATAATCGCTAATACGAGTACATTTACATGAATTTACTATACTCTAAATATAAATGATTCTTAATGATTATATGCTATTACATAAATAACGGTATATGGCATTTTGGTTACTAAGTTAATGTAAATTGTATGTAAATTTAACGACATACTATTAATTACCAAACCGATATTCCCACTAAGTCCTTTAAAAAACTTAGAAAGCTGTTACTTAAACATTTTAAATATTGGATTTTTTATGCATTTATTTCACAAAATAGCCTTTTTGTTGTATATAAAGCTAAGGTTTAATGTTTAAGGTGATACTAATAAATTATTTATAGAAGCATCGAAAAATGACCTATACCAAAGGAAGTTCTAAAAAAATCCTTAAAAACTATAATAGATTCACTTACACCTTCAGTTGCATGTAGTATGTTTATTAAAGCACACATATGAGGTCAATGTTAAGATCTGTGTTGAATATTAACAGAATATTATAGTCAGCTGTTAATGGGACTGCGTTATTTAGTATGGGCAACAAACTGATTAAATTGAGAGTTGATATTCTAGTATTAAAATTAATTACTATATTGACTATAATTATAGTTGTTTGTTTTTTTTTTTGTACCATTCAAATATGAAAATAGAGCGAAATAAGCAAAACGGACTATTTTTTTTTAAATAATATTTAATTGCAAAAATATGAGAAAAGAATTGAAGAGCTAAGTGGATAAAGGTGTTAAGCAACAATTTGACGAAAAGTTAGATTTTGTGCTAAATGAAGATGTTAAGTACACATTTTTCATATATCTTTTATTCAGAAACGTACAAAACATATTTACGATTTTAGTTAAGGATAAAGGAGTTAAGTGCATCGGTAAAATCGGTTCTCAAATGAATAAAGGGGTTAAGCGCACTTAACACCTTCATCCATTTTTTGGATATAACTTTGTGACGGAAAACGTGCTTGATTTGTTTATATCTTGTCGGGCCTTGCTATTATTAGAGTGTCGTTAGTGTTTATTCTAAATATTTATATTAAAAATGATGCAAAGAACGGCTAAAATAATGCATAATGCCAAAAATATGGTGGCAGTAAATATTAGAAATAATGACGGATTAATTAGTGATAATAATGGCAATGATAGCTCTAAAAAAATATATCATAACCTAGAACCGTTACAGCCTCCTCAACCGGCGTATCCTATACAAGATACTAATATTACATGTAAGTAAAGTATTGTTTTAAGTACTCCCTGGGGGTTTGAAAGTAAAAATTTAATCCCTTGGGAGTAAAAGTAACCCTTTGATCCCGAAATTGAGGAATTAAAAGTGCACTTTTTATCCCCAAATTGCAAAAAATGTATTTATATTTTGCATGTCTGCATACTTTACATTATTCACTTACTTATTAAAATATAAAAAAACCTTATGGTATTAAAAAAAAAGAATAATAAGTAAATAGAATAATAACATTTTATGGAATGGTAGGTATTTATTATTTACTTTTTTTGCAGTTGAACAAAAAATTGATCAACAATCTGCAAATTAAATGGATACTAATATACTATATGAGTGTAAATATTGAACCACTTATCAGTTTTGAAGAAATAGAAGTTGACGATTGACTTTCTACCATCCAAGAAATATGCACAGAAGAAACAGATAGGAATAATTATTGTCAGACATCTTGCCCAGCTAAAATGGATGGACCTTTTTCTACTCTTTTTTTGGAAATAAAACTTTAGTGATAATGTTGTTTGTATAGGTAGGTACAGGGTGCCTATTCTGAAATATAATGTTTAAAGAAGTTAACAGAAATAATAATAATAATAAAACAATAATTTAAAAAACTAACAAATAATAATTTTAACTAGTTACGTATATTTAAGACCTTTTTTATTTTATCTTGCAGATGCTGAAGATATAATACCATCTTGTTCCTATGTGAGCACTACAAAAAATGTCGACAAAGATAATATTTAACTATGTAAGATAATATTCGACTAATATAAGAACATACTATAATAGAGGTAAATTTATTATAAAAAATATTTGTAATTTCGATACACATTTTTTTTCAGATTTTGATGCCTCATCTAACTGCAGCTCTAATTATGTACCTGAGTCAGAATCTACCGATTCTAGTATTGATGACAACATACCTCTAGCTGAGTTTAGTCGCCGAATTAAAAAAAAAAGATAGACCACAACCTGGTTTGCCAATGAGTGATGACAAACAGGACAAAAATCCAGATATGTGGAAACGGCGCTCCGCAGCATTGGCTAGAGAAAAAGGACTTGATTACATATCTCAAAAAGGGAAACAGATCAGAAAAGAATCCAAACTTCGGAATATTATGTAACCCAAACTATCGTTATAAGTGCAGTGAAAATTTTGACAACGAAAAAAGGCAAAAAATTTTTTCAAGTTTTTATAAGTTGGATATTAATGCAAAAAATGCCTTACTTTTTAATTCTATTAAACTAAAAGAAGTTGGGCGAATAAAAAAAGGTGCAAAAAAACGGAGAAGCTCAACCTACGAATATTAGATATCATGTGATCGTCAATCAGCCAGAGTGTGTAAAATGGCTTTCGGCTCGTTATATCAAATTGGCAGAAAAAAAATGGCTATTTACAGAAGTGGTCAGCTAATGGAAACGCCGCACCTTCACCAGACATGAGAGGGCATCATTCAAATAGACCATACAAAATTTCTAACAAAGTGTGCGACTATGTGATGGATCATATCAAGAGCTTTCCAATCGAAAAATCTCACTACTCAAGATACAAAAATCCCAACAAGCGCTACCTGTCACCATTACTATCTGTTAGAAAAATGCATTGTCTTTATTTTGAAAAGTGTGAAGATGCAAATAAACCAGATATTTTTAAAGTTAAACAGTGCACATATAAAAGAATATTTGAAACTAAATTCAACCTATCCTTTGGACATCCACGGAGCGACACGTGTAGTGTGTGTGATGCCGGAAGTGGAAATGAAGAACATATATAAAGATTTCACAAAGCCTTTGACCTTCAACAAAGTGACAGACAAAAGGCTGAAAAAAATAACAAAGTGGCTTACTTAACTGTAGATTTACAGCAAACTATGCCACTTCCGAGGTTCACGACATCAAAAGCCTTTTATCTCCGGCAGATGTGGTTTTATAACCTTGGTATTCATACGATCACTTCAACTAGATATCAAGCAAATTTTTTCACTTGGACAGAGGACATTGCTAACCGAGGAAGCACGAAAGTCGCTAGCTCTTTGCTGACTTTAATTGAATTTGGTGCTGCAATAAGGGAAAAACATCAGTTAATAATCTGGTCAGATTTATGTGCAGGCCAGAATAAAAATTTTATGATGATTTGCTATATCAACTGCTTATTGTTAAAGGATACTTCAAAATAATTGAACATAAGTTTCCCGAGGTTGAACACTCATTTTTGGATTCAGATCGCGACTTTGCTCGAATCGAAAAAGTTCTTAGAAAACACAGCACAATTTATCTTCCGGGCCAGTACAGAGAAATTATCAGTAAAGCTAGTAAGAATAACCACGTTGTTGATATAGAGTCATATTTTCGCCTTTTTTCTGATTTACCCAACCAGCTAAAAGTGGTAAACAGAAAAATAAACACACTTAATGAAAAAGTTCAATTTAGAGATGCAGTAAAATGGATCAAAGTTGAAAGATTTGGTCATTATCTATACAAAGATTCATATGAAGAAGAAGCCCCATTTAAAGAAGTGTGTATAATGAAGCGCCAATTTGAAGCAGACCCCACACTACGACTTCCCCGAGCAGGAACTTGGTCAGCTGTCTAAGGAAAAAAATGAAAATATATAGGAGCAATTGGCGTTTGTTAAAGAAGAGTACAGATATTTCTACGAAAATGTCATTGAGAAGGAAGAACTTATGCCACAAGAAGAAAAAAGAAAGAAAAAATAAAACAGTTTTTACAGCAGAATAACATTTTTTTTGTTTTTAGTTTTGTGCTTTTATTTTTTGTGTTGGCAACAAAGAACAATAAAATATTTACTTTTTTCATATTGATAGTTTTTTTAACATAAACTTCAACGCATTTTTAAAATAAACTGGTATATTACTGTTTTGGGTATACATTTCTTGTACTTAGTACCATTATCCATATTCAGTGAGTAAGTAAAATAACAAGTGTGAGCTGAATGACGGTGACAAGTACAACAAATTTTAGTTAATGTCTGGTTTGACAAAATTACTGTCCTTTTATTAGTTGATTGTTTAAAAGCATCTGTAATCGTTGCAAATATATTTAAAGTATTGTTTCTTACTACCATTATCCATTTATCAACAAACAAGTTACATAGACTATAAATTCTAAATTTTTAAAATCGATTTGCTCAAATATTTACTTTTGCTGCTTAACACCTTTATCCACTTAGCTCTTCAATTATCAGTAGAAAATATGTGTGCGTGTTTTTTTTTTATTAAAAAAAATAAAATAAATATTCAAAAAACATATTTCAAATTAATGGAATAACATGAAAATAAAATTCAAAATATTTATAATATATAAAAAATTAAAAAGGTCTAAGAAGTAACACAAAAATCCAGAAGAAAAAGTTTAAAATACCAAAATCTTAAGGTAGTTTGCTTGAATACGAAAAAGAAAACATAGGTTTAAATGCTTAATACAAAAAGAAAAATTAAATGTTCCAAAGTCTCAAATTCCTGGAATAAAAGTATTAAAAAAACAGAACATATATAGAGTAACTTAAAATTATATAAAATAATAAAAAGTATAGCCTTAAAGGAATAATTGAAATACCGGGAGAAATTTTATAATGGCTTCAAACTTTAAAAAAAATATCTTTAAAAGAATATCTCCAAATGTTTGAAATAAAATTAAAAATTAAGTAACTGTATATTTTAAGAATATTTGAATTTTAGTATGTTGTAGTAAAATAATGAACCATAAATTGGAAAAAATATTTATAAATGGTTTTTTTAATGGTTTTTTTAAGTCTTATTTAACCTCAACATTAAATCAAAATATGCACATTTCTGCTCGTTATTTATAAAATAAAAAATGTAACGATATTAGAGCAAAAAATATTGTTATACATACCTACACGTAAATTAATATTTAACTTAAGAAAAATTAAAAGTTTCTTTGTAATATAAGAAGTTTTCCTTGTATTGCTTTGAAAGTAGGCTATCGACTTCAGTACTTGCAACGAATTCTCTTTTATCACTTAGTCATCTATCGGCTAAAAATGGTTGCCTTAAAGAAAAAATTTAATTTTTTGGAAAAAAAAGTGGGCTGTTTGATAAGAATTATTGACTTTTTTTCCCAAAAATTCATTACTATAGTCTTGTGAGAGGGTGGGTTATCATAATGCCAATCTATGAGTTTTCCTTCACATGCCTGTTTTTTTCGACAAATTTGTTCTCTCAGATACCTCAAAACATGCAGACAATATTCTTTATTTACTGCCTTATCTTTCGGTAAAATTTCCGAGTGCACAGCACTGTGATAATGAAAAAAAACTGATAACATCACCTTCACTTTTGATCGATTTTGGTAACATATAACAGTTTTCTCTTACTTAAAAGACGCCATTCCGCAGCTTGTTGACTGGTTTATCAAAATATTATATCAAATTCATAAGCCTCCTGTACAATGCGTTTTATAAATATGGAGTCAGAATTAATTCATCCTAACATGTTTTTGGTTAAAATTCAGGCTCTTTTGGCGCTAGTCGGGCGTCAACGTTTCATGCCCAAACAATCGTTTAAAATGGTAGGAACGGACTCGTGAGTAAAATAAGTCTTCCACACGTAAAACTCGTTTGCAATGCAAAATTTAAGACAAATTCTTTGTGTGATATTTTTATTAATTGTAAAAATCGAAAAACACATTTAGGGTTAAATAAAAATTTATCAAGGTAAACAAATTAAATGACGGATGGGCTTAAACTCCGCGTGGGTATACGGGTCAGTTGTGCCAACTCAGCTACAAAAATAATTTCGACAATCTCTTTACGTGGACTTTTTAAATGATCGTTTTTGGGTACTTTTCGTGACAGAATGAATATCTCTGTGTCCCTGTATATATTATTATACTTTTTAAAATGTATGTCACTAAGTATCCAGATTAACTTCTTAATAATATATTTATTCATTATGAAACGTGTGATCTAGTTTGACACTAAATATTAACCAAACGTATCTTTGCCGGAAATCTTTTGAAATATCATAAAAACTTTTTATATTATCTTATCGGAAAATTACCATATTTTAATTTTTTTAGATATACGATTTTGAGATCTTTTTGTGCGATATCTATTCAGCGAAAATTTCATAAACATTATAAAAATAAAAAAAAAAAATCATACTCACTTAATTAACAATACTTATAATATTTTTTATTGCTTTTTACCCGCACTAATCATGCATAGCAACATAAAAACTTCAAAGAATGTTAAAGAATAATACGCATTAATTAAGTCATTTAACTCAAATCACGTCCGATCAAATTAAAATGGTCAAACTGAAAGGTTGGAAATATAAATAAGCCGATCTACCAACCGATTGTTATCAGTTCTTAGTGTGATATCGGCTTTGTATATTCTACAAAGCAGTTAAGAAACAAAAAAAATGAAGGTACGTAGAAAAACCTTTTGACAGGGGTTCGAACCGTTTAACCTAAATCGAAGTGACCAAGTGAATTAAACTAGAAATGACAAAAAAATACACTCCGCCGCAACTCGATAAATGGGCTGTGTATGATGTAATAGATGTAGGTTTGACTAGATTTATCTGATTCTTATTATCTGAGTTCTATTTCTGTAGTAAGTCAATATCTTGGGCGGAGTTATAAGATAAGATACAAATAATCGTTTATTAATGATATATCTTTTTTTCAGTATTTCATAGCTGTGATCTTAGTTGTTATTGCTGTGGCTTCAGCTGAACCTCCATCCAGAGATAGAGGTTTTCTAGCTCGTCAAACCCAGCAGCAAGCTTATCAGTCTCGAGGTATTAGACCTGCTGGACCACAGTTCAATTATGCTTTAAGGTATATTTTTTTATTAGCTAGTTACATACGTGAACATACGGAAGAAAAATGTTTACTCCGTTTGCAAAATTGTGTTTATTTTAAGAAATACTAAGCTTCATTTCTTAAAGCTTTCAAGCATTTTGAAAATAGACTCAAGATATCTTAAACTATTATCACGTTTTCCTGAAATCTGATAGTATTCACTTAAAAATGATCATCTGATACACATAGTTGTTTTTATGCAAAATATAAATTTTAGAACTTTAATTATAACATTTTATATTTTTTAAATCTTTTCTAATTATAAAAAACTTATAATCCAAATTCTATTCGGTTTCATAGAATATATTTTTGTGGCTTAGTTTCTGTAATTTATGTCGTACTTCAGACTCTTAAATAACTTTTCAATTTGATTCCAAGCACTTTTTTCTATTATTCGAAACTATGATATTATTATCAGCCATTATATCATTTTATAACAATAACTTATTTCTGCATTTTCGTTATACATACATCAATTTAATAATAGAAGATTCCACGGCTAGAATTTTCAATGTTCATTTTAGGTTTCTTTTAGAGTTTTAAAACTAATTTTATTCCAGGACTTTAAATATACATATTTTTATTTTATTACAGGCATTGGAAATTATTATTATTTTTTCGGTAAAGTAATTTTTTTATTTATTCCACGCAATTTATGAAATTTTTTATATTTTTCATATGATTTTTTTTTCGAAATTTGCATAGATCTGAAAATATTATGAAAACAGTAAACTATGGAATTAAATAATAATCACATAATAACAAATAATAAAAACTTGTCAAGATATAAAACATAAAGTCAAAATTGTTAAAAAATAATGGTTCCCAAGAAACAACTCAGGTATATTTTTATCAAGACTTTAAAACCATTCAAATTTCTCAAGAGGATTTAATATATTAATTATTATGATACCAATATTATATTGACTTACTTATTTTATTGGGTATTATGTCACTTATAGCAAAAATCAATTAAAAAAAAATGTGAATTCAAATCTTTAATGATAACTAAATTATCTAAAGATCCTACATAAAAAATTGAAAGACAAATTAATAATTTACTTAAAAAACATAGAACCAATTTTCTGATATTGCTAGATTTAAATTAACTCCACATAATAGTAAAACGCCACATTTTTATGGTTTACCAAGTTCCTTTAAGACTTATAGTTAGTAGCATAAATTCACCTACTCACCTCTTGCAAGATATCTTTTAAATATCTTAACTCCATACACTAATAATTCTGATTCATATATTAAAAATTCTGAACACTTTTTAGAAAAACTTTCTAAAATTTCTTTTAACCCTCATAATCTATTGATAAGTTTTGTCGTTGTAAGTCTTTTTACTAATGTTTCAATTGACAAAACTTTAAATATTGTTAAAAATAAATTAGAGAATGATAATAATTTTGTCAGTACAATTTTAGAACTTTTAACCTATTGTGTAAAAACTACTTATTTCCAATACCATAATGAATTTTATCAACAAAACTTTGGTATGGCTATGGGTTCTCCTCTTTCACCAATTTTAAATAATATATTTATGGAAAATTTTGAATCTAAAATTACACTTGCGGGCATAGAAATCGGCCCACTGTAAACTTTTGACTTTAAATATATTTTTTTTAAAAATTATACATGAGTTCAAAAAAAGAAATATGGTGTTTGAAAGACAATTTAATATCCTTTAATATGAGTATAAATTTATGAAAACTTATTTGAACATCCTATCTTTAACATAGTGAAATTAATAAATTAAGAAAATTAGGCTTTTTATTATTAACATAAATAGGGTTATTGACAATTTAAAACTTAACACCTAATTTTTTAATAATGGGTATCACCTTTTCTTGCCCTAATAACATCTCTCATACGATTAGGCATAGATCTAATCAAGTTTGCTATTGTTTCTTGTGGGATGTTTAGTCTCTCTGCTTCTACTGCAATAACAAGCTCTGGGATCGAGTTTGGGATACGAAGTTTAGCTCGAATTCTTCGTTTTAGCTCATTCCAAAAATGTTCGACCGGATTTAGGTCAGGACTGTATGCTGGCTACTCCATAACCCGAAAACCGACTTCTGAAATGTAATCTTGCACGATTCTTGCGATGTGCGGCCTTGCGTTGTCATGCATAAAGGTAAATTCATCTCCAATGTAGTCGACGTAAGGTACCACATGAATTGCTAAAATCTCCTCGATATACCTAGCAGCCGTTAAGCTTCTTCTTCCGTGAACACGGTCGCCCCTACGAATGAACTGAAGGTCGGTTCGTACTTCTATAGAAATTGCACCCCAGATCATGCAGGAACCACCTCCATAAGCACTTCGCTCTTCAAAGCAGCAATCTGCAAATCGCTCTCTTGGTCTTCGGTACACTTTCCTTCAGTCGCTACCATGGAGGCATATTCTGGACTCATCTGAGAACAGAACAGATCCCCATTGTTCCAACGTCCAATTCAGATGATCCCTTGCAAAACGCAGGCGTGCTTGTCGATGAGCTGGAGTAAGTTTTGGACCAATCGCAGGTGTTTTAGGGGTCAGGTTATTTTCCTGCAGTCTTCGTCTCACTGTCCATTGACTAATAGGCACTCCTCGCACCTCACGGAGCTGTCGTTGCACTTGAACAGCATTAAGGTGACGATTTCTTAATATTGTTGACACAATAAAGCGGTCATCACGAGCGGTTGTAAATCGCTTCCTACCTGTTCCAGGTCGCCTATGAAAGGATCTGGTCTCCTCATAACGTTGGCACACTCTTCGCACCGCTGCGCGAGTCATATCCAATTGTCTAGCAACAGCTCACTGACTAAGTCCATTTTCGATTAAAGCAATTTGGGCGGCTTTTTGTGGTGTAGTATGCATTAAATTAACACACTTGAACACTAATGAGGTTATGAAAAACGAATAATATGCAAATTTCAGTTGCAAACGCAATAATTTTTGACAAATTTGTTATATTCGTTACAATCATTACATAAACACGGTTTATTTGTTTACCGGTTGCTACGCATATAAACGATAAGCCTTCTTGATAAATTTCTATTCACATTAAAGGATATTAAATTGTCTTTCAAACAGCATATTTCTTTTTTTGATCTGAAAAAAAATATATTTAAAGTCAAAAGTTTACAGTGGGCCGATTTCTATGCACGCAAGTTTATTAATACATTTGATAAAAAACCTAAAATATGGTGGCGATATATTGATGATATTTTTTCAATAAATCACCATAACGAAAGTGATCTTATACATTTTTTAAATTACATCAACTCCAAAGAATCTACTATAAAATTTACTCTTGAAAAGGAGGCTGATGGTCAGCATCCTTTTCTTAATATTGTAATAAAAAAAAATTACAAAATTTTTAAACTAAAATTTACCGTAAACCAACTCATACTAATAAATATCTTAATTTTAATTTTAATCATCCAATAATGGTAAAAAGAGGAGTGGTAAAAAGTTTATAGGATCGTGCAAATATTATTTGTAATAATCAATATATAACAACTGAAAAAGATTTTATTAAAAATATCTTAATACAAAATAATTATCCCAAAGAATTTTTGGAACATTGCTTTAAAGATTGATAATCCACGTATAAAATTGAATCAACCAATTTTTATGACAAATCTTATTTTACCATTTATTCCAGGTTTTTCAAGAACTATTTTGAAATCACAAATCGATATTTATTAACAAAAACTAACTTTCAATAAAAATGAATTTAATAAAAATGTAATATATAAAAATTTCTTGTACTTGTGGTAAATTTTACATAGGTGAAACCTGTAGAAGTATAAAAAACAATTATTTTCAAAAACCAAAATTACATAACATGCATCCGACAATAACCATAGAATAAACTAAACATTATTTAAAGTATTGTCAAGTTAGGAAGGAGTTTTGAACGAAGTATTAACGAGAAATTTAAAAGATAAATATATTTTGTTCATATTTTTAATTTAATTTAATTTAACTTTATTTACCTTAATAACGATAGTAGATATAACTACCGAAACGTTATTTCAAATTAGGTTAATTTATTAAAAGAGTTGTCTTTATCGTTTTTAATTTTAATATTCATAACAACAGTTAGGTGGGATATTGAAAAGAAGAAACGAGCTCAGAGATTAATAGATTAAACCTCAGCTACTAGGTATATAAAAAAATCTATTATACCTCAAGTAAATTATTGTATTTAAAACTTATTGAACTTAAATTAAATTAAGTATATCGAAAGGTATCAATAAAGATTTGGGTTCATATTTCTTACTATTTATACGTGAATAAGTCTATTTTCTTCTTTATTCAATTTTTGACCGTGTGAGATAGTATTTTCTAAATTGATTTTTACTATAAGTGACGTAATACCCAATAAAATAAGTAACTCATTATGAATTCGTCACAACAATACGGATTTTACTTAAACCAATATTATATCTGTCATCATAACTGTCATTTATAAGATTTAACTGATCTGCTCTCATAAAACACTACAAACATGCTTTAGATATTAGAGTCTGGTCTAAACCTTATAATTCTTGAAAAAGTGAGCGACCAATATATGCTCATATGAGATCAAAAAAATAGTCCAAGAGAGTTTATATATTAATATTTAAAAAAATGTTGTAAAATTTTTTAAATCCAAAAATTGTAGAGTGAGAGAATAAGCCCACTTACATTTAATGTGTCTACTTATTTATCCATATCTGTGTATATCTAATAGTCGTCAATCTAATCTCTTTAAAATCAGTAGTCATTTATATCACTCTACAGGATAATCTTTGGATTTGAGAAGTTCTTACAATAGATATCTTAGTTGTAAGTAAACATCTTTAACCTTGCCTTATTACTAAAAAAAATAGCACCACATTGTATCTTTAAAACATAAGACAAAAATACTTTGTTAAGATCGCGTAGTACTTGTGGATCTTGACGACGTTCATATTGCATGTCAAATTTTTCCCGTAGAGCTCTAACTGATAAGTACCATGTTTCATACTTTCTCATTTTCATTCCCAAAAGTATCAAAAAGTATGATACTACAATCATCTGCAATGCTTGTCTCAGTTATGCTTTTGAAATATTTGTTATATTTCAAAAGCATAGCATTTAAGAAAAAAGCATATTTCTTTGCCAATCAAAATAAATGATTTAATAAAAAGCATTCCAATATTTTATCATTACCAACATCCTTATCCTGAATTTCTGAATAAATAAAACATCGATTTATTTCTTACTCATCACTTATTTGTTAATTCCTATTTTAGATCTCAGAGACAACAACTTCCTCCTATCCCTGCAGCATCTTATGGACCACCAGCTCAAGAATACGGCCCACCATCCGAACCTACCACAACAGAATTACCCACAACAACAGAAACAGTTGAAACCACTACTTTGGAAGCACAAGTAAGAAAAAATTATTTTATTAGATAACATCTGACTATTTTCTTTGATTATTAGGCAGAAAACTCGCGTCTGTTTTCAACGAAAGAAAAACTAACCAATGCCGCTGAAAATCAAAAAGCTCAGTCCGTAAATCCAGCATCGTTGTACGTGGTGGTACCTCAAACACAAAATCTATTTTACACTCAATCAGGTGATATAATTGAACATTACACAAGTATATTTTTTAAACTAATTTTGTTATTTAGCTAACCTTGTTAGTGCTCCATTCCAACAGCAACGATTACTACCAATTCAAGCTGTACCTGCATTTGCTAAAATTCAAGAAGTTCCGCAGTTCGCTCAGCTGGTTGATCTAGCTAACCTAGCAACTGTATCGGCTGTGCCTGTAGCCTCATCCGCTTATACCAGTTTTGTAAATACTCCTTATAGCTCGTCTTTTGTGCAAAGCTTCCAATAAGCGGAGATGACTATGTGATACTTTTTGTCTATTTGATATATGGGTTTATCAGTTAATAAATTATTTATTGGAATTCATAGTTGTTTTGCTCTCGTAAATACTTCCTCTTTGGTAAAAAAAAAGCTTTGCTAATATCTAATTTAAGATTCCAGACAAAAGCTACAAACGATATCTGCGGATATGTCCTTATAAAAAAATAGAATATCAAAAGAAGTTCGCCTCCAGCGCACGAAGAAATCAGTGTCAACAGACAAATGATGTTATCCACCCTTTCGACTTTAAGTGTGCACCCTCTGGGACCCTTAATCAATACATTTCTGTTTTTTATTCCGCTAGCAGCAGAGTATAAAAAATGAAACAAGGCATTTAAAACAGTGTAGTATCATTTATTTGTTCCTGCCAGCCTTAAAACTTATATCTATGGCAAAAAAAGATTGGCGAATAGCTTAGTAATATAAAAATACACAATAACATTGACACACGCGATTTAAATAATAAATTTGAGCGAGCGGGAACAATTATGAATTTAAATCCTTTTATTATCCAGTATTTTATCTATGGCAAACAGCGGAGCCGAATCGAATACCATCGTTGTTGAATAATTTCTAAATAATATTCACCGAATATTAAACAGATACAATAGAGACGTGCCGGCAAAACACGTTAAAAGCGCATTGAGCACTGAGCAAATTGAATGCATTTGTGTTATAGACGTTAATTCCATTAACAACTGCTATTGCACAGTACTCGTTTTGTCCTGTTAAATATTATAAAATATTGTCCAGTAAAATTTGATATTAGTTTTGTTTTTTTTTTATAACATTTTTTTATATCTAGGGCTAAACCTCATTATGGATGAATAGCCCTTTGTAAATGAAAATTAATCCCAGCTAATGATTATTAGGTTATATACGTTAATGATTTCAGAAAATATGTTGATGTTATATTCGAACACTTATTGTAATTTATTCATACACTTTCGATTGAAAGAATGAATGATCCAATCCCTATAAATACGTTTATAAATACTTTGAGATGAAAATGATGGAATACACAAATGAATGAAGGCATATTTTTTTTAAATATATTCTTAACACGGACCTAAATGCCAAGAACAAGATAGCTGCAAAAACAATCTTAAGCAGTAATCCAACCAGTTCTTAACCAGTAATCCAGTACAACGTAGACATCAGCAGATGAGCCCATATGAAGTACGAAAACTACATTCACAAATAATAAAATTACTGACAATGTATAACGCACTCTATCTGCGAGCAGATATCGAGTATATATGTATCCCCAGAGATAAAAAATCAAATCAAATTAAAATGCCTTGGCAGAACCTTACAATCTTCAGAAATTAAGAAGGTAATTAAGTCATTGATAAGTTAACATTTACTAAATATCGTTATCGATGTTTACTTTAATTGTAGTTATTTGGTTTTATGAAAAAATATCATTAGTTTTTTATTCGGTTCATAATTATAGTGCTTAGAGTGTTGGTCTTCTGTAAGGTTTTGTTCAAATAGTGCCTCGGACGCTATGAAGCATTTCTAGTGTAGTTATTTGAGATTCATCACCGCATAAGACATTTATTTAATCACTGCGTTAAGCTTAAATTTTAAGATATCTGTAATTTTTGTTATCCTATAGAAAAAAATTAAAAGGGTTAAGTCGATCAGGGGATCGTAGCGGATCTATTGCTCCTAAATAGCAGTCACAGTCTTGCATATAATGAGGATTTTTATGTTAAACATGCGTGCAACAAGGTCAATATGTAAAGACAACATCTTGATTATGAAGCACATTTACGAGCTGTTAGTATGACACAGGGTGGTATAAACATCCGCGACGACGTAGAAGCGGTAAATTCTCTCAAAAGCACTTCATAAAGGCATAGATTTAAAGAGCCTAGTGTATAAGAAAAATGCGTACTGGTCTAACAAGAGCAACAGAACCCATACATGATAGATTTATTCGCTTTCAGGCATTGCGCAACCCCAATATTGCAGCAAAGCAGCTAAGAAGTGAGCATTGTTTAGTGCACTCAGTTTTTTCTTATTATTCAGATATCCGATACTCGTAAAAACCAAAATAGATTTATACATAGGAATATAAGTCCCAAGCCAAGAATCCTTTTTATTCTGATAAAAATCTGAAAATCACAAAGAGGAACGAGCGCCTTTTGGGAAACATATCCCGGCCTTAAACAAAGCACGCTCCCACGTTTTGCATGTCGACTCGTTTCTGCGATTTTCCTTTGTTCCCTTCCGTTGTTTGTGTTTTGTTTAAGGCAGGCAAGGCCCCTCGGAGGTTGCCCTAAGTTCCTAACTTCGAGTACGTTTTACATTTAATACGGGATGTTTCCTTAACTTGCGGTTGCTTAGATCCTTTAATTTTGAGCTTCATATCGTCCTACTATTTTATCTACCAGATATTTAGTTAGTTTGGAAGTATTAAATCATATTACCGCGTTATGTGAATGTGAAAGCAACTTGTCTTCTAAGAGTTGTAAATTTTTACTTCTTTCAAAGCTTTTAACTCATTCTCTTGATCTTTTTTGCTGTATGACTTAGTATATTAACAAGTTTTAGTAAGAATTAGTATTTCAACAAGTTTTGATAATTGAAAAAATACGTATGTAGAGAGAAATAAAAGGCTTTACTTGTCTGCGTTATACAAGTGGATGTGCTTACTCACGGATTGCAATAAGATTGATATTCTGCTGCTTTATAATCGTATAGGTAGCTTAAGTTTCTTGTTTGTGATTTGTCCTGAGCGGGATCTATCGGAGTTTGGATGCCCCAGGATTAAACGCTGAAGAAGGCCGTAACATGTCGCTAAAGAAGCCACTCTGCAGGGTAGTAGGCAATAAGATGTCTTTTTTTAGACGATTTTCACCGGGTATTTGGTTTATTCAGTTTTTCTCTAATCGTACTTCGTGAATCAAAAATTGGGAGTAGACTTCTGGGTTAGGCATATTGCAAGGCAGAATTCATCAGAGTTAAAATACTTGAAAAAATTTCTCTTGATTTCACTCTAAAATTTGATAGGTTCATTGATATAACCGGTAGCCATACATCAAAAATGTTATCCGATTAATATACAATTAGTAGTGAAATCAGGCTTAGCTTTCATATTCTAAGGAGATATGAATGTCATTTCATTATTTTGGTCCAAAGTTTTACAATTTGATGCTAGAGAATATACGTTTGCTGCTCGAAAAATACTTTTTAATTTAAATTAAAGAGATCCTATTAATTATAAATTATTTATCTTAAATATTCGACATAAGAAAGGGTAGGAACCTTTGGTCTCCCATAAAAAGGGTAACCTACTTACTGTTTAATAAGTGATATATATCATTATCAATAAATTTGGTATTTTTTTAACAAAGTTAGTACACTAAATACTACATCGAATACACTAGCACAAAAAGGCAAATATGAACCGCGAGTACACGACTAGCGCCAGTGCTACAAAGGAGTCTGTGGAAATTTTTCTTAAAGTTCTGCAATTTGTAATGTTCGGGAAAGACGTGCTCTGAAAGTTGATTCTACAAACTTGCACTTCTCCAAAAAAATTGAGTCCCGATAAAGCTATCCACTATGATTTATAATTTGTCTTTCAAGACACGTAGTTTTCCAACCTCATGGAAGTTAAATTATTTGACTCCTAGATTTAAGAATACTGGTCAGAGAGATGGTATGAAAAATTGCTTAACCAAACAGCTTTGTCGGGGGCCTTGAAGAATGGTATGTTGGTTGATTCCATATATACTAATTTTTCTAAGGCCTTTGACAGGGTTAATCATTCTCTCCTGGTTACGAAATTGTCACTCTATGGCATCGGTGGTTGTCTTTTGGCCTGGTTGAAGTCATATCTGGAAGAACACAGATTGTAAAGATAAATAACGTTTATTCTAGTCCTTTTCCAGTGATTTCTGAGGTTCCTCAGGGTGCCCAGATGCATTTTTAGAATTATAGACAGTAACTTGGCACATCATGAACTTTGTTCTGATCTTCATAAATTTGAATTATGGTGCAAGAACAACAGAATGATCCTAAATGCTAAAAAATGCAAATATATTCAATTTACCAAGAGTTTTAGTCCACCAATCCATCAGTACCATCTAATGAGTTCACTTATTGAGAAGGTATCAGAGATACGTGATCTTGGAGTGCTTTTTGATTGCAGACTAACTTTTTCAAAAAATATTGAAAACCTGTGTGATAAGGCTTACAAAATGTTGGGATTTATTAAGAGGCATACTCATGATTTCAGCAGTATTAATTCCATCAAAATTCTGTATTTTTCATTGGTTCGCAGTCAACTTGAGTTGAATTCATGTATATAGTCACCTTATTATGCTAAATATATAACGTGTCTACAAAAAGTTTTACGTAAATTTATAAGATACATTGCTTACAAGCTTAATATTCCTTGTATTGATATTAAATATAATGAAATGTATAGATTGCTGAACATTGAAAAGTTGAAGACTCGACGTAAAAACTGCGATATTGTTACAACATACAAGATTCTTAAGAATGTAATACAGTCTCCTGAATTTTTGTGTCAGCTTAATTTAAATGTTCCTCCTACTACAGTGCTCAGACAGACTAGATTATTCTACCTTGAACAACATCGTACACTGTATGGTGAAAACTGTGCAATAAATAGAATGATGATTAACTCAAATAGTGTCAGTATAGATTTGTTTTATTGTTCTCTGAGTTCACTTTAACGAATTTTAAAATCTGCTTAAGAGCAATATAATTTTATATGTTGACTTTGCTTAAAGTGTGTCTTCTTTTCTATTGTAGCTACTCTGTTTTAAACCATTGTTGTCCTTATATTTTATTTAATTTTATTGAAGTTACCTGTTGTCTGTTTTTTATGCTAGATATTTAATGATAGTATTAATACTTCAAGTTCTTTATTGCGATATAAAATCTTATTTTATTGAATATTTTCTTTTTTTTATTGAACTTTTTCAAGATCTTTATGACGGAAGACTATCAGTGGTATCTAAGAAGCCTTTTTTGGCAAAGTCGGTGGTGATGCTTTGTCTTGTGGGTCCAAAGAATTTGATGCGGACATTTTACCCAGCAAGTCTACCTTTTCCATTGCGGTGATTGCAACGGAACCATCTTCCCTAGTCCTCTGAAATCTCTCTAGCACACGCTAAAGGATCATTGGTCTTAAAACAGATATCATTCGAAGAAAACGACAAATCTCTCCAGTTGGCTGATCTATAATGAAAAGCTCAACGCGGCATGAGTGGATCCTAGTTTTTATTTCTAGTTCACATGTTGCAATTATTAATTTGTGATCTGATGTTTTTAGTGGTACAGGTACGGTAATATTATACGAGTCAGGAGTATATCTACGTATCCGTAGCTAGAAACAGATCCAGAAGGCTACCAAAGTATCCCTGTCTATCAGGGATTCTGGTTGGTTCCCATATAAGATGCATTAGTATGTGAATACTTTTAAAATTCTCTACTTGGTGCTCCTCCTCATCAGTCCTATCAAAAAACGTCAATCAGTTGGCATTGTCGACGTTAAAGTATCCTGCAATTACAAATTCTGCACTTGGATGGTTTGTTTGCAGATTTTCGAATTTTATTAGCAAGGTCTTTATTAGCAGCCTTCTGTAGTGTGTATCGCTGAATGGGTCTGTAGAGGAAGCACAAATACTATTTGGATCTTTCGGTTGTCATTTTGAATTAAATAACATCGAACCCTGGGTTTCGAAGACGGCGAGTCCAAAGGTGTACCTTTATCGGGAGTAGAGGTCGTATCCAGGATACAACATATGAACCTTGGTTATTTCCGCGCTCACGTTCGTCTTTGCTAGAGCTTAATCGTGAAGTCTGTTTATTTCCAGATGTTTAGACCTCATATATTACCTAGATCCACTTTTAAATCAACTCTTAACGAATGGCAGGCTCTTTTAACTAACTAAATTTTTATTCTAGGCTATTATAATATTAGCAGTTAGCATTTTTTTAGTTTACAAAATTTTACATTTCTACCTATATTAGTATAATAGAGCTTAATATAATATACTTTAGTTATATTCATCTTATATTTAATTTTTTTTGCTATAATCCGTTATAATTAAATCATTAGTTGGTTGCACTTCTGCTTAAGAACCAAAAAGACCATTGTATGTAATAAGCATTTTTTGTGGTTCACAAAATTTTTATAAATATACACATAACGTTTATGGTACTTATAGTTGAATTTGTTAATCTTATACTTACTAACTTCGTATAAAATTGTGTTACATTGAGCACAAAAAAAAATTAAAAAATCTATTTTGCAAAAGTACAAATGTACATAAAATAGAAAATTAATACATCTGCTTTTTAACTGTTTAAATCTAACAAAGGGGGCTCGGGGAGTAGTCGTTTCCGCCATTCCAATTATAAATCCGACCCAAAAAGGCTCAAATAAACGCTCGCGTCGGGATCCGGTAGCGATGTTTTGAATTTCTGAAAAATCATTTTGTGCACTATAATTGGTGCACAAAGCATAACTGAACAAATTGAATAAATTTTAATTAATGCGTAATAATTTCATTAGGGACTTCTGCTGCAGAACGGGTTTGTTTCAAACGAAATTGCCGCTGTGCCCGCTCGCGTTTGAATTTTCAATTAGCTCTTTCCTGGGGCTGTTGTAGATTTTTAACAAATGTGTCACTTGCAACGAGAGGATTCTGACTACGAATTGATACTGTTGCAGACGTGACGCCCTCGGCCTTTTTTCGCTTTGCCAGCCACAAAGCGATCCGTTTAATAAGGGGTTTAAACAGCCTCTCTCGTAAAGGGAGATTAAACGTTGCTTTGATTTGTTTTTGCTCTGTGCTACTGGTTTGAACATATTATTGACATAACTAACATTTTTAGTTAAACAATTGTCTAAAGAGTACACATCTACAAATATCATTCAGATTTACACTTAAAAAAACTATATAAAACATCTATCTTATATTTTTTAAATTACCTTTTTTTGTACTTCCTTCATCTGATAGAATTGTTGGAGGTGGGCTTAAAGGTTGCAATGGAAAGGTATTTCCAGTAGAATACCAAGGAGTTGGTCTCCAACTAGTTTGGTTTCCATTTAACAAACGTAACTTATCGTAAACGCTATCACTACTTGCAGAGTTTGATGGATTTTGGGACGACTGTTCTTTTTGAGCAGCTATGTTTCTAAGAACCCTGTTTATTGATGAAACCTGCAATGAAGATCAAATTTTAGGATGATGTTTATACAATAATACAAATTTGGTACAAATTTTTTTAAGCAAGGCTTATTATAACAAATTTTCATTTTATGCATGATGTTCAATTAGGCTATGGTGGTTTAATAATTACTTGCATACGTATTCATAAGGTATTTAAATCAATTTAAATCCCGATTCGCTTTTGAACTCAATTTGAGTCTCACGTTTGATTTTTGGGCTAGACAAAATAAACAAGATTTAAATAAGAACAACAAGGCCAGGATATAAGAACAAAATTATCAGCTGATATTATAGAATTCATAGAGACATTTCCAAAAATGACATTACTGATATTTTGAAATCTGACAGTTTGACATACAACAGATGAAAGATAAAACGTCAAATTTGACATCGATTTAAATACTATATGTAATATTGTAAGATTAAGTGAAGATAATATGTAATGGGTATGTTTAGTTAATAGTTTTAATAGAAAACTAGGAGATAAAAAATGTATATACTTATTTTACTTGTTCAGCTTACGTACTGTGAATAAAAAGTAGTAGTAGTTATGATCCTAGTAGTAGTAGTAATTATCTTAGATGCGATTTTTATAACACTTTGTTTGGATATGAATTACTTTAGTTCTCAAAATTTTTTATAAAATGATTATTTACTATTCCTGGATCGCGGCTATATCTCGGGAACTCTCAATCTGACATCATTGGAATTTTTTTGAACATTATAAAAGTGGCCAAGGGAAAATGCTGGAAATTATTTTTAAGTTCGAAATTTGGCTATTAGAGATAGTTCAATTTTAAATTTTTCCGGAAAATGTCAGCTTAAGTTCCTTTTTTTTAAGATAATTAGGAACCTTGCAATATTTTTATCATTTTGGTAGAGAAGATTCATTGGCATACCAACCTTCATAAAGTAGGGGAATCTAGTGAAAGTGCAATTTTTTAAATGGCTAAACATAGACTTTCACTACGCCCAATGAGTCTGGGCAAAATGATGGAAAATATTTTAAGGTTCCTAATTATGTCAAAAAATGTACAGGGTGTCACAAATTCGAAGGTGACGATTGGAATCTCGGAAACAGTAAGATTTACAGGGTCGGTTAAATGGAGGCAAAGTTGCGCAATTTGGAGCTTAATAAAATGACGTTTGAAAAATCTTAAAATTCTGGATACTTCCGGAGAGAGGATACATTTTCAGTGAATTGGTTTAAAAAAAACTATATCAAATACAGAGTATTTTATAGCTTTAGTTTATATAAAATCAATTTATTTAGTTCTTATGGGAAGTACTAGAAGGAGTTAGCGGACATGCAAGTGCGATACCTCTTTTTAAAGGTCTCAATTAAAAATACTTTTTAAAAATAAGAAAATTCAATATGGCGCCAATAAGAAAAAATAAAGTTCATGATGATCGAAAAAAACGAAATTTCGGATTATTTTTTTTGTGTCATGTTGTTGAGCATAAAAAGTGGCAATGAAAAACTGTTTTCCGATATCTCTTCAAATAAAGTCGGTAGAAGGTAAAAACGACTTTGACAAATTTCGTATTTTTTGGATATCTCCGGAAGTATCCGGAATTTTTAAATTTTTTAAACGTCATTTTATTAAATTTCGCAACTTTGCCTCCATTTAACCGACCCCGTAACTCTTACGATGTCCGAAATCCCAATGGTCACCCTCGAATTTGGGATACCCTGTACCTTAAGCTGACATTTTCTGGAGAAAATCGGAATAGAATTATTGACCTTTGAATTACGCTCCCTGGTGGCAAAATTTGGAATTTAAAAATAATTTCTAGCAATTTTTCTTGCCCACTTTTATGATGTAAAGAAAAATCCAATGATGTCAGATTGACAGTTCCCAAGATATGACCGCGATCCACGCTTAGTGAAACACTCTTTATATATACCTAATTAATAATTTTACAATGAGTTCAAAATTGTTATAACAATTTATATTTCACATATATATAGCTTCAATATTGATAACACCTATATCCAATAAACATCCCCATATTAAAAATGAATCTGGGTTTCATGGCATCATGAGAAATCTCATCAAATGAGACGGCGGTTTGGTAAGCGGGTAAAATTTAATCTGAACCTGATGGCGTATCATAAGCTGATGAAACGCTCGTTAAGTTACGGCGTTGCCGTCTGCTACGCGCCAAGTGAGAGATGATATTGTATCCAAAAAGCGGCTGAAGAGGAATCGATATCAGAATATGTTTAAGGAAGGAATTTAAGAAGGGATACGAAAAGTGTTATGTTGTATCTAAGTATTTATCTAAATTAGAAGTTACTATTAAACCATAGCTTTTAAATTTCTTACTTAACAAGTGCTCTATAATAAAATGAATAGAATTAGGTAGTAAAGACTATAGAACTAATTGTATGCTATATTATAAAAAATAATTTGATCAAAGCCGTACGTTTATGGTATATGAAAAAGTGAGCTTAATGAAAATTGTTCAGTACATCATTCCCCACATTTACCTGCATGTATTTTTTCTGTCATTTCTGGTTTGGTTGCCATGAAGACCAATTTTTTATTTAATAGCTCCTGCGCGTCATTGTGTATTTGGATTCTGCGGGGAAAGCTGATTTTTAACAGTGACTTAAGAGGTATCAATTTCGATTGTTGCTGATTCATTTTCTATTAAAAAAATTTAATTTACTTACACTATGGCTCATCTTAATGAAAAACAACAGATTAAAGTTTTAATAATAAGCGGCTTCGGAAATATGAAAAGATCGCAAGATCAGGTTTGTCAGTTTGAATGAAAATTAATTATTTTCAATGCGCATTTGAATATATGTAATTTATTCAAAAAGGGCAACTTAAAAAACTAATCGAAAGAAAAAAGCTTCGGATATCATGTTTTTAATTCAAAAAATTTTGACACAATAATACAAGGCATTGGCAACGGATTTTAGTGTCTCTCATCATTAAGCGAAAAATTTGTTTAGGAAGGAAAAGTTTCATTGCAAGTTGGTGCATATTTAAACAAAGATGATGAAAGGGCATAACGGGTCCATCAGGAGACCTATATGCACAACTGCCTTAGGCAGCCCACTGTTTCGACAATTCAAACAAAGATGATTTTGATAGAAGTGTAGAATTTTGCGAGATAATAATTACATTCAAGATGAACTTTGTACTGACTCATGCCATGACTAAGTTCTTGGAAGATTCATTAATTCTTTTATATTTATTCTAAAAATAAATTTCTATTTTTTTATATACAGGGAAGATCATAGGAAGCCATTACAGATGCAGCCAGTTCAAGAATTACAACTTAGTAATGCGAGTAAACGTGTCAGATTTTGTAAGTGATTTTTGTGGCAAGTAGAGAACGGTGAAAACTGAAAAAAAAATTACTGAGGAAGCCACGTTTACTTGAAGCGATTCAGTAAATTACCATAATTTACAAATTTTTTTAAATTTTATATTTTATGCTGTTTCGGCGCATTTTGCGCTGGTAAATCGTGAGTGGTTAAATATCAATTATCCAAAACAATGGATTAAATAAGGATCTTAGAAATAACTTTTGTTTTTATAAAAACAAAAATTTCTTTTTAGAATTTCTTTATTAGAATTTGAATAAATTTTGTTTTGAACTACTAATTGTAAACCGGAGTTTTGAATCCTCTATTTTCACAAGATCTAGGTTACTATTATTTTGTCGTGACTCACGTTATCCCACAGTCAATTGACGAATAACTTTGCGTATGTGCACTTCTCTGAATTGCTCTATCAAGCTAGTAGAGTCTTTTGCAAAAATTCTGGTATTTAAAAAATCATACTACGTATTAGATTTTCACTCTATATTTTAAATATTTCAACTGGAATAATAAGTTCGGTTTCATAAGGTAAGGTAAAAGCTAGTAGGTGGTTCCCCACCCCCAGAGTGTTATTCTTATTTATTCTGCGTAGAGGTTTTTTCTAGAAATAAATTGAATTCACTGATATAATGAACCCGCTACACGTATTTAAGTTGCGTCTACTTAAGTTATGATATACCAGCCAGTGTTCTTTTCTATTTCTTCTGCCTTTAAATCTCCCACTATCTTAAGTACGTTTACTATATAAGTACACCAAAAAAAAAAAGTAAATGCATTATTTGTCCTAGAATTAAAGATATTATTTACTAACAATTATTATTCATAATACTATTAAGCAATTTTGTTATCCTTTTTATATGTTTATTTATCAGATATAAATTTGTGCCTACTTTATGACTAGCGTCAAAAATTCGGGGATTAATCTGTAAAAAAATCTGAAGTGCTTAAATTCCGTAGGATAGTCCGAATTTCCAAAGTGCCATACATTATTATCCAAAAAAAGTCTCAACCCACATCTTGCACAACTGCGATTTTAAGGTATAGTAAGGTATAGACATCTCCACCCTATCATGCCTTTACTGTGCAAACTAAACTGAAATTTATCAGTAAATAAAACTTCTACTACGTATCGAATGATGTGCTCTATGTCACTGTGTCACGATGCACTTTTCGAAATAATATTCGAATATACTTTCCTTTTTCCAGATATGGAAAGTTAAGGAGATTTCAAGTTGTCTTTGAAAATATGTGACATAGATAATGGTATTTTCTCTAATATGCTGATGTATCGATCTTGATTAGGCTAGTTCATCGCGCCTTTTAGATATTGTACCTGAAATAGGCTAATTATGGCTGAGTTAAAATAATACTGATCAAAATATTCTTAAAGAATACTTCAATCTTTTTTAGATTTAACTCGCCTTTTGAGAATTTTAATTTAATTTAAAAAACAATAAACAGTGAATTATTCTTTAACTTTTGTAGGTATTAATAAGGAATAAGTAGTTGTTCTGTACTTTTTGTGTTATCAAAATTATAATTAATGTTTTTCTTATATAAGTTTTTTAATGAATTTTCACAACGGATTTAAAAATGTATATGCAAAAAACGGTTAAGATATTCAAATATTGATTTAAAAAAATGATGCCCTACAGTGTTCCTTACAATGAACGTTTAAGATCTCTTCCGGAGACCTTTATTGAGTAAGATGAGTTAACCCTCAGAATAACATTATAAGAAATTAATAAAAAAGGCATAATATATACCATAACAAACTGTGTATATATTTATAAATGCTCTATGCATTATTAAGAGAAAAATGCTTGTAGATTATTTCTTGTACAGACAATCTATATGGATATGTTATAACATCTCATAATCTACAATCACTTCCAATGTGTTGATTCGAGAATTTCTTGAGCTAATGAGCCTAATCTTTAATTAAACTCAGCATATTTCCTTCACTAGTACTTACTACTAACTATTCCTTGGTTCTTATCATAACAGTACAAGTCTAAAGTTTTTTATTTATTTATTTATTGTTTATTAATGCTTACAGTGCCAAAGAAAAACACTTACATGGGTCAATATTCAAGAAATTAAATTTAAGAATAAAACAATAAAATACAAGGACATTGCAGTAACAGATATACACAGACTAATGCTAAAGCAATTAATATAGTAATTGACAATTACATTTTTTAAAAGTATAAACTCAATAAAAATTAGGTACAATAAATGTAACAATAATTAATAAAATAGTTTTTAAATTATAATGGGATACAACAGTTAAAATTCGTGTTTTAAAAACTCGTCTAGGCTGTAGAACGCTTTACTGACTAAAAGAGTCTTAATGTGTCTTTTAAATAACTCAAAAGGTAGATCTCTCATAGCTTCAGGCATCCGATTATAGAACCGCACTGCCAGACCCCTAGGACCATCTCTGCCTCTCTCTAAGCGCTGGTAAGTCGGAACAAGATCTTGTTTGTTTCTGTTATTATGAGAATATACCTGTTCATGAGTCTGGTATTGGAAAGTATGGTTTTTAATATATAGGAGACTTTCAAAGATAAAGACCGAAGGAAGAATCAAAATCCCTAGGGCAATAAAAGCAGGCCTGCAGTCATCCTGATAAGCAAGACCCGCCACAATCCTAACTGCTTTACGTTGCAAGGAGAACACCCTAGAAGCCCCCGGACTGTGTCCCGACACAACAATCGCATATGTAAGGTGGCAGTGACATAAGAAATAGGAAGCCTGCTTAAGTGATTGGGGTTTGCCAGACTTCTTAACAAGAATATATTGCTTCCCAATTTCGCGATGCAAGAATCAGCATGAGCATTCCATATAACCTCTGGCTCTAGGTGGACGATAAGAAATTTAACATTTTTACCAGTGCCCTCCGTAACCCTTACACGACAAGAAAAGGTAATTTCCTGAGTTTTGGCGGAATTTAGAAAAAGTTTGTTGCATGAGAACCATTGCTCAGCCCTCGACAATGCCTCCCTCCTCATACCCTATGCCTCTGCGCTACTTCCAGCAGAGCAGACAATTGTGGTATCATCAGCGAAAAAGACAAAGTGCAATTCAGGGGCGGTCTAGTTGATATAAATCAGAAACAGAATTCTTAAAATCCTGACTGTATAAAAATACAGTTGTGCCGTCACAATAGAAAAGAGTGGATTTATCTCAAGAAATGTATTATTATAAAGTATGAAATACGCATGAGTTCCATAGGATGTACAAACTTGGCAAATATCAGAGGTATTACTATAATTTACAGTCCATTGCTATAAGAAGTCCAGAATACTAGTCTAAATCCATGAAGTCTCTCCAACTTATTTAATACAATCTCAAAATTGATAAGTCAAAGCAGAACGTATAAATAAAAATAAAGCATAATAAAATGTCATATTATAATTTTGATAATGCAGCTATTTGAATAACTTAAGAATTTCATAAAATTGACCCTTTTATCTAATGCAATTTTGAAACTCTTTAAAACCTTATATTAGCTAAAAAGCCATTAAAAGTAAAAAGCAATTTATACCTCCTCCTATATCGAAAATATTACGTCCCGTTATCGCAGCTCATCCCCTTCAAAACTTATCTTCAGTGTTTAATATTAAAACGAGATTTTAATCTACGCGCCTAATACGTTAATAAGTTTTTTGGTCGAGAGGACTGCAATATACCCGACAATGTCCTAGACGCGTGGCGGACACGCGACCGAAGAAGATTATTGCACATTAGGCGCTCAGCGCGATATTTTTTAACAGTATACCCTAGCCCTAATGTCAATCCAATTACTCACTGGTTCGGAAAAATCTGGAAATTTTAAATGTATTAATAAAAGTTAGAGTTTAAACCATATTGCTTAAGCACGTGTCAGCTATATAAGCGTAAGTTATTTAGTATAATAATAAAGGGTAAACCATATTTATTTGCCCAAGAAGAAAAGATACGTTACATAGTGAAAAAGATAATAGGAATTGTGAATTAGACAAATAAAGAACATTCCACGATTATAAAGAACTGATATACCAAATTATCACAGAGATAAATCGGTGCAAAATGACCCTATAACCTTAAAATCTAAAAGACCTAAAAGGATGTACTAAAGACGATATTTTAGTTTATTCTCATTCAGGAACAGGAACAGGGTGGTATTTACCTTTACTCATTAAAACATAATAAATACTATAGATTAAGTAGAGGTCTGGGGCGATGAGAAAAACTCTGGGGGGAGAAAAGTTGCAGGAGACGTTTTATGTTGACACGTATTTCAGAAAAAAGCAGAAGTGAAATTTGATATGGTACTATTTACATAAGTATTCAGAAAATCAATTAAATAACTGTATTAAGATACACTTAATTTACTAATGAAATAGAACATTCAACATGGGAATAAAACTAAGTCACTTAAATAAAAGTACAAAGCAACAAATATACTATATAATATCAACATTCCGCTCATTCAACAATAGCAATATCACTGTTTTTATGAAAAGGTCATAGGACAACTCCCTAACACCATCGGGCAAGTGATTCCGCATTTGAATAGCAACTAAAAGTTTTTTAAAAGAACTGAGAAGATGGCCTTCTAGTGCTTAAAATTATATAGAGTTCTTTCATTTCAAAACGATCCACTTCTTGAAAAAAACATCAATTTAGATATACAGGGAGGCGTTTAATTTTATATTTGACAAATTTCTGTCAATCACCTTCTCACCCCCAGCTAAACTCACTAGGATATGTCAAATAGGAATTCCCATCGTATGACACATTATTGTAAGCAGCATTAAAATTTCTGTTCAACAGTGCCGAAAAAAATTAAATCGGTTGACGTACTAGCGCATAATGACCAAAAATTTTTGGGAATAATGGATAATATACCGGGTGGTGCATCGCCGGGCGGAGTAGAATGTAATAAAATTTCCCACTATCAACTTAGTAACGTTAGAAATGAATTTTATGATCGGTTAGTATATTGTTTAGCTGTTAATGAGGGGGTTGTTTGAACATTTGATTAATTGATGTTTTTATGTAATTCGAATATAAATAAATAATAATAAATCGATAATAATAATTGTTATTGGTTTAACTTCATCGTTATATTAAATAAAAGTTTAGATAAAAAAGTAAAGTTAACGTGTCATACTTTGAATGTATGGTTGTGAGATTGATAAAACGAAAAAAAAAACATTCCTGGTATTCGGCTGTACGTCAGATTTGACAAAGCCTTATAACAAATTGTTTGCTGGTGGCTGGTGTCTGGTTTTACCTGAATCGAAAATTTGCTAATTTTGCAATTACATTTACTTGCCTTATTTGATTCTTACCTGATTTTTTCTTTATTTAGTTCTATGTTCATTTTATAGAAGCGTGCAACTCTATATCTGTATGAGCCTAATTTAACGGATTCATGTAGTCTTTATTTTATAAAGGAAAATGTGCTGACTCTCCCTTCAATTTTTATTCTTGAGATTGTTTGCTTAATGTATAAGAAATATTACTCTATAATTAATTTGTTATCTTAAATAATACCAGGTCATTTTTTTACATAAATTTACCAATACCTACTTATAGTTTGACACAAAATTATTACGCAAGGATAATAATGATAAAATATAAATTTTTTACAGGAGCAAAAAAAAATTTAATCATCTTCCCCAGTTATTACGCAAGATTCAAACATAAACGTTTTCGACAGCAGGTAAAAACAATGCTACTTCATAATGCATTTTATAGCTTGAAGGAATACTTCACAGAGCATTTTTGAACTTGAATGAAAAGCGTAAACAAGAATTTTGATTGACGACCTTTATGCACTTCAATATGAGCTTGCGGCTCACCTTTTTGGCCGTAATAGCCTTAATGGCAGCCCTGTTGACCGAGCAGATTGATACGACGTATTGCGGTGTCCGCAATTTAGATTTTTATGTCCGTATTTAAATATAGCGAAGACTTCAGTCTGGAAGACAATAGCGTGCTTCCCCAGCTAGTATTCCCTGCTGTTATAAGGGGCCACATCACAAAACCCTGCAGCACCTCTATTGTTTATTCTTGAATCGTCTTTTTACCAAATGATTCCCCTGCTTAGCAATGTAGGCCCATTGGTGTCCTACCACTCCTCTCTGTCTTCGATATAATTATCCTATACTAGGCAAGGACTTACGATACAAAGACGAATAGAGGTTTTTTCCTGTAAGTCATTTAGTATTTTTATTTCTTTAAAGCCAATATCTTTAATTTTCTAACAATAAATTGGTAGATGAATTACAAAATAAAAATAAAAACATATAGTAAAAGTCTTAAAAAGAGGTGCTATTTTGTGTACTATACGTGTTTCGCTTTCCTTTGGGCATCATTACTATGGGCATCATATCTCCAAGATGGCCGACGTGAGTAGTTGTTGTAAATGTCGTCGTGGGTTTTCATCAAACTCTAGTTCAGTTGAGTGTAGTTTGTGTAATTCTTGGTTCCATAGGGGCTGTACGGGTTTTTCGGTTTCCAGTTTTAATAAAGTTGTCGCACAAGCTAGGAAGACTGGTTCACACAATTGGTGTTGTGAAAAATGTGACGCCGTTCAGGTTAGGTGCCGTGCATCGTTGGCGCCATCCGATCTGTTGAGTGACCCGGATCAGGTTCAAGATCAGCAGGCATCTTTGTCGGGTCGAGTAATGTCTGGTCATCAGTCCGACTTGTTAGCATAGCATGCATATGGAAGCCGATGTTGCTGGTAATAGTCAAGATATTATAAACTTATTTGCTAGGTATTTTAAAACTACATACAGGCAACCTGTCCGCAAGGCTCCTGACTATAAATTTGATTACAGTCTGGATTTAAATCGCATCTCTTTTTCTTTATTGGACATATTTGATGAAATCTTACGCCTTCCTAACAAACATTCTTTTGGCCCTGATGGTATCCCATCTGTTTTTCTTAAAAACTGTGTGTGCACTCTGACTTTCTGAACTTTTCAATCTTTGCTTGACATCAGGCAAATTTCCTGATTATTGGAAGGTAAGCTTTTTAACACCAATTCATAAAACTGGCGATAGAACTGATATTTGTAACTATAGAGGTGTGTGTATTCAGTCTGTAGTTCCTAAGCTGTTTGACAGGTTGTTTTCTGTGCGATTTTCGTGGCACTGTAGGCGATTGCTTAGTGATCATCAGCATGGTTTTTGTCAGGGTAGATCTACGGTGACTAACCTGTTGACTTACCAATATGATTGGTGCATTTGAGAGGTCTGTACAGGTCGATAGTGTATACACAGACTTCTCGAAGGCCTTTGATAGGGTTGGTCATGAACATCTGGTTCAGAAGTTTGGGGCTACGGGCCTTGGTAGGACTTTGGGCGAATTTTGTCACAGTTTTTTGACTGGTCGCACACAGTTGGTCAGGATAAGTAATTATATTTCTAATGGTATTGAAGTATCTTTAGGCGTGCCTCAAGGTGCGCATATTGGACCGGTCTTTTTTAACTTGTTCATAAAAGATTTGAGTGATGTAATTGTTCATTCAAAACATCTTGCTTTTGCTGATGATTTTAAACTGTATAAAGCCATTGAGTCATATCTTGATGCTGAGCTACTTCAATCGGATTTAAATAGTGTTGCTGAGTGGTGTAATAGCAATAGTCTGGAACTGAATGTAAATAAGTGTGTATGTATTTCGTTTGGTCGTTCTAATAAAATTATTAATTATCAATACACAATCAACAATAACGAACTCAAGTCAGTTGATACAGTTAAAGATTTAGGTGTTCTTTTTGATACCAATCTAACTTTTTTGCCGCACATTTTGGATATTATTAACAGGAGTATGTGTAGTCTTGGTTTTATCACGAGAAATAGTGTACATCTCTTTCACCTTATTGTTTCAAATTACTTTATTACTCTTTAGTACGTTCCATGCTTGAGTATGCGTCTGTAATTTGGTCCCCTTATTATGATTCTCATATTGAACGCCTTGAGGCTGCACAAAGAAGATTCTTAAGATCCCTTGCTTATAGAGCTGAAGTTAATATTTTTCGTAATTATTGCTATCAGTGTCCAATTTAATATCACTAATCTTGAAGTCAGACGGCATTATTCTGATGCTTTAACGTTTTATAAGATTTTAAATGGTTTATATCATTATCCTTTTAACACCTGTCAAAGAAGGATCAACTCTTCTATGTTTCGTTTACCCTTTCATTCGGCCAACTATGGGTTTTTTTCTCCACTGACTACGACCTTGCGTTTCTTTAATGAAAATAGTTTGGATCCATTTTCCGGCGGCTTACGGTCATTCAAATCAAAAATAAATAATATTACACTTTAACCTACGTTCATTGGATAGTGTTAAGTTTTTAGTCCTGTTGATGATTGTTTTTTCAGAGGTTTTATCTTGGTATATATATATATTTTTTTGTAATTCTAGTATTGTATTTATATTATTATATTGTCTAGTATTTTGTATTATCTATTTTGTTTTTGTAAACTGGCTCTGCCGTATATTGAAATAAATAAATAAATAAATAAATAAATAAATTACATCTTAAAATATAAGAAAAACCACAAACGTACAGATAATGAATTTCAACTACTATTAGAACTCAACTTCTAATTAAAAGCATTGTTTTAGGCCTAAAGCAAACTAAAAACTCGAATAATAAAAAAAATACTTCAAAAATAAATGATATATCTGCAGAACAAATACGCAGTAAAATATGAGGAGTTTGTTACAACAGTGAGTTAAAAAAATAAAATTTAAATAATAAGAACAAGGCAACATCATTCATAAACAATCTTGTATAATGGCAGTAAGAGTAATAAAGAACCAAATTGACCATGCCCTAATTAATGCAAGATACGAAAGCAATATAATCGATATAAGAAATCTCAGAGATGTAGATCCAGATAGTGACCATTTTTTGGTTAGTCCTAGCAAAGAATATCTAGCCAATAGAAAAGAAACAAGAATACCAGCGGAGTCTAACAGCACACCTTGAGTTAACATCCAGACAGAAGGATGTCGAGAAAACATGGTAGAACATTGGGAGGTCAGTAATTGCAAGTACGAAATGATAGTGGGAAAGAAAAGGGCTAAAAGGGAGGAACTCTTGGTTCGACAAGGAGTGTGAAGAGAACATAAGAGCAAAAAACATGTCTCGATTGAAGATTGGACAAAACCCAAATGAACCCAATAGAGAGAAATACAGACAAATAAGAACAACAGCACAGAGAACATTATAGAGTAAAGAAAGGAGCACACAAATAAAAAATTTTAGAAGACCTGGTAGCAAGTCGAATAAATAACTAAATTAGGGTATTTTTTCAAGAAATGAGAAGCCTTAAAGGAGGCTTCAAATCGAGAAGTGACACGTTTTTTAAAACAGATAACGGAATATTGGTGACAACTAATAGCAAGGTGATGGATGTGTAGAGAAGTGACCTCGACTAAACGCAGAGTAAGACCAAGAGAGAGATACGGTCTTCTACTATATCGCAGATCCACTCACCGAAGAGCCAACTCTTAAAGAGGTAACGAATGCGATTAGCAGGCTAAAAAATAATAAAGCACCGGGTGACACAATATCAGCAGTGTCTTAAATATGGAGGAGAAGATTTTCTTACATACCTTTTAACTCCAAATTTAGAAGGAGCTTTTTACCAAGTAAAAAAAGTGTCATCGTGCCTCTATCGCTTTAACTATCGAGGAATATTATTAATAAATACTGTCTATAATGTTTGGTCTATAGTATTACACGAAAAACTAACTTCCTACAGAGAGCATCATTTAGGTGTCTACCGATGTGGGTACAGAAAAAGCGATTAACTGTAGGTCTTTACAATCCGTGAAATAATAGTGCAATGCTATGGTCGAACTAGGAATTCCGAGTAAACTTGTCAGGTTAACAAAAATCAGCATAAAAACTCCCTTAATGTAGTACGGGTCGGAGGAAAGCTTTCAACCTTTTTTAGTATAAATAATGGTCTAAAATAAGAAAAGCCCATAATCTCCACTCTATTTTAATATATCTTTAGAGAACGTAGTAAAGGAGACAAAAACGAAGAATCTTTAAGTCAAAAATTGAAGACCCCAGCTTATATTAGCCTCTGCAGATAACATAGATATTGTTGAACACTCAACTGTTAAAGAAGAATTACTAAAAATTGAATCTACAGCAGAAAACATAGACCTAAAAATAAATGAGAAAACCAAGTATATAACCAGATCAAGAACTAAACGTAGGGATCGGATAAGACAGAATATGACATGCCAATCACGCCTATTTCGTATTACAGAAAATAGTAAAATCCAAAAATATATCTTGGACGACTAAAATAAGAATATGCCGCTCCATTGTAAGACAGAGTATAACTTACGCCTGTAAGAGCTAGCTGCACCATGACAAAAAAGAACAAGAACAGACTGAGAATTGCAGAGAGTAAAAAATCCTACAAAGTGTTTAGGGACCTATACCGCATGAAACTATATAATAGTACCGTAGTAGAAAAAACAGGGAACTAGAAGAACTATATGGCCAACCGGATAATGTAAAAAACTTAAAGCCGAAAATTAAAACCGAAACACGAGATCAGCTAGTCATGTCAAAAGACAAGATGATGCAAGAGTTGATAAATTATTATAAGAGTAGGCTCCCGTTAGAAGAGTATTAGGAAGACTTTGACTACGGTACAGGGATGACATAGCATGAGATCTTAGAACTCTGAATATCGCGGAAGGTGAAGATCTAATGATGGACAGAGTCCAGTAGAGGGAAATTTGTCAGACCCACCCTGGGTTGTAAGATCTACAAAGAGAGAGAGAGAGTCGGGGGTCCAATCTCATCATTAGATCTAATATTATATTGTTAGGCCAGTAAGCTACACTGAGCATACCGCAGGATATTAATTAAGGTAATAAGTTTAGAATATTGAATGTGTTGATACTCAAAGTTTGAAGGGAGTTCATGCTCTTTTCGGCTTTAGTAATTTTTATATTTTCCAATAAATTAGGCTAAATACGTTTAGGAGATTCGTGTATCATTTCAACATTATCCGGTATATTGGTGGAATGTTGAAAGGACAACAAATGATTTGTCAAAGCAGACATTGCATCTATCATATCAGACTTTTTAAATTTATTACAGGAAGTGTATGTATGTATGTACTCCTGAACTTTTGTAGAGATTTTCCTAGCATGATTATCCAATATAAATTGAGTTGCAATCTTCACAACTTATCGAGTAAGCTTCTGATTATGAAAAAAGGTAAATCAGATGTGTTTATAAAGCATTCGAAGTAAATAAAAATGATGATCTGATGATACCCTAATACAGGGCGAAACCCATTTTAAATTTTTCTTTAAATATTAGGATTTTTTTATGTTATTGTGTTATTAGCACTTGTTTGTTGCCAGTTGTTGATAAAGTTGAGATTTTCGTCTTCATGTCTTGGGAAATTTTCATCTATTTTTTGGGTTTAGTGGGTTAATTTTTTAAATAATATTTGTTGCTATTATTAACTACCTCGTGTGTTAAAGCACTCTGCGTAGTTCTATATGTAGTACGGCAAATTTTTGATATTCTAAGCTTTTTACTTTTAGTCATGCTTAGTTTGATGTAGTTCTATCTCTTAAATACGTGATGTAGGTAAAACTATACGAGTAAAAAGAATTTTAAGTGACAAATCCAGTAATTTAAAATCACTTTCAAATCAACAACCTTTATAAAACTCGTCGCCAATTCTAAAAGCCCGGATGTTGTGACAAGGATTTAAACGCTTTATGCGAATTAATAATAAAGTAATTGTCATCACCTAACTAACGTGTATATCCGAGCCACTCGACCCTGCCGGTGTATTCGGTCGCTCCATTATAAATTTAAGGACCCAGCAATTAACTGCAATATAATACCGAAAACAACAAGTGGGTGCTTGTTATGCTCATTCGTATATTGCAGCGAATGCTGCATTGCATTCCCATTTGATTTCGAATTCATTGAATGGACTTCTGGCTTTTTGTGTTTGTTTTGTTAAACGAGGTGGAAGTTTTACAGTCGTTTAGGGTTTGGTTTAACGCGCACACAACGCCTTTATTTTTTTGTTTAAATAAATTATTTACCAAGGTTTTTTTTAAATTATGATATCTGAGTCCGAATTTAATTTAAGAAGAGTTAAATCACTGTATTATGCAAAATTTTATATGTTCACATATATATTCTGCAAATCTAAAAAATAACAAAAATATGCAGAAACCTGCGAAATTAGAGCTGCAACCTCTTAACAAAGCCTGGCTTAAGGCTATACTTACTTAACCTTAACAAAAGTTGTAAACCTACAAATGATTGAAAAATATAACAAATTATTCAAATAAAGGAGAATATTACTAATAAAATACAATAAAAATAATTAATTAGGCAATGAAATATGTAAAAACTGCAAAAAAAACCTTTCAGTAACCCTCCTGAAGTAAAACTGCCCTACTATATAGCTCTTTATTTGCCTTTGTATATTGTATATATGTATATGTATAGAAAACTGTAAACTTTATGTTTAAGCATTAGGTTACTCTTTAGTTAAAAAATACAGAAAACTCCGCCTATTATAGCCTTCTTAAATCTTGCCGAGGCATTTTTCATTTTTTTTTTAAATATTATTAATGAGTTTTGAAATGTTTTAGCGTCCCTTTTCTGGATTTATACTATATACTTTAGAAATTACATTTTCTAGCTTACTATTAAATAATTAAGTGCCTTAAAAAAATTATGAATAAGGATTAATCACAAATTCTCCGATAAATCAATTTATCAGAGAATTAATCAAAAAAGATTTATTGAACATTATCAATGATCGTCTTTAAAAGTAATGCAACTGAGTTTATTGCGAAATAGTTTAAATTAATATATACCCCATTTACTCAAGGGAAGACTACAACTTGTCAAACGATAACGAAGGCATTCAATGTCAATACAGATAAAACTGAAGACGAAACTAGAACAAATATAGTTCCTCGCGAGCTTTGTTAAATTTTATAATTTTTTTCATTCGAAAATTGTCGTTTCCCGAATAGATCAAAAGCACAAATATTTGCCATAAATTACTTTAATCTAGAAACAGGAGCAATTGAAACACCAACTGAAAAAGTGCATTGACAGAAGTATATTACAGACTCAATCGACATCTTTAAGTAAAAGATTTTACAGCAAAATCCAGAAATAGTACACAAAGTGGCAGGTAAAAAAGAAAAAGTAAAAAACATATACTTTCGAAAGAAACTTTAGATCTTATCTAGAAACGCAAAATAGTAGACTCACACATGATAAGAAGTACTGCATTGGTAGTGTTACTTTTCAAAATCGGCGACAAAACAATACTCATACATCAAAGTAATTACAAACTATTTTACTAGTTACATGTTGCGCAATATAAATGACTAGTTGCCCTGTCATGTATTAAAGACATTTTCGAAGCCCTCGCCTCAAGACTATAATGTTGCGCAGCAAATGATAATTTTGCTATGCCTTAAAAATTGCGATATTTTTTAATTTTCTGTTTCCTCCTCGGACTAAAATTCACCGATCCACAAATATGATTAAAAATATATATGATAAAAAATTTTTTGGGTTGCATTTTAGGACTGTATAAACAAAATTAAACTCGGCAGAGGAGTCAGACAGGGCGAATCAAAGTATTCGTTTAAAAGAATCCATCTCAACAAAATTTTTTACGCATGCGTTAGAGCATAAGTTTAAGAAAATTGATTGGGATATCAAAAGAGTACAGATAATTAGAGATTCTTGAGCCACCTTCGTTTCGCGGACAATAGCGTTCTGTTCGTATAAAATCGGCAGAATATGCAGGAAACGTGTGAGGATGAAGTGTTAAAAAAAATTAATCACAGAAATATTTACCAGAACAGAGGAATGATAACAATGGAACAATGAACTAACAATGGAATGATCAAAAGGTATTTTAAGCAGACCTATTTCGAATGATATCATTGGCATAGTCAACAACAACAGGCTTAGAGGTGTCTTTTATCCATATCTCCCAAACACTCTCAAAGCAGGAATCTTTGATCAGTATGTTCTCAAAACTTTAACATACAGCACAAAAACATAGGCGATTAATGACATTATTTACACATTACAAACTGCACAATGAGCAATGGAAAGAAGAATGATAAGTGTAACTGTCCTAGACCGAATAAACAACAAAAACATTCAGATAAAGTGACGGATGTCATAGAATGCTTATGTAAATTTCGATGGAGTTGGGCAGGCTATATAGCTTAGATTGCTTAGATGGAGAAGGCGAGCAAGCACCAGACCGAGAAGAGTGGTAATGATTAGGGAAGGAATATTCTTGACGATGGACGATTAGCTGACATTGATGATAACTTTAACCCAGATGCGAAAGTTCCGACCTGAAAGATTCTCCGTCGGGTCCCTATCGCTGTTAGGTACCAGAGCATTCCATATTTTAGTATGCATTATGTACAAGAATTATCATTATTGTATCTACGTTTGCATAGACCGCGTGATTATATTTCGATTTTTTGTGTGCTATTTACCATTTTACTATTAGTTAGTTAGATTGACTGCGTTTAAGTGTAAAGTTTAAATAGTTTTATACTATCATACGCATTACATTAATTTAGGTTATGGTTATTCAATTTAAATAAAATTGATAGTCACTATCCATGCGGTCTATCTACAGCAGTTCTTTCTAAACCGGCTTTACGTTTTTACCAAACATTCGCATCTGGGACAAAGTAATTTGTGTGATATTATTTGAAGATTATATATAATATTGATATGTCTTTGAGTGGCAAAAAGAATTTGGTGAAAGCAAGCAAAAATCTGTCATTTAAATAGCAATATCGATATTGGATAATAGAAAATCATTAATGTATGATATCCAGTGTCCTAACGAAATAAATGTATATACAATAATGCGTAAATAAAGGTAATATTTTTTATCAATTTAAATTAATTCCGGCAATAGTGATTTTATTTCTTAATTTATGAGACCAATGCTCCCTTGACGAAAAATATTAAAAATATATAACTGTTATTCAAATAAGATGGTTCCCCGGCATACTAAGCTACTCTATTCTATTAATTTACCATAAATTTGATGTCAAATCAAAACTTTTTTTTGTTACTTCAAATTTTGTTGACAGGCCAAATAATCTGAACCTAAAAAATATTAATTCCAGGCTTGGCTAAAGATCTACAAAGAGAGCTTATTGATCGCTTTGTACATTATCAAGCTCAAAATAGGACTCTTTTAATTGAATCAATTTAACACAATGTTATTTGTTTATAACGAATTGCAATTTCTTCCATAACTGCTAGTTAGTTAGTGAGTATAGTACATGAAATACCTTTAGAGTTCAAGTACTTCCATATAAAATTAAAAAGTTTGTCAGATCGTGGAATTTACAAGTATTGGTTCTTTCTCAGCTTTGACTGTGCTAATAATGAAAGCATATGGAGTATGCAACCAACAATAGTTCTTCATCGATTTATCATTTTAGATCTCTTCTTATTTCTGTAAGACCCTATTAACCGCAAAAACAGCTGCGTAATCGTAATTTATTAAATCCCCGTCGGGTCATTAGCGAAAAATTAGATCGCGCCCTTCGCGAATTGCTTCCCATTCCGTGAGACCCTAAAAGTTCCCATTAAGATTACATCGGCATTTCGAAATTAAAATCCCAACAATGATCTCGACGGTCGCCTCGATTGCACTCGCGGCGCTCTATTAGTCGCACTGTCAATGTTGTCAATCTGCAGGTCGTACAATGGACGTCAGCGGGAAGTCCTTGGCCCTCTATCGGTAGGCCATTCTGTTTCGCCCCGTGATACCCCTATTCCGACCTTTTTTTCTTCTTCGATCTTTTGTACTGCTTTGAAATAATCGCGACCCCTTCGAACTAAGATTGATCCCGAAACGTATGAAATATTCCCGTTTGTCAAGCGTGGTTTTGTTTTTTGAATATTCATTAATTCTCATTTCCCATGCAAGGTGGTCTTGTTTTTGGATGACATTTTATGAGCTGAGTGGCACTTGACTAGGGCTATTTTATGTAGGCTGCATTAATAAGAAGAGAAATAATAGGTACTTAAGGTCAAGGAGTTCTTAGGTCGCTTAATAGAACTTTAAATATATATTATGGGTATTCTGGTGAATAAAGAATGAATAAATATTAGGGTATATAGAATGCTTGCTAAGTTCTATAGTCTTCCAATAGTTCATCTGACTATTAGCTCTGCTACAAATTACTCCAATCCAGATACGAAATCACCAATCGTTATGCGTGACTTCAAGAAAATGACCTTTGCATGAATTATGAGTATTCTGGCCAGGAAAAAGCGGCTGTAGACAAATCGCATGGATGTTGAGTATATGGTTTTTATGTAAGTTGAATAAGCATAACTTACATTAATGATATTTATGTAAAACATTTTAAATTCGGTAAAAGATTTTTGTACATTAAACAGAAAATAAATTTTGTAAAAAAAAACAGAAACAAATGAAATACAAACAAATAAAAAAT
This sequence comes from Anthonomus grandis grandis, assembly GCF_022605725.1. NCBI lineage: Eukaryota > Metazoa > Arthropoda > Insecta > Coleoptera > Curculionidae > Anthonomus > Anthonomus grandis. The sequence continues at coordinate 21,023,461 of NC_065549.1, forward strand.
TAAAACCTAAAAAGGACCTATCGGATTCGAACTTACAATTTCACAGTAAAAGTGTTAACTTACAGCGTGTTGACCGTTAGGCCACCACCGTTGATGTGGTAGCTTGAAAAGAAAGGAGAAAACTAGATAATGTTATTAAAAATGAGTCCTGGTCCGAAACTGAACACGTCGTTAACGCAAGTCAAAACTGAGCGCTTCTTCGATTTCGTAATCTCTAGCTTATCCAGAAGATCCAATGTTTTGCCCTACGCCAGTAGTCATGAACCACTACCACGTTATCGGAAAACGATACGTCTTGGTCTCGACAGTGTTTAAACTCGACGTCTTAAAACTTATTCACCAGACTTAGATGTTCTTCTATCCTTATTGAAATTTTCCTCCCAGACTGTCCCACATAAATTGCAGGACAATCGGAAAAACGTAAACTATAAACTTCCAATTTTAATTGCGAAATTGGCTTATCCAATGGTTTAACTATGTAAATTTATTTTTAAGGAAGTATTAAAAGCATATGGGATGATAACAGATTTAAAGAACTTTGCCATCTGTTGACAAAGTGGTACGAAAGTTTGTACTTAAAATATAGTTTTTTGAGATTTGATAGAGGGAAGGTATTATTTAATGCTATGGATTTTATAATATCCAACTCTTTTTTTTGCATTGGAGAGATGTAAATTAAATGATCTATAGAAGAGAGAGTTAAAAGCATTACATTTCTGTTGGTCAGGAGAAAGTTAATTAAATTGGATAATATTATCCGTTTTGTATGGTTTTCTATACACTTCAACAGTTATCCCATTGTCGTACCTGTTCAGAAGTAAATCCAAAAACGGCAAAGTCTCAAACTTCTTTTTCCAAAGTAAAAATGATGTTACTATGAAGGGAGTTACAAAGCCCAAAAACCCGCTAAGTTATCCTCGTTTCCTCCCCAAACTAGAAAAACGTCATCGATGCACCTTTTGTATGTAATTATAAATTTAAAAATCTTTACATTCTGAGGTGGGTATGCTGCGAAAGAGATTTTTTACGTCTAGGTAAATCAAAATAGCATAATCGGGTATCTTATCTAGGCTGGCTTTATTGGATTCAAAATGCTTTAAAGTTAAAAGAAAAGTGGCCCAGACAGATCATAACTTTGGTAAAAAGGCTAGGAAGTAAATAAGTTAGAGCTTCTGGCTCTAACTATGTTTTTATTAGGTATATTGCTGGATTGAATTATATTCTCAGCCTCTACTGCTAATATTTCTTTGACGTTTTTATTTATGTTTTAGGCAAAATTAAATTTTAAGTTAAGGTTAAAAATTCTTTTCAAATATATTTAGTTATAAGATACTGATTATGATAATCCAGAGAATGACACAAACACAGTTTTCACAAATTCCTTAAATGCCAAGTTTTTAATTAAGAGACTCATATAAAAAACTATTTTATCAGAGATTTATCATCACAAATATTTATCAGAAATTTGAATATAATTCCTCAAATAGCATATCTGCCAGAATCTCGCTACGTATATGTGTATACACAGGAATACGACCGCATTGATTGGAGCATCTCGCAGCCAGTGATGCGAAACAAATCAACTTTAAAGCGGAGCTGGGTTCCTCCCCTCGCCCTTTGGACTCCTCATCGTATTTAAAATTCTAAACCCCTGAAAAACTTTCCCCGCCAGTTAAAGTCTCTGTTTTCTCGTTGCTCGCCCGTCATACAATCATACACGCAGCGCGGCAATGGGCCGGTGTTGGCGGGCGCGCCACTGATTACAGCTTTTAATTGAATTCAAGTCCGTTCCTGGTGTGGCGCCACTCTCTCGGAAAGCTGCTGGAAAATGGAAACGATTTCCCCCCCAGGTTTTCCGGCGGGGAGAAAGCGGATAGCGAAAGCGGCACTGATACCTTTCTCTCTGCAGATTATTATGCTCGGGTGTCGCTTTGTTAGGCAAGGATATTGGTTTTATTTGAAAGTGTTATCGGGGGGTTTCGGCTGAGGAGTGGCTTTTCTTTAAGAAAAATGGTTTTGATAACTTTAAATTAATGGCTTTTATAATGATTTAGTGTTAGTTTGAGGCTTGGAGTCTTTGGTTTCTTTTTTTTTTATTCAATTTTAATATCTATCAATTTTGCCGAAATATTAGACATCATCCATTTAATTATGTCAGTATTTTTTTTGTTAACTTAATAATCCTATGCTAAGATCAACTTTAAGACATATAAATCCTAAATTACTTTTCATACACACATTTGACGATATAATATTTGAAATAAGTTTTTTATTTCAGAAGGATAGTTAGTGACCCACAAGGTCAGTACAAAATAAAAGTCTGTGATTATACCGATAGTTCAACAAATTTATGTGGTCATCCTCGGGATGCAATACATTCAGACCTATTTAGTCACATTACTTTACGTTACTTCCATTTCCGTCCAATGTCCATTTCCCTTTCCATATTCGGCCATTTCTAAATCGTTTTTTTATACAAGCCAAATATGACGTCTGAATATATTCCATCCCGAATATGATTAAATAAATTGTTGAATCGTTGATGTAATATATAATACAATATAATATAAAAATACTTCTATTTCATTTTATACAAACCTTCATTCAATTATTTTCCACGTAAAAAAGTAAACTTTTCATGTCACTCTCTTTATTGGCCCTACTTAATCCTAAAGATTTAATTCTGTTACCACTGAAATATTGACTTATTTGCTCTAAAAACTATATTTAGTCTAAGATAGCCTGGTTTTGTCTGTCTTTTTTTTGAAATGTAAATGTTTATTTATTTATTTATTTAGCTTAAGTACCATACAGATTGACCAACTCCCCTTAAAAGCCTTATTTTCTTTCCTTTATTTCAGGTCATCCAAATAAAGATAATGACATAATAGTAGAATGATAGTTGAATGAATCATAAAACTTGGAGAATTAACTATTATAGATAGATGAAATAGACTTAAGCCAAAAAATTATACTATTAATTTTGACCTGGTTTAATGGACCTTTTATTTGATTCTATAATTACAGTACATTAAGTGAGTGGTAGGTATCGTACCCTAATATATTTTGCTCTGATTAAGAATATTCTTCTCCGATTAACATTTCTATTATTCAAAGAAAGCAGTAGCCAATAGCTTTCTGTAATAAAGCCACATAATTCAAATATTATTTTATTAGCATACCCCAGTATAAGATCAATTATCAGCCGCTCTGTACTCCCGCGCCACCTCTTTTGATTTTATTTCATCGCTAGCACGTGTTGTATATTCAAAAGAATCAGTAGCTTAGGTTAAAAGGTTTTTCTTCTTTGGGTTTAAACGAAAAGAAATTTGTTATTGATTGACAGATTTTGATTCTATTCCGTTCCGTATCTCCCGACAATTTTACGCGATTGCACCAATTATTTTGTTTGGCCCCTTGGTATTTTCTAGTTCGAATAAGATCGAACAACTTTTCTGAGGTTTTAGTAGTAATTCACACTAGTTCTCTTTTTGATATATTCCTTATTCGTTCCTAATCTATTACTTCCTAATTCTTCCCTCTATTTTTCTTTGGTTTACTAGAAGGTCCTCTTACCATCTTTGTCTTACCTACTTACCATACGCCAATCTAGAAATTTTTATTCTATTGCTTCTGCTCCGTACTTTTATTGTGTTGCCTTTCAATCTACATATAATTACATTTGAACATATACGCATCTTTATATATTACGTCTAGTAATAAGTCTTTAGAAATTACTCATCATAGATAACGATCTTACCATCGCAAATGATCTGCTTTACGTACTCTTTCGCACTGGGTGTCTAACATTATTCATTAACTAGTTTTATTTTTATTTTTAGGTTTGTTCAGATAAAAATAAAAAAAATTAAGACTGGCGAATGGCTTAACATTTAAAGGCTTCATTTTGAAAAAATATGGCCACTCTATTTCGGGATACCAGTGGTATTATCTTCATTGACTATGTAGAAAAAGCAGTAAATAAAATACGTCATTATTATTACAGCTACATGTAAAAATAAAAAAAGTCGTCATCATTTGATAAAAAGAAATGAAATCAGTTTCCTCAAGGATAATGCAAGAGTGCATACGTTTAAAATGGCTAAAATTGAGGAAATGAAGTTTAAATTAGAAGACCGTCAGTATAATATTTGCAATATTTATAAAAATGGCTTAGCGGCAATAGTGAAATGAAAGGTTTCCAAAAATGATGGTTCCAAAGGTGATTGATATTGACACATCAATCGTACTTTTTTGAAGACGTATAAAACAAGGAAAAGTCCTGAAACAATATCTTAAGAATCAAATTTTTGCTAAAAAGTGAAAGTTCATAGCCAAAAAAAGAGCTAATAATATGGGTCAATATTAGCAATTCTTGGTGAAAATCTTCGTATTTTTCAAAGGCTTGGATCTTCCAAGACCTAGGTTTTACAAAAATGAGCTAGATAAAACACCAATTTTAGTATCCGTCTCGGTTAGAGTGATCTAATTCATTATAATAGGCATCCAGCTATAATCTTGGCAGTACTCGGGGAACACGTCACTAATGAAATCTACAAACTTTGAAGAAATGGCCCGGAAATGTTTCTATAGAATGAAATATTTAGTTTATGCATTTTCTAAATAGATCAGGAATTATTACGTTTAGAATATCTGACATAATCTAAGAGTCAGTACACCAGACAAACGGAAAATTGTCTCAAGAATATCCCATTGCTGTCTGATAAAGGCCATTCCTTAAATATTTACGAATAATTCCCGAACGTTTATAAAATGCTTATGAAATATATTGTATTATTATGTTTTACTATTCAGAAAATAAGAATAATTTTGATTAGGTATTAAGTTTTTTGTAAACAATTCTAAGGGACATCTAGTGAAATTATATTGACAAAGACTAACATAGAGTCTCAATAACTTATTTTATGCAAAGACATATTGATGATTCTGTGATAGTATTTTCCTTAGTGAAAGTATACAAAAGAGTCGCAATTCTAATTATATCCCATCTTATTAAGCAAACTACATTTGAATCTCCACAATTATAATTCAAATGGTAAAGCAAATTATACCTAGCTATTAATTACAATATCAGAAAGTTGTATATGTATTTAGTCTAAAATTATTACATAATTTTGTTAATGTAAGACTTTTTAACGTAAACCTTAGTTGTTTCTGTATTTCAGAAAGGCAAAGAAGCATGAAAATCGCACCGGAACGAAAATCAATACTCGTTAGCAAAAAGTTAAGGTCACGGCACCGTGTAAGGGTGTCGATTCTCGAGTTGTGTGAGGGAAAAGTATAGTCACAGTCAGTCAACCCATCTCGTCGCGCTTTCTTAGCGGCAAACAAGCGGCAAATCTATGCACCCCCGGGGGCTCCTTCTGCGTCTATTTGCAGTCGTTCACGGTTTGCTGCCCATCATCGCCCCTCGCTCATCGACACGCTTTCTTCCCGCTGCGTTTACTAGCTGCTGTGCTGCTGCTGTTGCTCTTTCAGTTTTCTTAATATTAAAAGAATATTTTTGATTTTAGGGCCTTGTGTTGCTTAACATAAAGTTTTACAGTTTTAGTTAATCTTCCAGATTTTTAGACTAGGAAAAATCTGTTGATATATTTAAATCATTTTGTTCCTATATGCGGAAAGCCGGTCTCTTAAATTTTGAAAATTAATTATTTTTCAATACAGAAGAACCAAAAAATGTTTAAGTCAAAACTATTAAAAACAAGAATTCTGTCAAAAGCTTTTAATTTAAATATATGGTGTCAGATATGAGCATATTACATGTTATCCATATTGTAGATATTCGTTTATGAATGTCTTAATTGAAAAAATAATTTTCCTATCAAGCACCGATTTACCTCAGTATCTCTGTAAAATTGACATTCCTCTATTGTGGTTAGGTAAGATTGGATGATATGCAGGCAATGCAATTCTATATTTAAGTGTATTTGCTCAAATGATGAATCTCTTATTGAGACTTTGAACTTTTAAATTATAAAGGTTATTAATAATAATAACCTTTATAATTTACTATGAAAATTACATGCAAAACTTACAAGTGTAATAATTAAGGTAAATAAAGGCCAATGTATCAGATTCTTGCACACATGATGCAGGTTTTGTTCTACTTACACGACTACGACATATAAAAATTAAGAAAAAATGTTTCTCAACTAAGCTATTTTTTAAATTAAACTAATTAATTAATCTAATTTATCCTAATATTAATCAGATGAAATTAAATGAGTTACTTACTACGTAGAATAGAATTCGAAATATGATCTATTTCGAGTAGTAACCCATTAATTAGTTTTAAGGATTTATGACAAATATAAGAGAATGAGTTTTTGAAAGATTTTGACAAATATAAGAGAAAAATCAATCTCTTATATTTATGACAAATATAAGAGATTTATTTTTGTGATTGGAAATAGTTAAATATTTATTTCTTAAATTTAAATGGCGAATACCTCCTTGAAAAATAATTTTGTTGTATAGGTAGGGAGGACCGTGTTTTTTAATAATTTTATAACATAGCACACTGGAATACGATTTTCGTCTTTTAAACATATTAGGCCCTAAATTAAACATTTAAGATCTTTAAGCTTATGTGATACATGACCTCGTCTATTAGTACCAAAATTAAAACGGATATCACAGTTTTGCATCTTTTGAACTCTATAGGAGTCTTGCCCATCTAGATAAGGTCCATAAACCACATCACAATGATTAAAATTTGACAACACAAAAGACTCGCATAGCTTACGTTTAATATTACGATCTAGGTAATGTCTATAAGGGTACAGGGTTTTTAGAGTACAATACGACTTTTTAAGAGTATTTGATATGTGACCAGTAAACTTTAGTTGTGTATCAATTGCTAAAACTTAAACTCTTGGTTTTAACTTAAAATTTTTGATTTCCAATGAATAAAGAACATTCATCAAAAAAATCATAAATTTGATGTTTGTTTCCAAAGAGAATAACTATAATTTTTTAGGATTTAATTTTAAGATATGTTTGTTGGAGATCCCAACAAGTGCATCAAGATCGAAATTTATATGGTATAAGGCAAATAAATAATCGAAAGGCAAAAAGGAGTGGTACAGCTGCATATCATCCATACAGAGGTGATATTTACCATGTTCAAGGAAGAAGTTAAGGAAAGCAAGTTGTATAAATGGTAAATAGTAGTGGCCCCAATATACTACTTTGAGACACTCCATTAAGAACTGAAAGACAACTTGAATAATTTATAGCATTTGGCATATATTACTTAAAAATTATTTTATTAAAGCTATTGCATGATTTGAAAAATCAAATGCTTTACCCAAATCTAATAATACCAGAGCAGTGATTGCTATTATCTCGGGCACGAAAAATGTCGTCGATAATATCAACCATTGCTGATACGCAACTATATCCGCTTCGAAATACAGATTGCTTAATGGGTAATATTGAAATTCTATTAATATGTTCTCTCATTTGTATATTCAAAATCCGTTTTAATATTTTAGACAGTTGTCAGCACCCTAATTGATGTTTATTAATATTATAAATGTTACGAACGAGAATAGTTCAACAAACTCAAAACTAGCTAAATTTCTTCTTGTTGTCAGTCAACTTTATGAACAGGCAAGATGCCATGCTTTCATGTTCGCCACATTCTCAGTCTTCTTGAATCTCTTCGTTCCTATTCTAATTTCCTTGTGGCATCTCAATGGGATGATATACTTATAACAACATCATTACTTTCTTCTATAACTTCTATATTAGTCAAATCATAAAACCATTTAACCACCAACCAAAAATTTAGTTAATGGTTAGTGACAACATTTTTGGTTAGCAGTAAAACTGTTTTGTTATTTGAGTATCCCATCAGTCCAGAGTCAGGAACCAGAGTCCTATGGTTCCAACCATAGGACTCCTTAAGTAATGTTTGATGTATGGAGATGGTCATTCTTAACCCTTCCTAACTTTTCTGTTTGGTTTCAAGATCGTCTCAAAAAAATTTTTACGGTTTTTTAAATGGTCTAGCTGCTAAGTGCACATTTTTTACAACTCTTGCAAATAAGTTGACAGAAATAGTAATATAGTAATATAATTTATTAAATTGAAATAATAAACCTTCACGATTAGATCTCACATTCAAATACACAAAATTTTACGCTTCAAATGGATCACAGTCTAGCATTGCTGAATTAGGTTCCTTAGCGATAACTGAGGTCGCAGATGAATTACTCAATTGAGCCGGGGAATTATTGGTCTTTTTAATATAAATGAATGATCTGTTGAGTAGAAAATAAGAGTTATAGATGATGATTCTTAATAAAAAAGCAACTTTGTTTATTTAAATCTGTATGAGCAATTTATTACGGTATTACCAAGTAAATCAGTTACCTTTGAGGCTATTAAAATAGAATCAAAATTTTTATTGAATGCATATATTATAATAGGTTTATAATACTTTTACCCTAGTTCTGTTTTTATATTATGCTTGTGAGTTTCTGTACTTAATATTTGTCTAATTTGCTTTAACTTGCAGTGTTCAGAAAGATCATCAGGCTTCTATTGTTGACTTGAAGTAGCTCTTGCATTATCACCAATAAAATTCAACTTAAAATTTTTGTGATTGTAACAATCGACGTTTTAATTTCGTTAACTTCTCACAATAAAGTTATATTCTTTATCACTTAGATGAATAGATAAGTAAATTTTTAAAAATCTGAGTAATAAATTCATAAATAAGCCAAATGATCATTTAAGGGCCTCGATTTATTCATCAATAAATATTTCAACGTTCAATATATCTATTTTAAGCACAAAATACAAAGCTAGCTGCGATCTTAATTAAGAAGACTTTTAATTGTTTTTCGAATTTGCAAACCTCTATCAAACAAGTCTAAAAATATCTCAGGTGTCCTTCTTGGGTGGCTTAATAAGTTGATTTTTTCTGCCTTCGGAGATATAACCGGAGAGTCGGCATCTCGATACACCAACTTATATCCGAGATATCGCATCTCATCGAGAATGGCTCGAATTACAGTCGAGTTTTCCGCGTCAACAGCGCCGTGTCGCGTTACGCCCGGCCAACCCACGTCAGCTCTCATTACTTATGCCTTGCTCACGACAACAATTTTCTAGAATTTCCTTCTAGAGGTATTTAATATGTTAGTTTACTAGCTTTCTATGTCTTTTTTGTTGCGATTTCTACTTTTTTTAAGACATCAGTATCGTTGAGTGTTAAATTGCCTTGATTAAGCAAACGGGATTACTTTAGATTTTTTTAGGCTAAAGTACATTCTTTATGTGAGTGTAAGTTAAGTAAATAAGTTCAAGTACTGTTTTAAAATTCACTAAGGATACAACTGTCAAAATATTTTGACAGCTCTAGCATTTCCGGTTACAGACATGTTATTTGGGACGTAGATGTCAACTTCATGTAAAAAATTATATTTGCAAGTGATCAAAACTCTAATTAAAAAAAAAGCACAATAAAAAGAATAATTTTTAATGTGCAATAGTGTTCGCAATATAGCAGAATTATCGAAATATACAGTGGAAGTTTTATAAGTGGAATTTTTAACTGGAATAAATTCAGTATTAGGGAGCCTATTTATTTGTTAAAAAAATAAACGAACACGGATCCCTTTATTTTCAGTTTGGCACATTTTTTTGGCCTCTTTATAAAATTTACCCTCTTTTAAGGGTAGAAACCACCTCCAACTTTTTTTTTAATGTGAAGGTATGTTTTGTGATCTCGTTTTTGAGCTCGTTAGAAAGGGAATAAAAAAAGAAATATGACATAAATGACCCACTATTTACTTTTGCATTTTGATAAGCTAGGAAGCTAGAAAGAAATTTGTTTGAAGGAAAATTAAGTATTGTTGGAAATGTTATTGGCCATTTTTTCTCGGCAAAACCCTAATCTAAAATAAAATTTATTTTTGACATTACGAATTATATCTGGAGTTATTTGGCGTATGTAAGCGTATGTTTTCATATGTAAGTCGTTGCCTAAGTTCATCTAATTTTTTTAGTTTTGTTACGTAAACTTTCGTTTTTAGGTGACCCCAAAGGAAATAATCCAGAGGATTAAGGTCCGGCGATCTTGGCGCCCATTCAATGGTATGTACCTCTTCGTCCTATCCAGCGGTTTGGAAAACCTTTACTCAAATGGTGTCCATCCGTCATGAAACCATATTCGATCATCATGAAGATCTGCTTCTGCTTGATGAGGAAATAAAACAGTCAAAGCTGGCATAAGCTCTTGTTGACGAAAACAAAGAAAAACACAAAGTCACATAAAATGTATGTACTGTGAAGTATGTGGATGGCTTTTAAAGACCTGATGATGCTTTAACTAGAGCGAAACACGTGTAGCCTGTGATTATATGTTGTGAGATCGTGACTTTGAATTTTTCTTTATTTTCGTCAATGTTGTATGTTGGTCTTTTGGAGAATAATGGATGAGATTTTTGTATAAGCTCTTGTTGCAAAAAAATCAAATATGTATTACCAATAAAGTTAGCTAGAAGGTATATTGAGCCAATGACTTGGTCAGGCCTATTATGCCTGCCTAAACATTAAGTTTTTGCGGATGCTGAGTGTGTGTTTCTCGTATTCAATGAGGGTGCTCTGTGGACCAGTCTCGACAGTTCTGTTTATTGACTTCACCATTGAGTGTAAAAGTACACTCATCTCTAAAAAGAATCCAATCCAAATCTGCTAAATGCTGATCAAGTGCATTCAGAATCACTTCACAAAACTGGGCGGCGCGGCGGTCCCGATTATCTTCTAGTAAATCTTGTAGGTATTGCATTTGACATGATTGCATTGAGAACTTTAATGCAGACGTATGGCTTTGCATTTTCTTGCAACCTGTCGAACTGAAATATTAGGGTTTTCTTATAGAGTCAGTAAAACGTTTAATTGCGTGTCTTCATCCATTACTAGGGACTGCCTTAATTTTTTTATGTCTCTCACCTGGCCTACTTCACGATAACGATTTTCAATTTTGCTTATGGTGCTTTGGTAAATCGCTGGAAGATTAGGGTCTTTCGTGATATAAAGCTGCAACTTCTGCTTGTGTACATGATCTGTCTCCAAAGCCAATCATCATTAAAATTTACCACTGGAAGGGGACAGACAAGTAAACAAAAAATCTTTATATCAATTACATTTTTCTCTTTTTATTTAGACATTCCGCGCAGGCAAAAGTTACTTACTAAAATGCAAAAGTCAATATTGAATCATATTTCTTTTTTTATTCCCTCTCCAACGAGCTATCACACAACATACCTTCACATTTGGAAAAAAAGTTAGGGTGGTTTTACCCTCAAAAGAGGGAAATTTTTATAAAAAGACCAAAAAAATGTACCAAATTAAAAATAAAGGGACTCGTTTTCCTTTATTTTTTCAATAAATAAATAGGCTCTCTAATACTGAATTTATTCCAGTTAAAAATTTCACCCTATTTAATAGGCAGGTAAAAGAAATTGCTGCTGTTAAATAATACTCCCGCTAGTAACTTTTTAACAGCGGCAATTTCAAGGAAAAATTATAAAGCCAAAATTAAAAATTTATGTAAATATAAATTCTTGTCATCAATCAAACCAAATAAGCCACTAGTAGTCAAACTGCTAATTAAAAATATTTATTTTTATGTATACCCTGTTTTATGTCACACTCAAATTGCATCCAAATTTTTCCCTCTATCAAGTAAAGCACGAGGAGCTACTAATATTATTGCGGTTTTAATTTATCTAAATGATTGGGATCTATTACTTTATATACTCTATTTATCGGCAAATCTGTCATAATTTCCCAGTGACCAGTCTAATAATTCGCATTTTACAAGCATAGTTATGGCTTATAATTAAAATATAAGTTGCAAACATGAAAAGGACTAATCTTTTAAAATAATCAAAATATTTAAAATTAGCGCCGTAATATTAAGTTTCTTTAAAGAAGCAGTTGTCTCATATATGCATATCTCGTGTCATCTCATATTCGAGACGAGACAGTCCACCCTGAAAATCTTGAAAAATAAATTGTTTAGCCAAAAACGGTCGAATACGTCAAATTAAATATTGAAGAGGACATTTATTGATAGAAATTGCGTTTCTCTGACGTCATCTCTTCACCCCGCCTCACCCCTTTGAGCCACCATGTTAGTTTTTTTAAATGCAAATAGGAGTCGAGTCATCACTTATTTTATTAAATGTTAAAGATGATTTCGCACATCTGCGCACATTAGCGAACATTTCGGGCGTTATTAACTGACATTTGTTAATAATTCTATTTCGAAGAACTTCAAGAGAGTCAGGCTTTGTGGCAAAGACTTTGGTTTTTAGATGACGGTATAAATAAAAATCCATAGGGGTAAGATCGGAAGATCTAGCAGGCCATTTTACGGTACCTCTCCGGTCCATCCATCGTCCAGAAATAATGGATTGGAATGTGGTACCCCATCTTGTTGAAACATCAGTTTATTGTCTAGAATGTTATCGTCTTGTTCAAGTAACTCAGTTATTCTGAGTATTAAAATTTAAAAAATAGAGTATTAAAATTTATTAATAAAAAAAAGCTCCAACCAAATGATCTCCCAGAATACCAGCCCATACATTGGTTTTTGAGGTCGCTGCCTATGTGTTTATCTTGACACAGTGACAGTTGTGTATGTCTATTGACTTCACCATGTAAATAAAAGGAGCATTCGTCCGAAAAACATTGTACAGCAAATTCTTTACATGATTTAAAATATCAATAAAGTACTCACAAAATTGGAATCTTCATTTAGCTTATGTACTAATTTGGTTTTGTAGCCAGATACTTGTGTAATTTTATAATTTTGTGAACGGTACGTTTAGACACGCCAGATGCGGTATTTAGTTCCATCTCAACATGACCCGACACTGCAATTTCTACAACTTCATTTCTCACTGGATGCTGAACTGCATTTTTTCTATTTTGTACTAACCCTGTTTCTTAAAACTTCATCATCAAATTCATTACATAAGAATGACTTACCCTTTTATGGTGATTACCATTAAAAGTACGTGCTGCTGCTCGAGCAGACTTATTTTGTGGATAATAAAGACCTATCAATTGAATTCCTTCTTGCAGCGTATAAACCATTGTTATCAAGACTCTTAATATCACCGGAACTAGATTAAATAAATACTTCATACTACTATTGTTATTGGGTTATTGCTCACTCCAACAAAACACCGATACCAAAACAAAAATAACTAAGCCAACAAAATCCCCAAAATATGCAGGAATTTAGTGCATATATTGACGTTTTTGTCAAAATAACTTCAATTCTGGAATGTATTTTTTTTCTTGATTAGAAATAATACCTAGATAATCAAAAAAAAATAAAATTTATGTAGGCAAGTTTTAAGCTTTTGAAGAATATCTCCTCAATATTAAATTTGACGTGTTTGGCCGCTTTTGGCTAAATAATTTATTTTTCAAGATTTTCAGGATGGACTATTCTGCCTCGGACACCCTGTATTTTATATAAAAATAAATAAAAATAACTAAAAAGTTTAGTTACATAACTAAAATGAAAACACTTACACTGGGTATATTATCATTGGTACATACTCCTTCCTGTAGTAACCGATCCCTGATTTCCCAAGCGAATATCGATGGACACTCCCTCTTATAAGACGATATTTTTGACACCACCTCAGCGGTAGCCACTCTAGGCTTCGATCCCCCTATCGCTCTCGGTCTAATCGAACCTGTCTCGTAGTATCTGAAATAAGAAAAATAAATAAAAAGAAAAAACTGAAGCATTCCATTGATAAAAAAATCACGATTAGCACACAAAACACGCAAAAACAACAAAAATAAAACTACGAGCAGGGATCTTCACGGATCAGCTACATAGACACGGTTGGTATGTATACCTGCCAAGTATTTTGGAGACGCATCCGTTGGAGACTTGGAGGATCCTGGAGATGTCACAGGGTCGAGCTCCGGAGTGGGCCAGCTCGACGATTTTCTGTCTCGTGGAATCGGGTAACGGGCGCCCGCTGACGAACACACCCCCTAACTGGTTCACACCGCTGTGGCCTGTCCACAGTCACATCGAAGAAGGTTTTTGTTAATTTTTTTTTAAAACGTTCGCTTGTATTTTAATATTTTTTTTTAGGTGTGGATTAGGTAGGAGCAGTATAGCATCTATACATTATAAATATGGCATTCAGCGATGTGTGTTTGAATTTAAATATATAAAATAAATAGCATGCTGAAGTTTTAACTGTTTTTGTACTACTAAGGTAAATTTTTGCCACTATTTTTTAAAAGTCACACGTTGTTCCTTTAACTAGCACGTTTCTTAAGGGAAGGAGGCTATGCGTTTGTCATTTTCAAAAGATTAGTTTTATGCATAATAAAAGACCCTGCCCAACATACATATGGATATAATATATGGGCTGCACCTTCATCAAATAGAAGTTTTAACGACGACGAACTTCAAAACTTCTGTCAAGTAGCAAAACTAGCAAACGTCTATCTAAAGGAAACCTACACATATTGGGCAGTATTTTTATTTTGAGTGACACCATTCTTAAGCGACAAAGACCTGGAGATGAAAATAAAAAACTAACCAGATTTTGTGTTAGAATAATAATTTAAAAGGACTGATAAGAAACAATTCAAAAATTAAAGAAAAAAAAAGAGAAATTAAACAGAAGAATTAATAAGACTACTTACGATCCCTTAAATAAGTAATACATCGGAGACAATTCGATAAATTCACAAGAATTACAAGTCAAAAACTGCCGACAAATCGAAGAATACCATAGCAGGTTAATTATTCAGAACAAAGCCAGACATCCTTGAAGATACTATGAACAGCATCTACTAAATACGATTTGAATGGGATGACTTTAACGTAGGTGCAATCAAACGCCCTCTATCAATAATAGCCAATATGAACATCGACAAATAACACTCACAGAAAAAGTTTTCAGATCAGGAGTGGATGAATATGCCTGGGCGAAAATATACTTTGGTCTAAAGATTTTGATAGTCCTATGGTTTGAACCTTTAGTGTGATGCTCATATTACGGGACAGTTTTACCACTAAACAAAACTCTTTATTTTTATCCTCGACACGTGTTTCGCTAACGATGTTAGCATCTTCGGGAAAAGATTCAAACTAAACTAAAACTAGCTAGTTAGTTACATAATTAGTATATAAGGAGATTTGTAAGTAGTTTTAGTTTAGTTTTAATCTTCTTCCTAAGATGCTAACGTCGTTAGCGAAACACGTGTCGAGAGTAAAAATAAAGAGATTTAGTTAGTGGTAAAACTATCTCGTAATCTGAAGATTTTGTATAAAGAGCCACATTGGCAAAAAAGGTTATTAGAAGTAGTCTTACATTACACAATCCAGTGTCAAAATACCCAACATTTGGATATCGGCTATTCCTAACCATTGCTAGCCCTGATCTTTGTGAAGTCTCACCAAGCTATCTTTGCAGTTTAGTCGATGTCACATATCACTTAATTTCCACCTCGGTCACCTTGATTAATGCGTAAATTTTTATAAAATAGTGGTTTTATATCTGTTTTATCAAGTTTACACTTGATAATGGTTGGATACTTAACAACCGAAACGTCGTGTTATTTTATATACTTGTTTGAAATAATGAATAAAAGCAGCCGGGAGAATATCGGCTTTTTCAGCTCGATAACTTTGCAATATTTTATTGTTAGTAGAAAACCTATTTAAAAGGATGATGAAAAAATTTAAAGAATTGTTATTAAGTACTATTTAAAATTTACATAGAGTATATCTGTTTTGAAACTTATTTAAAATAATTAGAAAGATAAAAATTATTGATTTGGCTTGATTTGAATAGAAATTACTTAAACTTAGGATAATAAATAGAGATTTGAATGGTTTTCAGAAAATATACGAGGAACAGATGCATATAAAATCCATTATCAATCTTAAGTATGTATCTAAGGAAATCTCGTCAAATCGAATGGCGGTGCCAAAAACTAATTTTAATTCGCGAAGACGAATCTTTCTTTTTTTTCATTTATAAGTTGAAAATTGAAAAGCTGAGTGAATACTACTTCAGTCATATAGAAGATACTGAAGTGCAAAAGAGAGCAACTTTTACCAACCCATAATAAATCGTAGATTGTGAATTACATCACATTGGTAAATTTTATTCAAGTATTATTTTAATCACACTAATATTTCTGAATTAAAAACATACATTTAATTGCAAAATATTAACAAAATCTATATGAATTTTAAAGGACTATCAGTCATATCCCAGGATCCAAAGACATTTTTTATGAAGTGAATGATATAGTTTCTTCTTCTTTTTTTAAATAAATCATCTATCAAGCATTTAAAGAATGATTGTTTGAGTTTTTATTATTTCATAATTTTATCTCCCAAGCATCCGTTAAAAATATCAATGATATATTGCTGCATTAATCAAACACACATCGTCTTGCCAAATTTTAATAAACAAATATGTTGCCTCTAAACCACACTCAAAATAACATCAAAATTGTAATTAAAACCTTAACAACATTAGCTTATAATAATGTAATTATGTAACTGTGCACATGTTACAACCGACGGTGTAACAAGTTAAAGAATGACATATCCGTCAACTGACTCGGTCACTCGATAACGGGGATACAGATATCAAGTCTGCATTTCAAAACCTTAAATTGCCTTTAATTAATTCTATCATTTTTTATTAGGTAAATATTGTTTTATTATATGTTAATATAATTAAATTTAATCTTATTATAAGATTTATTTTTTATATTTATTATTTATTTAGCTCAATTTTCAATAATACCGTTTAAGTCATTTATATTTAACATATTTGTTGAAAAAAAAGCAAAGTAGGTGACAGCAAAAAATCCTTTTTTCTGCTTCTCGACTTAAAGAATATCCCAATAATTATTTTAGAAATATTTTTAAAGTATGATATTTGTTTAATTTTTTCCCATTTTAAATCCGGACAATTGAAAAATAAATTACGTTGGCAATTTTTGGCTTTGGCACCCAATATCTGGATCCTCGTTTTAGTTACCTCTTCAGGTATCAAGATGTGAGTTGTCATCTTGAATTACCTGAAAAAAAAATAAGTTCTATAAAAACAAAAGAAAATATCTACTCTTAATAAAATAGGGTTAACTATTTGAGCTTATTTCACATATTAATAAAATGATTTGGTGCAAATTAACTGAAATATTTTAATTTTAAATGCACTGCTACTTTTGTTAAAGTGTCCTTTTACAAAAGTGTCAAATAGAGAAAAGTATTTTTTAATTTCTAATAATTAACTAATCAATATAAATAAACGATGACAAGAGACAAAGAGACGATAAAATATATACAAATAAAATATTCATAAGGCCAATTACAATTTAAACTTTTTTTAATTTCAATTACTTGAACGATCGACGTCTTATAATTTTGAAAGAAGTCGTCCATTTTCTCAAAGAGACCTAGATTCAATAATCTAAAAGGAACTACACAAAGTCTCGGTCTCAAAAGTATTTATTAATTCTAACAGTAAGTTACACGTATTTCGCTCATATTAAGAGCATCATCAGACGTTAAGGTTAGATAAAATTGGAACCTTAAAAATCAACTACAAACAGTATATGCTTTACGGTCACATACATACACACACATTCTTACGTCGATTTTTAAGTTACCAATTTTATCTAAATTTAAGGTTTGATGATGCTGTTAATATGAGCGAAACACGTGTAACCTACTGTTAGAATTAATAAATACTTTTGAAACCGAGACTTTGTGTAGCTCCCTTTAGATTAGTCTTATTATAATATGATAACAAATTTAAAACTTATAACAAGTAATAAGCATTGTATCGGTTTAGGTTACGCATATAAATATTTCTTTTTGGATTTGGACCACACTTTAAAATGGGAAGGAAAAATTTTGTAAGCTTTTAATTTTAATACATTTTAAGCAAAAAATAATATTTGTCCTAGATTATATAAAACCAGCTATTTTGTTCTTTATAGATAGTGTTTTTTTTATCAGGTTTTGGGCCGAAATGACTAAAAAGTAAATTTTTTTGAAAAAAATTACAACATTTAAACCTTTATTTAATTTTTTTATAGAGGTTTTCCTTCCAAAAAAGCAGTCTATAGCAGTCGTTGTTATATTTTTATGTCAATAACGAGGTTATCGAGTTAATTTTTTTTTAATATATATTTATATATTTGTTCATTTCTTTTACATGATACATGGATATTGATATTGACATGTATATACAGGGTGATTTTTAAGTTGATACTTTTTTTTGACTGTGTATAGAGCTCGGTAAAATAAACATTTTTTTGAAATAATAAAATTTTTTTTTCAAATAAACCGAAAAATTAAAAAATCGCATTGCCAAAATGTTATAAAATGAGTCCAATACGGTCCTTTCTAATTTAAATAAGTTGTTCAAAGTTGTCACCATTAACAAAACGGCACGCAATAGAGAAATCAGTTTTTGTCTAACTGTTGCCGCAGCCTGCTCAATAAGTGCTATTAGTTCTTCTTGTGTGTCGATAGGCGTCTTGAAAACTAAACTTTTCATATACCCCCACAAAAAAAAGTCACATGGATTAAGGTCTGGCGACCTTGGTGGCCATGCAACTGGTCCATTATGGCCAATCCACCGGTTTGGGTAACTTATATCCAAAAATTCGCTCACTTCTCGTCTAAAATGGGCAGGTGCTCCATCCTGCAGGAGCCACATAGCTTGCCTGATATTTAGTAGCACGTCTTCTAACAGAACAGGCAGATTATTTTGCAAAAAGTCCAAATAAACATCGCCCGTCAAATGGTCTGGAAAGATAAATGGTCCAACAAGTATCCCATTCACAATTCCTGCCCACACATTAGCAGAAAAGCGGTGTTGAAAATTGGTTCTGCGAATTGCATGGGGATTATCAACAGACCAAACATGCGTATTTCGAAAATTGTTAATTCCGTTTCGGGTAAATGTTGCCTCGTCCATGGCTAAAATTTTGTTAGAAAAATGTTGATCATTTTCATGTTGTTGTAGGAACCATTCATAAAACTGAACTCTGCGAGGGAACTCTTCAGGCAGTAGCGCTTGGACACGTTGAACGTGAAAGGGATTAAATTGATTCTCACGCAATGTGGTCCATACTTTTGTTTGACTTAATCCGACCTGCCCTGCAACAACTCGAGTACTTGTTGTTGGATCTTCTTCCATGAGATTTAAAATTTGTTCTTCCCTATGAACATTTTCAGGTCTCCTTCCTCTTCCTGCATGCCCTCCACGATGTTCTCGTAAATCGCCAGTATCCCTAGCCCGTAAAATAAGATTTATGAAACTTCTGCTGGGTGTAGGATGATTCCGCAAAGGAAAGCGGTCTGCGTATAATACTGAAGCAGCAGCAGCACTTTGAAGACACTCTTCATAAATAAGCAACATCTCCACAAGGTAATTGTTTTCATAACGATGTGCCATTTTTAGGATTTGCAAATTTGAAATTAACAACAGAAAACCAAAAGTGTCTAAGACTAACTGATCGGTAAAATGCGTGATCGATAATACAAAAATTCGAGCAAAAACTAAACATAAACAGACGATGAAAAACAAACCCATATTCACTTTTTTTATTCTGTATGTCCCTTGATTTTGAGTATATCGAAAAAAGTTATTTGGAAAAAATGTATATAATTCTGTTTGTATATCAGATTAAAAAGACCAAAGTTAAGGCCAAAATGTCGGAATCCTTTTCAAACAAAAGTATTTTTATTCACAGTCCTACTCGCCTAAAAAAACTACCTATCACTAAAAGGAGGGCTAAATTGTTATTTTGTTGATATCTAACACTATTATTCTAAAGTTTCTTTTGATATTTATCTGTTTTTTGTAAAATACATATAATTTCGAAAAAAACCCACAGACATTTAAAAAAAAATCTGTTATTAGAGTACAAAAACTTCGAAAGATCGAAACTGCATTTTATTCATTAAATTTAATAAGTAAGCCCACAGCGTGGAAACGAAAACAAAAAGTTAAGCTTCTTTCGTCCCGAAATAAAAACGATTCCTGCTACGACGGCGGACGGTCTCGGCAGTAAAATCTACAAATTGGATGAGATGGAAGTTATACCAGTGGCGCCTCTTCTTAGATTTTAAACGTATATTTAAGTGATTTAAAAAAATTACATGTAATAAACCTTTGATCTTATTTACAATATGAGGAAGATTTATGATTTTTACGTAAATAAGAAACAAAATATATTACACTATACTTTGTTTTCATACCAGTTAAATTGTAATATTAATTTCATCTATAAAAATATACTGTCTTGCCTTTGAATTTTAATATTATTAAGTTTTTTGTTGTTCTCGCCACTGCCTAAGAGACAATCGATATAAAGTTGCCGTTGTCAGTTCTTTTTTCACCATACCGTAAATATCTTTAAGTACCGGACGCAACACTAGGGCACAATTTAGGGCGAAAATAAGACCCTTTCCGGGGGACATTCATCGCGTCGAGACCGTCACAAAAGAGAACGTTGATGGACTTAAGTAAATCGTCGTCGGACCTCTTTGCTACTACACAATAGATGTCGAAATTCTTGGGATATTTTTAGTTATTAAGCTGAAAGTGTTGACTGTTGAAAAGTAACTTTTTGCTTTATTTCCTTTATTTTTTTTATTGAGAAATGTAAAATGTTCAAATCGATCAGTTATTATAAATCGAGTGATTGAAAAACAAAATTAATTAACTGTTGTCATTTTCACTCTTTATTGGTAAATGAAAAATGGCTTATCGATAAATCCGCTTAAAACCACGATTAGTCGTTTTATGGGGAAATAAGCTCCTAAAGGACAAAAAGCTCAAAATTAAATAAAATATGAATACTATTTTTCAAAAAAATCAAAGACCCTGGAGCCATTTAATAAATACAAAGTAATAATGAAGGCAAAATCCAAAAAATGGAATCTACAGTTTCACAAAATGTTAGTAAGACCCATGTTGATATACGGTTTAATTGACTAGGAAAGAAAGATTACATAAACTATTACTAGAGCTATAAAAGCAACACTCAGACACCTCTGAATCTTATAGAACCTGTATTGCTAGAGGCGCTATTGAAGTGTGTTTGTTGCATTTAACGCCAATTCGCATTTTCATATAATCAGAACTAAGGATGGTCCAATATAAGCTTAATCAAAGCCAGTCTTATAGAAAGGCAAGAAACGGCTAGGCCCCGCAAAATATAGAAGGATCAAGATGTCATGTCATTATATAATATGGCACCAGATAAAATGACTCCTCAATATTACTTCAGCAACTTATGAGTTTTAACAGATACTTCCCTGTAACAATCCAAGGCACAAAAAAACTGTAGGCCTTTCAATGGGGACCTGGTATCCTAACCGCTTGGTGACGAATCAAAACTGAAGTGTCAGCATTTCGGTGATAAATCAAGGACAACATTGCTATAAGGTTAGGAAAATGGTTCTGGGAATCCTGGTTGTGGAGATTGCAAGGATGTTGTTTGCACCATTACTGCTCTCACTCAATTTATTGCTTTTCAAAAATGATATTCTACAATCCTTAAGACCATAAGGATAAAAAGCTCTAATCTCTTTTCTTTTGCTCCTCTCTTTTGCTCTTTTCAAAGATTTCTTTTTACAAACCATTCTAAATATCATCAAATACAAGAGCAATAGAAAGTCTCATTTGGCTTAGCAATTGGTCTTATAAGTAAAATTTAAATTGTTGTGACGAATTCATAGTTATTTACTTATTTTATTAAGTATTATGTCACTATTTCAATAGAAATTTATTTAAAAAATACTCACACGCTCAATTATTGAAAAAAAAAGAAAATAGACTTATTTGCGTATTTAGAAGAAATGTCGAGTTAAATGTTTAGCGATACCTTTCGTTATATTTAATTCAATCTAAGTCCAATAATTCTTAAATATAATAATTTACTTGAGGTATAACTTATTTTATATACTCAGGAGCAGAGGATTTATCTATCGCTCTCTTAGCTCGTTTCTTCTTTTCAATATCCTGCATAACTTCATTTTTTACTTTAGTAAATTTAGTCTCCTTAAATTATTTTTTTTTTGTAAAACCTTAGAGTTTGGGAACTTAGAAGTAGAAATGAAACACAATTAGTTTAGTGTGACGCGACGTTTCACCGATTTAATTCCGGGAACAAAGGCTATAATTTTTAATTTTTGAGGAAAAGGACTTTTTGTAAGTTCTGTAAAAAAGTATCCTTTCTATCTTCTTTGTTATTTTTTAAAACATTTTATCAGAGTCAATCAAGTCAATGTAAAAAAAAATTATCTTTGATTGAGTGTTAGTTATATAAATAATTTTATATATTTAACTTTATTTTACTTACCTTGAAAACAGTAGTAAATTTAACTACAAAAACGTTGGTTCATATTAGGTTGTTATATTTAATAAATAGATTTTTTAAATTTTTTTCGTATTTAGGAATTATTCTTAGAACATTGAAAGTCTAGAATTAGGATTGCCGTGGAACAGTGGGCAGTTCGTTTGCTTGCAATGATGATGATGATCTCAATCAATGCTTATGTAAAAAAACACTATAATATTATAAAATACAAGTTGTGCTTTTATTATTCCGAAAATTAATATTCAAAAAATATAAATGTGAGGACTATGCTTCGATTTTTACTGCAGAGGAATTAGCAATATTAAAAGCCCTGAAATTTATTAGTGATGCTAATATAATTTCAAAGTTTATAATACTTTCTGATTCACAATTAGTTTTACAATCACTGAAAAACGGACATAATTTTAAACACCCATTTATTTTTAAGATTCGAGAGGCTAATCAGTAATCTTAATAAACATAATACTAAGGTAGCATTCATTTGGTTAAAAGGACACACAGGATTGCTAGGAAATGAATTGGCAGATAAAGAGGCCAAGGAAGCAATTAAGACAGATCGGATTCTTTCCAAAGTACACTTTAGTGATAAAATTCCAATTATCTGAAAAAGGTCTTCAAAAACTTGGAAAAGAAAATATCTTGCATATTTAGCAAATACTTCAAATACATACACTTTGATAAAAGCATCCCTTAGCAGTTATAGTATAGTTTCTAAATCTAACTTTCCAAGATATTTGACAACACTTTTCTTTAGATTTCTAGTGGGTCATGGTAATTTTAATAAATATTTACATAAATTATTACATAAATGACCCATATACAGGGTGTTCCGTTGATCATGTTACAAACTTCAAGGGCAGATAGAAAACGTCAAATGAAAAACAAAAGTTCATATAAACATGGATCCGGAAAAGCTTCCTCAGGGAGCTAGAGCTCTTTGAAAATAACCTTTAAAAACTATTTTTAGTTTAATTAGTTTTTTTTTAAATAGCTCCGGAACTACTTTAGCTACCGCAACCAATTTTGAGAGGTAAATTATTGTTAGTACGTTTATTCTTTTAAACCTACTAAATAAAAAAAAATATTTACCAGGGGCTTCAGAATCAGGGGGGTATTTGGTAAATTTAGGCCCATTTCTTTAAGACTTTAATTTCTGCCCGTTTGGGCATTAGATTATGATGTTCCTATGCTTTTTACATAAAAAAGGTACTCTTAGTAAAAGTCGGTAAATATCACCGTTTTTGTGGAAATTGACTAAAACCAAACTAAGATACAGCACCTGAATTAATTATTTTAATAATAATAATAATAATGCTAATTCATTGCCACTGTCTGTATTTTTTAAATTTGTCACTGTCAGTATTTTTTACATGATATTAATTCCCTTTTTATTAAGGTTAAGTAATGGAAGATTACACTTTTGCTGAATACGCCGATATGCTTTTAATTTATGGGGAAGTTCGATGTAACGGTAGAGCTGCTTCTCGACTATATGAAGAGCGGTTGCCCGAAAGGCGAATCCCAGCTCACACACTTTTTGAAAGGGTCAATCAACGGCTCAGGGAGACTGGCTCCATTAAAATAAAACGCCAAGATAATGGCGCGCAGAGGAACATCCGAATCCCGGATTTTGAGGAAGAAGTGCTTTAGCGATTTGAAGATAACCCATCAGTAAGTACTCGAGCAGTAGCTGATGCGATGCATGTAAATCATGTTAGGGTATGGAACGTTGTTAAGGAACAGCTTCTTCGGCCCTACCACCTGCAAAAGGTGCAATTATTAGGACCCAATGATTTTATGCCCCGCGTGAATTTTTGCCAGTGGTTTCTTGGCCGGTGTACAGAAGAACCTGAATTTCCAAAATATGTCCTTTTTACTAACGAGGCTTTATTTACAAAAGAAGGCATTTTTAATTCTAAGAATAATCATGTGTGGAGTGAGGAAAACCCTTATGGTATTCATTTTAGGAGCTATCAACATAAGTTTTCGGTTAATATGTGGGCCGGCATTATTGGAGAACGCTTAAATGGTCCAATTATGTTGCCTCCTCGTTTAACGGGAAATATTTATTTTAATTTTTTAAGAAATGTACTGACAGAACTATCCCTAAATATAGGCCAGATCTGCCCCTAAATATATGACAGAACTTATGGCTACAACACGATGG
Organism: Anthonomus grandis grandis; assembly: GCF_022605725.1. Classification (NCBI taxonomy): domain Eukaryota; kingdom Metazoa; phylum Arthropoda; class Insecta; order Coleoptera; family Curculionidae; genus Anthonomus; species Anthonomus grandis. The sequence goes on from NC_065549.1 coordinate 21,048,083, forward strand.
AGCGCCAGCTCATTTTTCACTTATTGTCTGCGAGTTTATAAATGAAAATTTTGGAAGGCGCTGGATTGGCCGCGGAGGCCCTGTCATCTGGCCAGCGCGCTCACCAGATTTGACACCCTTAGATTTTTTTCTTTGGGGGCATATGAAACTCCAGTCGAGTCAGAAGAAGACCTGGTGGCCAGAATTTCCGCAGCTGCTGAAGTAATCCAAACCACGCCTGATCAACTTCAACCTTAATATGGTGCGTAGATACAATAAATGTATCGATCGTGGCGGGCGGCATTTTGAGCAATTAATATTTTAAGTTTATTTTTGTAATACCAATCTTTAATAAAATTTGTTTACGTTTCTAAAATTGTTAATTTGTTGGTTTTTTATTACACTTAAAATCATTTAAACATTTTATGCCTCAAGGTAATTAAAGTGACAGTTAATAAATTTGAGTACCAATTTAATAAAGTGGCTACCTTAACTTTTTTTAAACATTTATTTTTTATTTACGCCAGTTTTTTTTTTTAAATTGTTTATTAATAATAATAGGTAATTAATTTTTGTATCTCATAACTTGCTTTTCGTCAATTTTCACAAAAACGGTGATATTTACCATTTACCGACTTTTACTAAGAGCACCTTTTTTATGTAAAAAGCATAGGAACATCATAATCTAATGCCCAAACGGACATAAACTAAAGTCTTAAAGAAATGGGCCTAAATTTACCAAATACTCCCCTGATTCTTAACCCCTGGTAAATATTTTTTTTATTTAGTAGGTTCAAAAGAATAAACGTACTAACAATAATTTAACTCCCAAAATTGGTTGCGGTAGCTAAAGTAGTTCCGGAGCTATTAACAAAAAACTAGTTTTTAAAGGTTATTTTCAAAGAGCTCTAGCTCCCTGAGGAAGCTTTTCCGGGCCCATGTTTATATGAACTTTTGTTCTTCTTTTGACGTTTTCTATCTGCTCTAGAAGTTTGTAACATGATCAACGGAACACCCTGTATATGTAATTGTGACAACCAGCCAACTGATGATTTGAACCATATTTTATTTGAATGTAAAAATAATTTTGACGGTCATTCACTCGGCAGTCACTCGGTACACTGAAAGTGTTACCCAAGTATTTGAACTTGGCGCGCGTGAGTACTGGGCACTCCCCGACTACATGATTAACGGTTTCATCCAGACGAGCTGGACCCTGCAGCCAACCTGTACCAGTTTTTTCAGGACTTTTATGCACTTTAGTACAAGCTTGGAGCTTACCTTTGCGGCCGTGATAGCCTTAATAGCAGCTCTGCTGTCCGATAATACGACTGTATTTCGGTGTCCGCAGCTTATGATTTTCTGTCCGCATTTTAATACAGCGAATACTTCGGCCTGGAAGACAGTGGCGTGCTCCCCCAGCGAGTATGCCCTATTGGTTTGTGGGATCCCACCACAAAGCCCTGATCCAGCTCTGTTATTCATTCTGGAGCCATCTGTGTACCAGATGGTCCCCCTATTTAGCAATGCAGGTCTGTTGGAATGCTGCCACTCCTCTCTGCCTGCAATGAGTGTCACGAATCACCAAACGATAACCCCGTATATGAGAAGAGGTCTCACAATGCGCGAGTAGATCCAGTGGAGGATCTTAGGAGACAGACCCCAGGTATTGCCGAAAGCCCGCCTGCAGGCCCATAACGCGCAGGTGGCCTTCTTCATTCTGGTATCTGCATGATCGTGCCAGGAGAGTTTGGGATCTAACTTGATTTCCAGAAATCGAACTGTCCTGAAGTAATGCAGCTGCACGCCACCTAGAGATATAACTGGGGGCGTGCCAAAGTTACGTCTCCTCGTGAATAGTAGGAGCTCTGGTTTTTTGGGGTTAATCCTGAGACCCCCCGAGAGGCATCATATGTCCACCATACGCAGGGCTCTCATCATAGGGCCCCGCATTGAGACGGCGTCTTTCCCTGGGCAAAGGATTACTAGATCATCAGCGTAGGCCTGTGTGTATAGGCCAGCATTGTTTAAAAGATTTATCAGGCTGTTGACCACAAGGTAGGGGACAATACTCCTCCCTGCGGGCAGCCCCTAGCCGCCAACGTTTCGACAATCTCGTTGTTGAGCTGGGCAGACGCAGTGATGTTTCTGCATAATAAATTGAAGGAGCTTGGCTTGCTTCCTATGTGTCTTACCTCACTTATGGCAAACATAATTGCGGCCGATAGAATGGAGTATTTTTCTAAAATTTTTAAAATTATCCAAAAGGAAAATATAACTTGAAATTATATGCACTAGTTAATAATTTTAGTTACTTGGATATCCCTGTATTTTTTCCCTATTGTTTACCTACCTATCCGAGCCCCCCTATGTTTGGTCTTTTAAAAAATGTCCTGCATTGGCTCCAGGACGAGAAGCGTGTGACCCTGTCTAAGTATTAATCTTTCTTGCATTATTCCTTTTTTATACTCTGTTTATTAGATACAATGAGAAGACAATATCATACTACCCAATAGTATATTTTTTGTATATTTTAAATGTCATAAAAATTTGTCATTTATTTGGACAGGCATAAAACAATACTACTATTCCCCTTTAATAAAATATAGTAAGATACTATATAAAGAAGTCAATAATCAAAATTAAATAAATGCAGATAACGTGTATTAGAGAAAAACGCAACAACATCGCAAAGCCGCGTCGCTCCATCGCATTGTTGATTTCACCGACCCAAGAAATGTTTACCAGTGATGTCGTAAAAAAATATTTACATGATAAATATTTATTAATAATAGATTATGCTTTAAATTATAAACAATATTAACGTGAACTTTTTATGCGTTTTTTTAATGTACTTCATTAAGAAAGGTACATACCTATCTAATAAAAAGCATTTTTATGGAAATTATATATTTTATAATTATTATAGATTTCATAATAAGTTTTTATTTAGGCTTATTTTTATGATCCCCTATTCTATGAGGAAGATGACTAAATTCTCCCCTGATTTGAGATTATGATAGTATCGGTATTTACTTGTGACAAGATTGCCTTGAATCGAATTTTTACTATAGTGCGGGACAAACGGTACAAGTTTTTACAATCGTAATAGTTCACAAAAAATACTCAAATGCGTCCTTTTTCATTTTTCAACCAAAAACTAAGGAAAAAACACGGAACACAAATGTTGAATGTAAACACAAAGCCGTTTGATAAGATGACATCAGCTTTTGCGGTGTTGCCCTTCAAATTTTTTGGAAGCGATTTTAGGAATAAGAATGTTAATAGTTTTTTTGCTTTGAAGATGTTATTTTTGCGCTTAGAATACGATATATCTATTTATACTTTTTATTTTTAATCTAAAATCTAACACCAATAAGTTAAATTAACATTTTTATAAGTGTAAGTATAAAGCTAAAATGTTCTCTTTTGAAAATGTGTGTGAACTTGTCAACAGAGAATCGGCGAATATGTTTGTAAACAAAACACCCCCCTTGCCCCTCAGTAGATGTTAAACTCAAACAAAGTTGCTGTTTACTAATTCTAGTCTTTCAATGTTCAAATGAATTATTGGACTTAGACTAAAATAAATATAATGAAAGGTATCGTCGAAGAGTTAAGTTTATATTTCTTTTAAATACGTGATTAAGTCACTTTTTATTCTTTTTAATAATTGAGCGTGTGAGATTTTACTGATATAATGACGTAATATTCAATAAAATAAGGAAATAATTGATATTATGCGTAATTTATATACGTATATATAGGTTTTTGAGCCAAGATGAAGACTGTAGTGTTCAACAATATAGCGAGCATCAAAAGGTTAAAATACAGCAGAAAAAGATTTTTACAAAAAACTGGACGTTGATAGCGACAAACATACAATTTTCCTAATTTTTACTCCTATACATAAGGTGAATAGCTAATCTTAATACCAAAAATTATATTTAATAAAATAAAACTAACCCCAAACAGGATCTTAAATCAAAATAAGTTCCTCGTATGTGTTGTTAATGATAAAATCACATATTGTTAAGACTCATAAATTTACCAAAAAAATCATATATACAGAAGTATAAAAAAACAGCAATACACAATTAATAAAGCCCGAAAAGATAATAAAAAATATTATTGACATTTTGTTACACCCCTTTAGAAAACTTAGGAGATGAAACCGTATAAAATATCACTGTATTGTTCCCCAAATCGCATCACAGCATAATACCATGTGGCAGTGAATGATCGCCATAAAACCTCTGAACTTGACGTCAAAACGGTTTATATATTGCACTCCTTAGCTAAGATATAGCGCGGTAGCGGCTTTAAAACGCCAAAGGGGGCTCTCATGCCTTATTGTTGGCTTTAGAATAGCCTGAATGGTCTTAAGACGTTCTCCACCCCCGAAATTCTGCGATCAGCTCCCTTACATTTAGAAAAATCGAGAAGTGTTCACCTTTCACAACCAGATTTCATTTGTCACCTACTAGAATGGTTTATCTACACATGCCGGTTTCTACTTTTGTGATTGCTTTTTTTTTCGCTGATTGATGGTTTTCTTATTTAAATGCTGAAATGTTTATTTTAAGGTGACAACGAATGATTTATTCAGGTTATAAATTATGCATTCTTTGGTATAAACAGTAAAATCTTTTTAATATAACCTACAATAAAATATTTATTTTATTCTGCATTATTCTAATAACGGAACGCTTCATTTTTATGGGAAATAAAATTAAAAAATAAAGAAATTTGCATTCCAAAAAAAATTTCAAATTATGAGATAATGAAAATGTAAAACTCAAAACATGATAAGCAAAATGCAAAAAAGAGATAGCTGACTTATTAATAAATCATAGACCTTTTTCTCACATACAGGAATGGAAGACAAAATTCGAATGCAACTGGAAAGAGTTTAGCCTAATATAATACAACACGATAACTCTTTATGAAAACCATACATGTTAACCGAAAATTTGTCCTGAAAATTAGTTTCGACTATTGCGTGTGGATTTTTATCTGACCATACATAATAGTTGTGAACATTATTGATGCTATGCCTAAATATATCTTGCGGTTGTAGATGCTGTACACGCTATACATAATATGGATATAGACCTTGGTCGTGAAGCGTGTTGATTACATTTTGTTGCGGAATGACCAATTGAGTAGCAATCTCTCGTGATCTGGTTGTTGCATCATCTTCTACCAAATTCACAACATTTTCTTCTTCTTCTAAACTTTGTCGAGTCCTTGTTGAGGCTTGTTTAGTACTAGATAGAGTTCCGGTCTCGCAAAGATTGTTAAACACTCCGATAAATACTGATGATAAATATGTTTTTATCCGGATTTCTCCAGTGTCTTGAACAGCAACTGTAGCATTCTTATTGCAAAAGCCGTAAACAAAAACCATATTTTTATATTTTAAATTTGAATAGCTGTATGTCATTTTATACGACTTTAATCAGACATACTGACACTAACACATGTCAGAACACCAAAGCCGACCAAACAATCCGTACCTACAGCGTTTGTGATAAGAAATGGTAAATTATATAAAACATTTATACTAAACTAACAAAACTAAACTAAAACTAAAAAAAACAAAAGCAAATCCGTTTCTAAAACAATAGTTTTTCTCCCCTCTCTATAATTGCGTTATCTATTTTGCACGTTTTTCAATTTCCCACCTTTGTACTTAATGAAAATTTTGAGATTAATGCCTGTATAGTCAATAAATTTGAAATATGTGGAGTTAGTGGATTAGATCTAGTTAGGTAATTATGATTTTGAATTTGATGATTCGCTCTTCCCTAATTAATAAATTTTATGATATTTATTCCTCCATTAGCATTTATTATTATTCGGTTTTTCAAAAAAAATGTTGTTCGAGTGTTTGGATACTAAGAAAGCCTTTCAGTTGTTTAAATTTGTAAATATTACGCCTTAGTTTATTCGAAGTAATTTCAACATTGCAGTCTCATCTGACATGTTGCTCTATATATTTGTAGTCCAAGTTATCGTATGTAATTAACTGTTGTTATGTTAAATATGTAAAATTTGGGTTATGTGTAGAGAAGAAGCTATCCTCTTCTGTTACAGGAGAAAGGGTTATTATATTTTTAGTGTGGGGTACGGGAAAATATATATTTTTGGATTTTTTAATCGTCTTTGCCATCTTGATTGCAATACTTCATTAAATACAAGAATTCTTTTTATATTATTTAAGAATTCATTAAATACATTGGTGATATTTATGTCCTTGGAATAATTCCTCTTTTTGTTTCAATATTCTTAATGCTAGATGCTTTTGTTTTAATATCATTTATCTAAGGTTCAGAGGATCTGCCTACTACACTAGAGCCTATGAAACTCTGTTAAACCATCTACCCCGGGACCCTAAGTTACAATGTGAGCTTTAGGAAAATATATTTGGAAGCCACAATCAACGGTCATTTTCTTCTGATAAGAAATTATTTTGTCACACCTACCGTAATAAATTGTAAAAACTTTGGGGTTTATATCGCTATAAGAGACAAGCAAAAGAAAGGCTCTAAACCTGCAAGATTAAATAGGAGAGAAAATATATATATATACACATATAGCTCTTCAATTAATGATAAAGCTGATGCAGGCTTTTGAGGACAGCCTCTTATGATCAACACAATTTACTCGCTAGGGGAAAACGTCACTTTCTTCCTAGCTGAAAAGATAGATCGAAACACATGCCATGTATAAGCCACAAATTACTGAATCCTTCGTTTTACCAGATAAAAAGGCAATTGCTGTGCCTAAACAGTCAGCTCAACTAGAAAATGTCATATTAAGTTAAAAGTTCTACTTTAAAGAAGATAAATGGATAATAAAGATAAACAGACCCAAACATATTGATTATTAGCCAAGTATGCAATAAACAATTTAAATTAAGGTAATGATGTAGTGTAATACGTGGCTCTTACAAAACTACATAAAAAGTTATAAATTTCAAAACTGCAAAAAAACTTAAATAATATAGGAACCTTTATTAGAAGGCAAACACGAAAGTCTTCTTGTTCCGCTTACCTATCCGTTTCGGATGTTGGCATTTATGATGAGCTTTTCCCAAACCAACACCGTAGGTTCCCCAACCATGATATTTTTCTTCTTCCCGGCCATATTTTACCCAATACCTTTCCTTGTATTATGGTTTGCAGTAGGATTCTGTGCCATACAATAAAATAGAAAAGACATAGCATCTTAAGTGCCTTACTTTCGTTTCCAGAGATATGTTTTAAGTTTTGAAGATGGCACTCATTTTGTTAAATACTGTCCTTGCTTTTGCTATACGACACTTTACTAGCGTATACATATACATACATACACATAGTTGACTCAGCATCTCTGGATTAGGACTTGAACTCCAAAGAGTACCTTTCTGGCTCTGACTGCATTTATAAAACCAATATGGTTTTCAGATATCTGCTCATCGCAATTGTTGTAAATTCATCTGTATTCATATCGATATCAATTCATATCGCACATTTTTGCTTCAGGTTAAAAAAAAACACGAAAAATAATAATAAACAACTATTTAAGAGACAAAAACAGAAACTAAAAGAAAAAAGGAAAACTATAAATGATAGACACTTGTGCAAATGAAAGTTAATATCTTGATTCTTGATTCTGAAAATTCGTACCTCATGAAGGATCAACAAAGAAATATCTAAAATTGTCTAGTAGGAAAAGAAAACTGCAAGAATAATTTTCCATATTAGGTAAATTATAAAACGTTAATTTACTAACAATGATATATCAACTTAGGGGAATTAATACTTATAGAAATATTATTTAGATTAAAAATGCCTTATTTAATAAAAAAGTTTCTGCCAGCTAATACTTACATAATAAGAAGTAAGTCATAAACTAAGGATCTGCCTGAAATTTTCATAAATAAAATCTATGTCCTAAGAAAAAAATAAGTACTACTAAACCAAGAAATTGACTTTCTATCATAGAAATATTTGTGAATAATTTAATACCAGACTTGAGCTACCTAAAACTTTAAAGTTATATTTTATCTGGTCTTTATTAAACAGTATTAGCAAATCCTCGTTATAAACCATTGAACCCCCGAAAACTTAAAATTCCTTTCACAAAGTTAGCTAAAAAAAGAAAACATTCAATCAATACTATCTCTATATCAAAAATAGCAAAATTTATCTAGGCTATGGTTTCCGTATACGTGAGACGAGTCTCAAAAGGGCCGACCGTATCGGTAGAAATAAAGGATCTGACAAGTGTAAGGAATTCGCAAAGAAATCAAAAGAAATAGCTAGATCCGCAGAGAAACGTCAATCATCCGGTTCGACGATAAAATTTACAATCTTAACACGAAGGAGTGATGCGAACTGAATATGAACTTACAAAAAGAGAAGCATTTATTTGAAGAAGAATCCTATTTAAGAACATTTCCCTGTCGCCCATATTTAACGTGGACAAAATCCCTTCTTACCCTTCGGATATTTATGTTAATCAGGAATATTATTATTTTGATTTAGCATAATTTAATTAATATTGGATTCTTAGATATTGCATAATGTTTAATTCTACTAACAATTTTTCAAATAAAAATACGTTTGTGGGTTGTAAAAATTAAAATAGATTAAACGGGACTTTCATAAGAATATATAAATACTAAAATATATTTATTTCAAATGTAAGTTAAAATATCCCATAAGTTAATTTACTCATTAAATTCCCTGCCAACTTTTCTCCCAAGGGCTCAAAATTAGGGTATTACAAGGGATCAAAACACCCGACATGAGCTTACAACTGGCTAGCAAAACAACATTAACAAAAGTAAAAGTTTCTCTAATCACAATTCGTTACGGTTTTCAAGGAGCCGATGCCGAAAGGGCCCGACAACTCGACAATGGATGAGGGTTATATTTGACGTCTCTATTTGTGCCCCCCTTCCTCTTTCTGTTTATTTGTGCGGTTTAGGAATGCTTGTGGTATTGACAGATGTGATCTACTTCTTTTCTTTGAAACTTATGTTTGGGTTGAAAGGTGACAAGACCAATTTTATTATTGGCCTTTCTAAGTTTAAGTATATAAAGGTGTCTCAACTGATACATTAGAAGAGGTTTATAAATAAAAATAACTCAAAATAAAAATTCAACAAAAAATGGACAACTAATGTTTTATAATTTCACTTATTTTGTTAACAATTAGTTATTACAATTTTCAGATTTCTGCTCTAAAATTTAAAAAACAGTAATAGCTTTAGCATCTCAATTATTAGCTCAAATTTGAACTATTTTTTTAGTCCGCTTGCATCGACTGAGTAATTAATAAATTAAATAGAGTAAATTGCTGCTAGACAATAACAGCGAACATTGAAGGTACTGTCGTTTGTTCTAATTATTAATTGCAAATAAAAATCCTCACTATTACCAATAGATTCCGGTCTAACCACTAAATAAAGTTAAGACACTATAAAAACTCTTAAAGACAGTTTGCAGTATTAAAATATCTGGCAGGTACCTAGTTGTCATTGTTGGTATTCTGATTTCTTTTAATATAAAGGTAGTTAAAGCTAGTTTACCTCTTAATTTTTATTGCCTGAATACACAAGAATTTTTTTGAATTATCTAAATATTATGACAATTACATCTCTATTATATAAATTTTATTTGAAATTTGGTGGATTATTTTCTAATAACAGAAAACCAGTCAGCTTTGAGACTGCTGTTAATCCACTATTCATATTTTAATAATTTCCATTTTTAATTATATCTAGTTGAAGAGCACCCCAATACTGAAAATTACTAAGTTTCAACTGAATATTGCATAGGAGAGTTAAGAGTGGAATAACTCAGAGTACCTTAAGTGATGTAGAATCAGACAGCCTCCGAATCCCTTATTTAGCTCCTCCTTGAATCAGACCTTATGAGGCTAATCAGACTAAATAATTAAAATGACTGATTCGATACACCGACGATACCATGATGAAGGCAAGCTTAAAAGCACTGCAAAAATTAATCCACTATATTGCGCAGTATAGTCAACAATATGCTTTTAATATCAACGTAAAGAAAACGAAACAAATGATCATCAGCAATAGAAATATACAAGGAGATCACCTATAAATCGACGAGACTGGAATTGAATGTGTTTAGCAATATTGCTACCTTGGAACCCTCATAAATGAATATGGACAGTGCACAAGAATTAAAATGTGGCATAGAAAAAGCAAGGACGGTATTTCACAAAACAGTGCCATCTTCAAAAGTCAGAACATATATCTTGAAACGGAAGTAAGGCGCTTCTGTCTTTTCTGTTTTATGGTATGGCATAGAATCCTGTATACTCGCAGAAGCCACCACTAAAAGACTGGAGGCATTTGAGATGTGGCTGTATATAGGAGAATGCTCAGAATACCATGTACATCTCAAATTACAGACATAAAAGTTCTAAGAATAATAAAAAAAGATCTAAAAGTCATATACACCATTCAAAAAATGCACGTTATGAGAAATAAAGTTTAAAAAAGAAGAGGAAAGAAATATTCCTTACTGCAAACCATAATACAAGGAAAGGTATTGAGTAAAAGAGGGCTCGGGAAAGAGAAGAACATATCATAGTTCCGAAATCTACGAAACCATGGAAAGGCTCACTAGAACCGTTTCAAGGTGTTATAAAAAAAAGTTATGATTGCCAACATGATTACCAATATACAAAACGGATACGTACATGAAGAAGAATAAGAAGAAGAAAGTTTTTCAGCACCACGACTGTGTTGCCCATATTAGTAACAATAGTGTCGTAAATTATACATCGTGTATATATATTAAAAACCATATAAGACTAAGTACCTCCAATATTTAATACTCTCTGCGCGAAGAATATCCCACGACTCCCTTACAGTCTGGTTATGAACTATAAGTTTATTGCTCTATAAGAGAATAATAGGATTGATATAATCAGAGGCTTTGCTAAGGTCACAGCTGTATTGAATAAAACTGTTGCTTATGGCAAGACTTATCAGTTATATAAGAAAACAGATGAAACATTCCCATGTATGTATTTTTTCTCTTACGAAAACCAAGTTTTTATTGGATTTTATTAATAGACATTTAGATTATTATTTCTTAATAATGGCTCTTTGATGATATTTGGACTTTTACACCTAATAGACCTGATTTGGTAAAATCGATATAAGCAAGAATGGTTTAAAAAACTGTTGTGTTGGAGCCACATAGATGAGAACAAACACAACATCGTTAAACATATCAGCCTTAAGCATACATTTTTGCAATATATTTCTGAAGGTTTAATTCATTTTCGCAATATGTGTTATAGCGTCATGTTCGCTATACGACGACAAAGAACTTCAGCTATTACATATTAAATCAATCGTGGAACTACATATTCAATATTGATCTCACTGGAGAATCTAGTATTCTTTAATTTTATATTAAATAAGCAGCATCAAACTGGGCAAATATGATATTAGTATCTAATGCATGTTGTTTATTTTTGGTTATTCTAATCTAATCTGAAGCCTGATTTATTTTAACAAATTGTTATTAATTTGAAATCCTTACGAAACCATTCCAGTTTATCACTCGATATTAGTGATAAAATTCAAAATATCTTTCTCGATACTTTGGTCATGGTTTAAAATAAAGAAAGGTAAGTATTTCGTAAATCTTTGGCTACCAACTAATTGACTGTATAGAGAGTTATAATTGTGTTTTATTAAGCACTTGAAATACAATAAGATAGTTTTACCACTAAACAAAACTCTTTATTTTACTCTTGACACGTATTTTACTAACGATGCTTATACGTGTTTCACTAACGATATAAGCATTTTCAAGACTTCGCAGTTAAGGTCCTTTAGTTCTGATGATGGCAGGAAGGGAGGGACCCATGATTTCTTTCCTGATTTTAGCCTAACTTTTGCATTCTTCTATATAATACAATTCCTCCGCTACGCCACAACTAAGGCACAGTGGACTAGGCACCACGCCTAAGATATGCAGTTCCGGTTGAGTCTACAGTGACCTGTTAGGTCTGCTATACTTCCTCTGTGCCGGGTCAGCAGCCACGCTATCTTAGCTTTAGTTGGATTTGCTAGCAGTTCTTTGACCTATTGGCAACCGCTGTTCTTCCTCCAGTTTTCTCTAGTCTTTTCCCATGCCCAGTTGTTTAGGCTACAAATAATGTGCCCTTCACTCCGCTGTGTCCCCGAACCGAACACGCTCGAACTGACTTTTTTCTACCAAATGTATCCAGCGCATCCCTGCACTCTTAAGCTCCAAAAAGGCGAACTTTTTAACGACATTCATTATCTCTATATTTAGTAATAAGATCGAAAACTGCAGTTTTTTAAACAAATTCTATGCTAACCAAGGAAATGTCTAAGTATCTGAAACTTGAAATTCTATACTTATGAACTATATTTGGAGCATAGCTTTTAAATTTTATTTCTGCTTTATATTGGGCATTAGAAATATATGATTTAGAAGTATCAATCCAAATAATTTTCCATCTCTTATTTTCTTATCGTCCTTTATGCGTAATCTATTTTGCTCAAGTTTAATCATATTTCATTTAACATAAAACCGATTTTTAGATGCAAATCTTTCAAAAACACGTAAAAGAGTTTTGGAAAGTTTTACCTTTACCTTTACCTTTGTGTGCCATATCGTCGACGGAGGTGATCGCAGAAGGCCATGGCGCCACGGCCGCCCCGATTTGCTGTGCGGGGAGAATGATGGTGGCTTCTTGTAGGTTTAAAACGTAGGATTTAAATATTTCTGAAAAGTAAAAAAAAAAGAATAAATTTTAAACGAAATTATATTAAAGCTTAAACTTTATATTAACATAAATAAAGAGCATAATAAAACATGCTTTTTTTTAAATAGAAAATTGTATTTGTTGTTACCATTGTAATTTTTTCAGAAGTTGGCTAATTACGCACCTTGTTTTTATTAACTAAATTTAATTCCAAAAAAAATAGACTGGGGTTGGCTGCACAAATTAGTTGTGACTATGAAAAAAAGCACACATAGATCCTCATGATTTATTTTTAAATGCCGGCAACATTTCTATGATTGGAACTAACAGTTTTGAGTATTTAAAAATATTGTAATGCCTTTGAATTACTGAACTACTATTGTACCTCTTTAATTTTTTATTAAAAAACAGTCAAGCTTTAGACTGAAGCATAATCCTAACTGCAAGATAATTTTTTACCACATCATGTTATTAACTTATTTTAATAACTTTCTTTATGTACTGTTCGTTATTGAAAAACAACATAATTTTCAGCAAGTTTAATCAAAATAATAATTAAACAAGACTTAGCCTTCAAGGACTGCTTAGAGGCGAAAATATAGTTAACTGTTTTAAGTAGAATACAATATGATTCTAGAATCAGATATTTAGACGTTTTAAATGAGTTTACAAAATCTTTACCTGAATTCCTTAAACATTTAAGCAACCTTTTAGAAAAATAGAATATAAAAGCAGAGATTACGGAAATAGTAGAGATAAAGATTTTAAGACCTTAAACGAATGCAGGAAATCATCCACTTCATTTAACTTTACTTAAAAAATACATCTATAGTATAACCATATGTAAAAAAATCCGCGCCTATTATTAACATAGATGGCTTTTATTAATTAGATTTTAAGAAATCAAAAATCACGCTTCGTTATGGAAAAGTCTTACATAGTATGGTTTAGTTTTCATAATATAAGTGCAAGAACTTGTAAGAAATCTATTTATTATTAAAAAAGAAGTGGATTACATGTAGCTCTGAATTTTAACAAAATGTTTTAACCCCGCCAAAATTTATAATTTTCTTTAAACAAAGAAGCACCAATATCTATTTCGATTATCTATGCTCTCACTGATTAATCTAATGAAATTAATTCCATCTCCCCACACGGATACTGTATTTACGGCCATTATTAAAGACCCGAAAGACTTTAACAGCGTTAGAGGCAGTCTATCTCCTAATTAGAAGCAATTTATCTCTTGTAGCTACTCAGGACCGAGGGAATATGGGGGAACTATGCCGAAACAGGAATATATCTTGCAAACGTTTTTGTTTTTAAAATCAGTTTTTTTTTATTTGTGGCATTTCACTTCGGGTTTATACAAAATGAAAAACATATAGAATTTTAAATTTATGATAAATATTTTTCGGATTTTCAAAAATTACCTTTTTAAGTCAATAAGACATAAAATGTAAAAGAAAAGATAAAGTAAGTAGATAACATATGCACATATTTTTATCTATACAGGGTGTTTCAGAACTATGGGATCAAACTTCTAGCGGTTATTTAGTGCAACAGTAGAAAACATTTGAGTATAGATACCCGATGTCCGGAAAAGTATCACTAAAGCACTAGGGCCCTCAGACGCGTTAAAATTTAAAAAGATGATGAATTGCTTAAATAAGATTTAATCCATTTCATTTCTGCCTTTTGTACATGATATCATTACAACAATTGTTTAAAATGTCAACGTCAATGTCAATTTTTAAACATTTTATAGCTGATCATTTAAAACTATTTACCGGCGCTTGTGCTTGTGCTGTTATCTTTCAAAACGATAACAGTGGAGGAGGTCATCCGATTTAACGTCGCTAAATTTTTTTCCTGTGGGGAAATGTAAAAAAGGAAATGAAAGAAAGTCTTTGGTCTACGAAACTCCAGTAGGAACAGAACAAGACTTAATTGGACGAACTCTAGTAGTATTGGGAATCATTCAAAACAAGTATCCAACTTTTAGTTATTTTAAATTTTAAGTCCGTCGAAATCATGTGCGACGTTTAAATCGGTGTATTCAGGTTACACGAAGACATTTTAAACAAATATTATGATAATGCATTAACAAAAGTTAAAAACTAAAGGCATTAAAACCTATTTAGGTAGTTTATCGTCTTTTTAAATTTTAAAACGTCTTAGGGCTGTAGAGATCATTTTCTGGACATGGATATATATATACTCAAATGTTCTTTACTGTTGCACTGAATAATCTCTACCAGTTTGATATATTTATGTATTGGGATGCTAATTTAACGAAAAAGATATGCACAATAATTTTATTTTCTTTTTTTAATTTTTTTTTAGTTTTTTTATATCGTAAACGTTTTATAAATAGATAATGAGGACGATAATCTAGATCTTAACCTATTTGTTTAGTTTGTACTTTTTTCATGAATCTTAAAAATCCGCTTTATTTTTAAAAGTGAATTTATAAGCTGCGTGTTCTAAAGATATATTATTTGCTTCATTGGTTTAACTGTTTGCTTGTAACCGCTTCAATTAATTATTAAGATATAGTTTTGTCATTACATGACAATAATAATTTTGCACCTTTTATTTATTAGGCAAAATTGATTAATTTGTTAATCATTAGATACACATTAAAAAAATTTATTAATTATTACATGCAGTATTATCATTTAAAGTCCATAATATTGGATAATGTATTGGTTTTATTATTAATAACTTAAGGCCATTGCAGATATTTATTTTATCTTTACATTCAAGAAAAATTCGGTACATAAAATATTTAAGTCAGTTGGAATTACTAAAACGATGTAGTATACCTTAGAGTCTTAGAGAAAAATAAATAGTTTTCTGGTTATTGTTGGGCGCCAAAAAGTTGTTTTAACTAATATTTGAAAAAGTGATTGATTTTTTAAATTCCTACCGAGTCATTCTAGTTTAAATTTGATAACGATAAATTACTTAAAAATATTAACCATTACACGTAGTTTTATCATTCCTAGTCTATATTATTGGTTATTTTTATTATGTTATTATTAATAATTTAAGTTCTTTGAAAAATTGGTTTTATCTTCACAATTAACTTATATTCCTTGCTTTTTTAGGATATTAATTTTTCTAAATAGTATTTTATATCACATATATATTATATATTATTTACTATATTAATAGGTTTATACTTAATTAAAGGAAAACCTTAATGCATTTTTAGATTTTTTCATTGGCTGTGTATTAAACACTGGAAATGCAATATAAGAGGATTCACAGCAGAAATGATACAAATTTGAAAAATTTTAATATTATTATATAATTTTCATGTGATTAGTATTAATAACTTTAATTAGGTGTTAATAGTTCATAAGTTTTATGGTGATTTATCTTATTCCATCTTGAATAGTAAACTAAGATTTATGATTAAATAAATAAATGAATGAAATGTTTAAATGTTTGTTTTCATGTATTGGCACAGAATTATATTATATTCTGTAAATCTGTGGTATTGGGGTTAATAATATTATTTTAATGTGTTTTGACACATAGGTACATTTTATCTTTGTTTTGTCAACACTTAAAAACCATTGCAGATAAATTTGCAGACTTGAAGAATTTTAATCAATTAGAAATATTAAAATGGTAAGGATTAAATTAATACTGTTTTGTCTTTCTTTAAATATATACCTATAATTTAGCAAATAATATATATTTTATGCAGCTAATTTGTTAATTATATGGCAGTTTATATACATTATCGAGAGTACATAATTTATTTGTTTAAATAAATGTTCAATAAATGTTAATAGTATTAATGAAGGATACATCATTATATGACTCTGCTATAAATTAAAGATGATAAAATAAATGTACTAACATAATTGTTTTATTTTAATCGGTATAGGTAGTATTTAAGTCATACTACATATAATAAATAATATAGGTTCTTAAGATTTAAGATCTAGTGCTTAGTTTGATAATCAAACTATGTACATAAATGTAATATAATTTTGAGATTTTTTTCTGTGTAGCAATTTTGACACCGAAATGTTGGGCGCCAAAGTGTTATACTGATATATGCTAATTATTGATAAAATGATTTTTATGTTTTAGGCCTAGGTTTAATTAGCCTCTTTAATTAATTTATTAAAGCTTTTGAAAACTATATTGCAAACATGTTTTAATGAATATATGATAGTAATATTAATTGTAGAAAATATTGAGTTTGTACGTAACTTAAGTAATGATAGCTTGAAAAATTTATAACGAGAAGAAAAAAATGGATGATCGTTATAATTTTATAATTCCTTTAGCTATCCTCTGCTAAAAAACAACAAATATTAATTATATTGATATCTAATTTATATCTTTGTTACTACATTGACACAATTGGGTTGGGTAGTGTTATTATTTCTGGAATTTTATTAAGGAAAAACCTTAGATATAACATTACAATAATTAGTTCCAAAAAGTTTACATAAGATATCTCTTTATTTAATTTCAGGATAGATAATTTGACTACATGTGTGTGTCCTATATGTCTAATTATTAAGCCTAAAAAAACTGTATACTTTAATAACAATATGAAATACAATATTAAGGTAAGTAAAATATTGAGTGTGTAATTCCTCTTAAGTGTTTCTTTAATTTAATTAAATGTTATAACGATAGATAGCTTAGCAAGAAATACTTATTAAATTACAGTTTATCTAACCTTTGGTAAATATTTAAAACACATACTCACAACAAATAGTAATAACAATGTCCGGTTTCAACAAAACCAACAAATTTTTATTACAAGTCCTCAACCCGCGAAAATATGCAAGCGAACCTCAAAAATCACTATTTCAATTTGAAATCAACTATGTCAATTACTTAAGAACTAACCCAATCAAAAAATCAAATTAGTTAGAGGCAATTAATCAATTCTCAACCGGTCGATTAGAGAACTGTTGAGAGTCAATGAGCTACGCGAAAACGCGTTAACATACCGAAATCGCAAGTATGACTCTTTAGAATGACCATACGACCAAAACTGCGTGTGTTTCCCCTTAGCTCTCACGACATGGGGATGCTCGTTCAGTACACCTCTCAAGGTGTGCACAACTGTCAAACCCGCGTCCCGTGTCATCCAATAGGAATTAAACCTCAGTAATCGCGGCCAATGGCATTCGTTGTCGGCGTGGCTAAAGCATCGATTTCAGCTGCGAATGTGCTTATTCGTGCGTAAGGTAAAGCTGCCGCTAAGAGGGCGCCACCGGTGTAGTTTTCAACTTACCAACCAAGATTTAACCGCCTGGGGGTGCTGGCGTTTGGTTTCCGGATGCCCGCCATTTCTTTGAACTGAACTTGCTGGGGTCCCGGCGGCTTTCCGCCAGCTGCTAAAAAGATGATTCTCGCCTGTTTATATGTGATCATGGCCGTAGTTGGGCAGGTGAGAGGGTGCATTTTTAAGTAGATGATCTAATTTTAGACGCCCTATTACATCTATTTTGCTTTTAGGATGGGATTAAGTTATAGTATAGGATTTAGTATATAAGTAGCCTTTTCTGGTCCCCAGAGTAGAATGTTACAAAATAAAGAATATAAGTAACAAAAAATACTAAATTATTTAAAATTTTAAAGAGTTTTTTTATCCTAGCACTTATGAAATGGCAATCTTAACAAATGTAAATTAGGAAAAATACAAACAACGTAAATACAAAATATTTTATTTACAATAAATTTAATTCAAAATTTGACTATATAATTTTCACTTTAAAAAAATATAAATACGCAATGTGCCAGACCTAAAATTATTGTATAAATAATTAGATTAAATTCTAAAGCTTTATTTTGGTGCCCAACATATTTTATATAAAAATATATGTAGCCAGAGCCTACAATGTATTCTCCAAAAGATTATATACATATAATATACTCCTTCTCTTTAAAATCTTTCTTTTTACTATAAAAGTATGATAGTATTTTACTTAATTGTGTTGACTGAATTAAATATTAGTTACCACCTAATAACAGAACTCTATAAAAGAGATATTTGTAAAATAATTATCTAAAAATGTAACAAATTTAATATAGACTGACATTTGACCGCAAGAATTTAATTATAACCTATTAATATTTGATTTTTATTTACTTTTATACTATAAGCAGAACTTCTTAATTGATACGATTTTATTCAAGATTTTATATTTGGATTGCGATAAATTGTAAATTCAGAATGTAATTTAATTTTAAAACATTGTCCCTATTTCCAAAAGAACCAAAAAGGTAATCGAAAATATAAAAACACATCCTAGACTCAAGAGTTTCTTTAATTGAATTGACATGTTTCGTCTCCCATTAGTAAGAAATAAAAGTAAAAGTCTTTTATTATCTAATAAAATTTTATTGACTAAAATCTAAAGAGATATTTTTCCTAATACTGACAAAAAAAATATTTCTGTACCATGTGTTAACGCCTAACTTAAAAAAAAAATTTACCACCTTTCTAAAATATCAGTCATACAAAAAAAAATTACAGATATAACTTTTAAATTATCGAAAAGTAGAGTTTATAAATAAGACTATGATTCCTCTTCTACTATAAGACGTATTTAACAACATGCATATTTGGGCGGACCCATATGTTGCTATGGCAGGTTTAAATTATATTTCATGTTTTACATATTTCGATTATTTAATTATTTTGGAAATTCTTTACAAAACCATAATTAAAATGTAATGAAGGTATTACAAAGGTTAAGAAAAAAATTAATTTAAAATTAAACCCTAGTAATAGTGAGTTTCTTAAAAAATCTCTTTTATATTTAGGTCATTGTGTATCAGGCGAAGGTATAGCGCCCGATTTTTAAAACCGATGTTTTAAATTCCTACCCGGTACCAACAACTTCAGATGAAGAAAAAAGTTTTACAAGTTTTGCAAATTATTACAAAAAGTTCATCAATAATTTTGCTGAAATTGCCCAACCGCTTAATAATTTGACCAAAAAAAGGAAAAGTTTTTGAGTGGACAGAGGTCTGTCAAAAATCTTTTGAAATCTTAAAAAATGCTCTTATTAATCCTCCTATATTGCAATATCTCGATTTTTCAGAAAATAATGAATTTGTGTTAAGAACAGATGCAAGCGGGTTTTCTTAAGGAGCAGTTTTGTCAAACTCTGATGATAGGCCTAGCCTGCGCATCACGAGTATTAAACAAAGCTGAAAGAAATTATTGCACTATAGAAAAAGAGCTTTTAGCTTTAGTTTGGGCAACAAAGCATTTTAGACCAATTTGTATTGTAGGAAATTTAAAAATTTGAGAGACCATAGATCTTTGGTTTATCTTTTTAACATGACCAATCCTTCGAGTAGACTAACTAAGTTTAGGTTAGCATTAGAAGAGTATGATTTCGTTGTAGAGTATGTAGGAGGAGTTGAAAATGTCACAGCTGATGTATATTGTCGCGTATAAGAATAAACTCGAATAAGTTAAAAGTAATGAGCAAATGTGAGAGTATAAATGGTTTAACTCGAGCGCAATCTAAAGCTTTAGAAAAAAATAATATAGCTCAACAATCAAATAACAATACCAGGATTGATTACCCTGTAGTTGTTGAACTGTTAAAAACGCATGACGATGCAATTGAATTAATACCAATAAGTAATATAAAAATGTTTAAAGATAAATTGAAAAAGGGTACCCTCTTAATTATAATACGAAATATAAGTTTGTAGTTTTTAATGAAGAATTGCAATTAATATCTATTTATATAGACCAGGACCCAATCAAGGTTAAACTTAGGTGAGTCATTGAGGAAACTGCAGAAAGTTTATTTAAATATTAAAATTGAAGAGTTATTTGTTGTAAAAAATGAAAATAGTAATAAAAATGGTAAAAGAGCTCCTCTTAAATAAAAGTGAAATACTTAAATCAATTTTAAAAGATGTTCAAATAATTAAAACTAAAGAATTAAGACATATACCAATGTACAATAACATTAAAAAATATTACACTTGGACTGGACTTAAAAATGACATCATTAAATTTGTAAGAAAATGTGATTTTTGTCAAAGATGTAATCACACTAATTTAAACAAAGAGCCATTACAAATTACGACAACAGCTACATCATCATTTGAAAAGATTTATTTAGACATTGTTGGACCATTACCGACGAATATAAAAAAACTATAAATATGTCCTTCAAATTCAATGCGAATTAACAACATTCGTAGAAGCTTATCCTCTAACTGACAGGGAAACTGAAACTGTTCCTAAATCTTTTGTAGACAATTTTATCCTACGTTTTGGAGTTCCTCAAGTTATAGCCACAGATAAAGGCTCTGAGTCTTTTATCAAATTTGTTTAGGGATGTTTGTTTGTTGATGTTAAATTTTTAAATATAAAACAACTTAACTCTACAGCGTATGATCATGAAATGCTTGAAGCAATAGAAAAGTTGCATAAAGATTTGGGAAATTATCTGCGCATAGGACTTTTAGAACACTCAATAAATTGGAGTTCATGGATTCCATATTGGTATTTTTCTTATAATATTCCGATTATAACATATATTATTATACATTACGAGACAAAGTATACACCATGCGAGCTTGTATTTGGATAACTATGTATTTAACCTTCAAATATCAAAGGAAATGTGGAACCGTTTTATAATTTCGATAATTATCCAAACGAACTTAAATATAGATTACAAACGGCCTTTAAAGATGCTTGAAACAACCTTATAGTATCAAAACAAATTCAAAACGAAAAACTTAATCAAGAACGGTCTGCACGTTTATTTAACAAGAGGGATAAAGTTTTAGTACAAGATTGTAGTAGAAAAAATAAATTAGAGCCTATGTTTAAGGGTCATTATAATGTTTTAGAGGATAGAGATCTAAACGTTTTGTTAGATTTAAGTGGTAAGGATTTAAAATAAACATAGATTTAAGAGGTATATAATTAATTTGTTTTTTTTTTTAATTTTACTAGTATTAATGTAATTATATAAAAAAAATTTGTCAGATAATATTTCGATATAAGGCTTACGGAAAAGTGAAAAGTGAAAGACATTTTTTTTGGTTCTTTTTACGGGGAAGATGTACTACGCAGTATATAGCTATATATGTTATATATGTTGTAAAAATAGTTTTATTATAGGTTTAATTATGATGACAATGAACTTAACTTATTGGTATATTATAGATTTCAACATAGCGGAATTTGGTGCAATATGCAAAATGTAGACTATGCTGGATTGGTTGTAATGTGTTTATTGTAAAGTTTTTGGTTTTTTAGTTAATATAGATGCGTTAAGTAGAATAGACGTGTGATTTTTAATAAATATCCTGGAATAACATTTGGGCTTTGATTTTTGGTAAACATTTTAGTAAGTAACTTCTAATAATTACAACCAATTAGATGTTCTTGAAGATATTTGCATTAAATGAAATTATTACTTTATATTTAACTAAATCCTATTTTGTATTTTCAATTAGCTTGATCTAACATCTGATTTTAAGTCTTAATAAAATTGTGCGTTATTTTCTTTCTTCTAGGCTAGTATTCTCTTTGTTCATAATTTTATCAAGGTATGTGTTCTTTTTTAATCTTTAATTAACTAATATCATACGTAATCTATAATACTTAGTTATTTTGCAATTATTAACAACCGCAAATTATTTTTGTGGGTTGGTTATTTCTTTTACAATTTTGACACTATAGTTATAAAAATAATGGTTAGCTTACATCTTTACGTAGTATTGGAAGAATTTGGTTCCTTTGTTTTTTTTTTAATTCTTATTTTCTAATGACATATATTTTAATAACATTTTTTAATTCTACATCTTACAATAATGTTCTGCGCATAACTGATAATGCGTACGTAAGTGCATAAGTATAAGTATTTTTTGGTTTTCTGTTTTAAAATGCTCCGACATTAACCGTTTTTTTAATATAAATCTTTGTCCTTATACTTTAAGTTACCTGATGATGGCTTAAAAGCGAAAGCCCTCTATTAAGAGCATAACATAATAATTAGCATAATATTTTTTATTAACCTACTAATAATAGGAAAGATAATAAAATGAAATCTCTTCCAATAATGAACATAATCTTTTTTTTTAAGAAAATAAAAGCGTAAGAAATAAATTATTTATCTCGGTAACTATCATTGGGTGTTATGCGTGTAAAAAATATGAAAAACAGACATATATTTTCTCATTTACCATCTTAGTTACAATCTATATTAATTAATTTTTTATTAAAAAAAGTAAGCTTTTTATTTAAAAACATAAAATATTTTAGAGTTCTTTTTATAAGCTGTAGTTATTCGTCAAAATATTCTTTTAAAAACTTTTAACCACCTTAAACTAATCCAAAAGTTGTGGTATTAAATATATTTATAAAATAATAAATTAATAATAAAGATTATAAATTAAGTTATAGTTAAATTAGTAATTATATAAATTAAGAGGAAAAAAATTTCAACATCGGATTTCGTTTGAATTATACAGGGTGTTTCAGAACTATGGGATCAAATTTCTAGGGGTTGTTCAGTGCAACAGTAGAATCCATTTGAGTATAGGAACCCATGTCCGGAAATGTGTCACTACGCCACTATACGGCCCTAAGACGCGTTTAAATTTAGAAAAAATATTAATTACCTAAATAGGATCTGATGCATTTATTTTTACCTTTTGTATATGATACCATCACAACAATTGTTCAAAATGTCTTCCTCCAATCTTAATACACCGATTTAAACGCCGCACATGATTTCGGCGGATTATACTAAAAATTTGACCCTCGTTTTGAATTATTTCAAATGCTGCTGTTATTCGTCCAATTAAGTCTAGCTCTGATTCTACTGGAGTTTCGTAGACTAAAGAGTTTACATGTCCACACGAAAAAAAATCGAGCGACGTTAAATCGGGTGACCTAGGAGGCCAAGAAACTGCTCCACCTCTGGCAATCCAACGGTGCCTAAACCGCTGAGCCAAATACTCGCGTACTTGTACAGCAAAGTGAGCCGGCGCTCCATCATGCTGAAACCACATTTGCTGTCTAACGTTTAGTGGAACATTTTCAAGGAGTTCTGGGAGAACTTTCTCCAAGAAACACAGATAAATAGGTCCTGTTAACCGGTCCGGTAGAAGGTATGACCCAATTAAATAATCATCAACAATGCCTGCCCATACGTTGACAGACCAACGATTTTGATGTTTTCTTGCAAAAATTGCATAAGGATTTTCTTCGTCCCAAACATGGCTATTCCTACTATTAAAAATACCGTCTCTTGTGAAAGAGGCTTCATCCATAAAACATATTGTAAAAAATTTGGTTGTGCAATGATGTGTTCCAGAAGCCATCGACAAAATTGAACTCTAGGATGATAATCGGCTGCAGTCATACCTTGAACTTTCTGGAAGTGGTAAGGATGGAGTTGTTGTGTGTAGTACCCGCGAGATAGAAGCGTTACTCGTATTCATATTCTTAGCGACGTTACGTGTGCTATTTGATGGTTCATCGGCAACTCGCTGAAGCATCTCTTCTTCAAATTCGACCGTTCTTACGGTTCGAGCAACACCAGTATCATGCATCTTGGTCTTAAACTTGCCTGTTTCAGCGAGCCGCCGATAAACCGCAATAAACTTTTTGTATCCAGGATGCTGTCGTTCGGGATAACGTTCATGATAAAACCGCGATGCTGCTCGTGCATTGCAGCTTGTTGCTCCGTATGCCAAATGCATATCCGCCAATTCTTGATTGGTAAAGTTTTCCATTAGCAATAAATGTTTAAAAATTGTAAGCTATAAAATTTTGAAACATGAAGTTCAGAATTGACATTGATAAGCGTTGATTTGAAACAACTGTTGTTATGGTATCATGTACAAAAGGTAAAAATAAATGCAGCAGATCCTATTTAGGTAATTAATGTTTTTTATAAATTTCAACGCGTCTTAGGGGCGTAGTGGCGTAGTGACGCATTTCCGGACATGGGTTCCGATACTCAAATGGATTCTACTGTTACACTAAACAACCCCTAGAAGTTTGATCCCATAGTTCTGAAACACCCTGTATTATTAACATAAGGATATGCAGTTTATTCGTTTTCACCTAATTGATAGAAATATACCAAAGAATAATCTAATATTTTAAAAAATATACATCTAAACTACATGTGACTTTTTATATATGTTAAATCAGATTTTGATAAAAAACTAACCCTTAAAAATATAACCAAAAACGTATTTAAATTAATTTAAATTTATTTTTTAAATGAATGGCTGTGGAGAGGTGCTGTTTGTTTGCTTACTGGAAAATACTACTGTAAGCAAGTTGTATTAACAAAGCTTAGGCAATTTAAAATAATAATAATTATAAAGTAATACATAAACAAATGAAAATCAAAAATAAAAGTGTTACAAATAAAAATAAACACTCACCAATAATAAAGCATCATTATAGAAATAAATTAAATATAGCAACATAAATGGCTATTAAAGCTTACAGTGATCAATAATATATAATATATATAGTCTTCATATACAAATTTAATTATCAAAAATGAAAATCATCATCTCAGCATTGCGAAATTTACTAAGAGTTAGTAGATACAGTTTAATTAAAAGAGCTTTTTCTATATTTCATGTTGTAAATAGTTTAAAAATTTTATGTTCTATTGCTTTTAATTCAATTTTAAGGCAAAAAGCCTTTTGTAAATTGTCTTCAATTTTTTAAAAACAATAGCAGCGTTTATAATTTTTATAAATAGTAATATGCACAGTTGTATCATAATTAAATTACTAAAAATCTTTATTAAAAAACTTATTTGAGTATCTGGTATTAAATAATTTGTTGTTGAATTTGATTGAATGCTATTAAATTTAATAATAAAAAAATAGATATAAGGTAATTGTGTTTATACGTTATATATTTCTTATGTCTTATGTCTTATCTTATTTCTTTTTTTCTGTATGTAACGTTTGCTAATGAGCAACTAAAATAATAAATACATTTAAAAATAAGTCGGCTTAAATGTTTAAGTTTTTAGCTATGATGGGTTTTGCTTTTATTTTTGTACTACCACACATTATTTATAATTTTATATATAATTATTTATAATATAATTTATTGAACATATGCGTACCTAAAAGCACGTAATAAATCAGAAAAAGTTTTCATTTACGCCATATTGTTTTCAATATATAGCTTTTATTATTACACTAATCTATCACGTCATTAAGTGACTCTATTAATATTAGTAGTTTTGAATACCAAAAAATGATAAATATTTTATAAGGTGAAACAGGTTTCAAAGGTATTAAGAATATTTCTAACCTCTTTTAACTGACTTTCCAATATAAGTTTTATTATTTTGAAGGTTTCTTAAAATTACGTGAGAAAAATACGCGAAGTCAACCATTCCATAAATGTTTTTGGTTCTCTAAATTCTCCACTTAATTGGCTTAAGCTTATACTTTATCATTAAAATAAAACTATTTATTCTAGAACTCGCCGTTCGCCATTCGCTCTAAAAATGCATAATCATATTTTCAAAGTTAACATAAATGTAACACAAATAACTGCCGAGCGTAGCGAAATCTTTCTGTGTGCAAGTAATATAAGATGATATATTATCGCACAATAAAATACACACTTAACTACATTAGTTACAGTTTTCGAGAGAAAAAGGGCCTTATAGATTGTCCACAATAGAATTGGGGACAATAACTAAACATGTTGGAGTGGCTTTTGTGTTTGTGTATGTATTTTATAAGTTCAGCTGAATAAGATATTACGGTGGGTCATGCATAGATGTATTAACTAGCTTAGGGCTGGGTTTAATAGTTTCTCTGCCCCACGGACAAATATGTGATATAAGTTAGGTATAATATAGATGTAGATGTTGCCTTAGGCATTCAAATAAATAACAATTTTTGTTTGACAGTATAATATTAATATCTATTATTAAGGAATTTTTCGAAATAGCCCAAGATTCTTAAACTTTTTATAATACTGTCTGCATTTTTATAATTACTAGATAATTTTGTATTTAAAATAATGAAATTCTTATTATGAGGTTAAATACGTTTGCATTTTTAAATTTATTTAGGAAATGTTTCTTTATCAGTTAAAGTGTTTTTTTATCATCATGTCTACTAAGGTTATGCATTAAATTATATTTAAATACTTTAATTTATTGAGAAAGAACCAACTATCAAAAATTATTCATTCGTTTTGAGTCCGCAATTTATAAATCTTTACTTTCAAGGCTCAATCAATAAACGATTCTTCATATAATGCTATATTATTTATTTTCGTTAGATAGAAGTGACATGTATTATTAAAGTCACCGAATATAAATTCATTAAATTTTCGATCCATAAGAGAATAATTAGATAATTTAAAAAATTAAAATAATTTTTGCTATTCAGATAATATAGATTGGCTGACAAGAATCTATCATTTTTGCATCCAAATTTTAAATTGGAATAATGCTATGGATATAAAATCCTATAAACCAAATCCCATTTACTAAATCAATACATGATTCGGTTGGACACTGTTTTCTTTAATTAAAGATGTTTTCTATTTTAACTACATTTTTATTCTATTCAGACAAATTACCATCCCAGCAAATGAATGAAAAATGATTTAAGTTACCTAAGTTTTAGATGTAAAGTATGGAAAAAATTATTGGATAGCTAATATATATATTGTCTATTTTAAATAATAGACAGGCCCAACTGTAGTAATGGAAACCATATAAGATTTTTAGCGAAATGAGACACAATATCTAAGAATGGGTACAGATATGATGATTACTCATCACTCCTACAATAAATAATTTAAAATAGAAGGCCTAAATAAATTAAGAGTCAATAATATTAAGAGCTTCTTATAAAAACAGTATATTTATTAAAAAAAATAATTTTAGAAGAAAGAGCAAAGCAGTAATGTAAGTATCGAATAAAGTAGAAAAAACAACTGCTTCAGTTAATACATTATATGTGGTAATGGAATTGACGACGCTGACGTTTGACTCATCATCATTTTCAAGGTATTAGGATTTATAAGATTCAAGTTTATCAGAATAATAAAATAAATATTTTAAAGTGCATGCATCTATTCCGAGTTAATTGAAACTTTGTCTCCTTTTAGGTGAATATTACTTTCATTACAAGAAAAATCTTCAAGTACAAGAAAAATCTCAGTTCTAACGCAACTATCTTAAATTTAAATGCAACTTTCTATTATGTTTTTGTGACAAAAAACTGTAACTGTCATGTTTCCCTACAATTGGAACAACTGAAATTTATCAGAGTGACCAACATCAAAAGGACACAAATTATATTTTCTAAGATTTTGTGCTTTGCGGGGTAAAATTTATAATTTTCAGTCAGTTAACCTCAATAAGACTGAACACTAAAATATATATTACTGTTATTTTGTAGTATTATCCACATAAAATATTTACAGTATGATTTCCTAAAAAGATAAAATTAAACCTCTTCTCTTTTGGTACAAGACTTTCTAATAATTTTAGTCATTTTAGGCAGATAGCTAAGTTAGAATAAATGTGATACCTTTAACTATTAAAACTAGATAAAGCCATACCAATGCTGAAACGCAATTGGTAGACCATACAGGCCCAACTGAAGTGATGGAAACCATATAAGATTTTTAGCGAAATGAGACACAATATTTAAGAATGGGTACAGATATGATGATTACTCATCACTCCTACAATAAATAATTTAAAATAGAAGGCCTAAATAAATTAAGAGTCAATAATATTAAGAGCTTCTTATAAAAACAGTATATTTATTAAAAAAAACAATTTTAGAAGAAAGAGCAAAGCAGTAATGTAAGCATCGAATAAAGTAGAAAAAACAACTGCTTCAGTTAATACATTATATGTGGTAATGGAATTGACGACGCTGACGTTTGACTCATCATCATTTTCAAGGTATTAGGATTTATAAGATTCAAGTTTATCAGAATAATAAAATAAATATTTTAAAGTGCATGCATCTATCCCGAGTTAATTGAAACTTTGTCTCCTTTTAGGTGAATATTACTTTCATTACAAGAAAAATCTTCAAGTACAAGAAAAATCTCAGTTCTAACGCAACTATCTTAAATTTAAATGCAACTTTCTATTATGTTTTTGTGACAAAAAACTGTAACTGTCATGTTTCCCTACAATTGGCACAACTGAAATTTGTCAGAGTGACCAACATCAAAAGGACACAAATCACGCAAAATGGCGGCCACCTAGTAGTGGTCATTTACTTTTCATTGAATTGGCGTCCAGGTATATTTATTAAGTTCGTGGTCAAATTTAATAAAGAATACACATTTTTGTCAAATATATAATGGTTTTTAATTTGCAACTTAGACCAAAAAAAAAATCTTTTTACAAATTAACAGCACTAGATGTAATAGTATAATAATTTATATCAAATAATTTTATTATGGGCCAAAATTGAACAACTGCAGGCGGTTTACTTATTTTATAACTTGAGAGTATACACAGATTACGAACAAACATTGCCTAGACATTCTGGCATATTTGTAATTGCGACCAAAATTTAATAATAATCAAATAATACCAGTACCAGTAGGGTAAAAAACAAAGGTCACTTTGTCGAACAAGCAAATTCCGACAAGTACTTTACGATAAATGGAATTGGTATAACATGAAGGACATAGAAAGTAGAGACAAATAAATTATATACGTTGCCGTAGAAAATCACGTATAACTCCCTCCACCAATCTATTTTACGGTTATTTTTGTCATCCAAGAAGGCGGAGGCTTTCAGCGGTACATTTGACCGCAAAATAGAATATTGGTTGAGTTAACTATACCAAAAGTCAAACAATTCAATAGAACTATAATGCCAAAAGAAGCATTTATTCCAACACATTTTTAACATTGACAAATACCGATCCAATGAAAAAAGCAAAAAAACACAAAACATTGACAAAGTGATTTAAGGGGAGACTGGATTAAATAGTTCAGCTTTTCTCAAAATACCGTAAAACTAACCTTTATCAAATGTAATAATGCATACCATATCATACATTATATCATTACATATCATACATTATACGATAGTCTCAGAAGGAATGCGTCAGATCAAAACATTCCTAAACATACCAGGTAAATGTAACTGCAAATACGCCCTTTAGGAATCAAGAAAAAACTACAGAACCCGAACAGAAAATAATAACATCCGAGTGATCCTAAATGCAGAAACTACCTAGAAGATAACAAGTCTGCTTAACATGTTATTTGTGCATACCCAGAATATACACCTTGCATCATGTGCATACTACTTGATAAATCATGGCTAAATATAGAAGATATCAAGAAAAGCAAATAGAATTAGGGAATTAGAATATATAAGAATAGATTGGAGTGGTAAGGTTCATTTGGGTTACAACAAGCCTATATACGCAAGTGACAAATAATCCCTAAAGCCAGTCCTGTTTTTGTCCAGAACAGGACTGATATTAACTAATAAAGTAAAAAACAAAGGATAAAACCACTTAATTCAAAGTGAACATTGGCCAGCCAAGGGAACCGTTGTGAATATAGGTCTCATCGATTGATAGACCCATCGTACCCCACCGAGGGTAGCTAGGTATCAATAGCCTTAAAAAGGCCAATGAGCCGCTCTAGTCTAAGAAATTTTATATATTTAAGTATAGCCCAGATATTTAAACCGAAGGCGCGTTGTTGCGGAATGCTGGATACTACCTATCTACGTGGATATGTAAAGTGTCTCTTCTTTTCGATACTAATGGCCCAGCTATGTCTGCCTTAGCCTGTC
The DNA here is from genome assembly GCF_022605725.1 of Anthonomus grandis grandis. NCBI lineage: Eukaryota > Metazoa > Arthropoda > Insecta > Coleoptera > Curculionidae > Anthonomus > Anthonomus grandis. The sequence continues at coordinate 21,078,680 of NC_065549.1, forward strand.
TCCTGTCAGATAAACCATCTTAGGAGTGTCCACGAAACCCTTCTAGTCGACTGGTGCAGGTGTCATATCCTATATGGGTTGCGACTTGATTTTAGCATGGCCAGTCTCACCGGCCTGTAGTTCATCAAGGACATTAACGTGTACACAGTCCTGATAACTTTGAATTCTATTGCAAAGTTTGGGACTTTGCAATAAAATTCTTGAGAAGATTCAACAGAGTCCCAAGGGCTCTAGTTGGGTTCATTCGCAAAGAATTATTATAAATAGACTATATACAGGGTGTTTCAAACTCGGCCGTCAACGTGGGAATCTCGGAATCTATTATTTTGACGGATACAAAGATGGTTAAATTAAGGTGAAAATTCAGCTTAACAATATGCCGTTTCTACAAAATTTAAATTTGAATTGAAAAAAATCAAAATTTAGATAAATCGATTTTATTTTTCCTACATAATAGTGTTTTTAGATTTCTAATGCGACTTTTAGTCTGTTGCCAACTATCTTCAACTTTGTTTTTTCTTATAGGCGCTAAATTGAATTTTTACCTTTGGACTACCAAAATTCTTCGACACTATTATACCGTATCTTCGTAAAAATTGACGAAGAGGTGAGCCTTTAATAAAATGTAGCGAGTTAGAGCTGGGTCCCATGGTCTTTTATCTCACATATTTTATTCTCAAAAAGTCACTTTGTTTTCTACTTCCTAAGTACGAGGGCGGGTCAATAAGTCCGTGACTTTTTGGATAAAAGACAGGTTTTTATATAAAAAGTTATTTTATTTTTCAACATAGTCTCCTTTGAGTTCTATACACTTAGTCCAACGTTTCTCCAATTTTTTTATCCCCTCGGAAAAATATGATTTTTCGAGATCATCAAAATAGGCATTTGTTTGAGAGATGATTTCGTCGTTGGAGTCAAATCTCTTTCCGCCGAGCCATTTATTTAAGTTTGGGAATAGGAAATAGTCACTGGGGGCTAAATCTGGAGAATAGGGCGGATGAGGAAGTAATTCGTAACCTAATTTATGGATTTCTGCCATGGAAACTGCACATGTGTGGACCCTTGCATTTTCTTGGTGGAAAAGAACTTTTTTTTGGCCAAATGTGGTATTTTTTCTTTCAGTTCCTCATTGAATCTATCCAATAAGTTGGTATAATATTCTCCATTGATTGTTTTCCCCTTTTGAAGATAGTCAATGTGGATTATACCCCGTGCATCCCAAAAAACGGTCGCCATGACTTTATTGGCTGACAAACCCACCTTTGCCTTGTTGGGCGCCGATTCACCCCAAGAAATCCACTGTTTTGATTGCTGTTTGGTTTCCGGCGTGTTGTGGTGGATCCACGTTTCGTCCACGGTGACGAAACGATGCAAAAATTCGTCCATATTGCGGTTGAATAACGCCAAACACTCCTGGGAAATTGTCACACGGTTACGTTTGAGGTCGGTTGTGAGCAAACGCGGCACCCATCTTGCGGAAAGCTTTCTCATACCCAAATGATTATTCAAAATTGAAACTACTGAACCATGTAAGATGTCTATGGCTTTCACAATCTCTCTCACTTTCAATCTCCGATCGGCTAAAACCATATCGTGAATTTTTTTGATTGTTTTGGATGTAGAGACCTCGACTGGGCGTCCAGAACGTTCGGCATCTTCCGTGCTGGTACGGCCACATCGAAATTCAGTAAACCACTCCTTTACCATGGAAATGGATGGTGCAGAGTCCCCATAATATTTATCAAGCTTAGCCTTGGTTTAAGTGATGGTTTTTTTTCCGTAAAAAATAATGCTTAATGAGCACACGAAATTCACTTTTTTTCATTTTCTTCTCAAAACGAGTGGTAGTCTGCTATCAACAGCTGTCAAACATAAACTAAATGACGCAGCTTGTTCAAATTTTGACAGGCGTCAACTGACAGTTCTCTGTTGACAGGAGCAGAGTTGCCATTTCCATTAAAAAGCGGGAAATTCAAAAAGTCACGGACTTATTGACCCGCCCTCGTAATTTTGATTATTTATTGATAAATTTTTTCTAGTTTAACAATTATAACCAGTATATATAAGTACTATAGAAAATATGAAATAATAAAAATTAAGATAAAGAGTACTAGGTATGTCCGTAGGACACTGGCTGTACAGATGCACCATCCTCACAAAGCGGTGCTTAGTAGATTCGAATCTCGTAAAGCTTGTATGGGATTCTGTATTTAGTGCCGTCTTTTATCAAAATCATATGCCAAGAAACTTGACAACACTTATTGTGACTCTTCTTACCGAGGAATAAATGAATATACTGCAGGGCAATTAAACATCAATAATTCAATAATAATTTAATTATTCGAATACCAGGAATAGTTTACTTATATCTGAAAAGACACTGGGTTTTCAATTTTTTTTTTAATGAACAGAAGTATTTAGTTTTTGGTAATTATTATTTTAAATTGAGTGTTAAATAAACAGGTATAAATGAACCTTTTTAACTATAAATCATAATCAGGTATACACGACTTACAAACTGAAAACAAAACGATATAAAATATTTCAATATTCACCGACTAAAATAAAATGCTCTCGTTCAGAGTTTGAGCACCAGAGCTTATCAGTATTCATAATAACGCTCGTCGATTTTCATAATTTCTCATAACGCGATACACATTTATGTTTGAGAAAATGATATCGGAGGCGCCAAACACCGTACGTACATACGCGATAACGGTGTGTTTTGTGGCTCTCCTCCACAGTGTTCAGTGTCGTATAATCTTCGGATGCGTGCTCAATGATTCGAACGGACATATATTATTTTTGTAGCGGAGGGTGTAAATATGATGTCGCAAACCCATTTGTTAGCGCCCCGTTTTCCGCCGGAGAGCGAGACTCCGGATTTTACCGGAAATCTCTGTGGCCCGATATGTCGCCCCGTATTTATTATCTTTGGTAGCTGTATTATAGCAAGAGCTAGAAACGTGACAAAGCGGCGGAGGATTTATTATTTTTTGTTTGTCGCCAGTTTCCCACAGGCATTTCGCAGTTATTGACCAATCCTTTATTATTTTTTTTCAAATCGAACTTAACTAATATTATTTAAAAAACTGTTTGTTCTCGTTTTTAAAGAAACCAAGAATGAGGATTATGTATTGGAAGTAAACACATATTTGATTGAAGTGATATAAAGGTAAAAAGTATTGGAAATTTCTCGCTGCTCACAAAACAGCTGAATAATATCACATGTTTTACAGGCGCATTTCTCAGTTTTTATTAAAATTCTTTTTGACAAATGCCACTTTATTGGAAATAAAAGGAAATAAATAAATGTATCTGGGAACAGTAAATTCTGATTGATAATTTTGTCTCAATCAGAAAGTTCGCTTAATATGCACTATGATATCATTAAATATAAATAAGTCTTATATATCTTATCTAAAATATTTAAAGAAGAACTAAAAGCTAAAAGAAATTTCTATAAGAATAGAAAATGCACTCTCTCTTTCTATTGAGAAATACTGTATGAAATATAAAAAGATGTTCTAAACTGTAATAAATATGATTTATTACAGTTTAAAACAGTTTTTACAATAGCTCTGAAAATTACAATGATTTAAAGCAGTTTAAGATAATTTTCTCGATTTATTGTTTAGCGAAAACTTCAATCACGTTAGTTTTCTAACAAGTTACTCAGCTAACCGCAGCCTAAAGGCTTATGGTGCTCACCCCGATATACATCTATACTACCCAGCCTAGAACCTCGCTGCCCTGTACCAGTCGGTACAGGTCTTTTGCTGCTTTGGTACCTAATGCTTCTGGGTCCACTGTGTCTCTCCAAAATGTATTGTCTTTTGCGGCACAAGGCCCTGCAATTGCAAATTACATGTCGGACAGTTTTTGGTTATTTTTCGCACAAGCGACAGTTAAGTTCTCTAATATAAACTTCAATTCTCTTCAGGTGTCATTTAACGGCCATGTAACCCTTCCTGACTGATATCACTTATATATCTAGTAATATTTTTATACTATGAAATTTGTAAACTTTTAGCTTTCTGATGTATTCTTTTTTGCTAATCCTGTTTACTGTTGCAAGCCAAGAAAGCAGTCAAACATTAATCTGTCAAAATTAGCTCTCTCAAAACAAAGAATTAACGTCTTTACAATAATTTTATAATTATTTTTAGTTTATTTTGATTGAATCCTGTTATACAATAGGCAACCTACTAACAAAAAACACTACTCTTATTAGATTGTACCAGAGTATATAGATAATTTAACAGTATAACTCAACGTACTAATGAGTCCTATTTTCATATGCTTTTCTGTTTTGGGGATATTTAGCAGATACATAGTATTTAGGAGAAACGATGACACCCAAAGTATACTGGTAATTTCAGAAAACTCTTATTTTTTTAAAAGAAATATTGAGCTAGGAAATAGTACGTAATAGTAAGGTAGTATAGTAAAAGTCGATACCTACATGTTAAGGTGACAAACAGTATTTAAATCAAAAGTTTGATACTAGGATTAGACAAATTTTAATAAAAATTGTTAAAAAAGTTAGAAAGGGTATTGTGAGGTCAACATGCTGAAAAATATAAGCATTCTCGTAAGCAACATTTAATAATACTTGAGCTAAAAAAACTGATTATTACAAATATGCGATGTGACCAAACAGAACGTCATTGGGTCACTCCTTCTTCTAAGATGATGGAAGATACTTACCCTTACACACATTATAAAGCTGTGGTAATAATATAGCGACGGCGATCCATGATATGCTTCTACGATAACAGTGAACCACCGAAAAAAAAATTATTGATACTTAGGCAATTTTAAGACCGGCGTTAGCACTGCAGCGCATTGGATTACTTATCAGGCATATATGTATATATTACCTGCGTTTGGTTCAAATCTTAGCCAGAATGACAAAATATTGTTTATTTGGTGATAATCTATCTGTATTTTAAGGTCCAGCGACAAATTTCCCTAATGGATAAAAGCCTAATTAAATTCCTTTTTTAACACAAAAAAAACCTCAAACTTACTTTAGAAAAATAGTTATCCAAGGTCTTCCTTATCTTCCCTTTGGATAAGTAAGTGGACATTAATAACTTATGGCCGACCTCAAAGAATTCGAAGAATTCTCCTACCGAGTCCTACTCGCTCTATCATGTGGCTCTGCGCTAGCTAGAAAGCGGGGGAATTCCCTCTAGCATCCGCAAAGTGGTAAAGTCAAGTGGTGAAGTGCGGATCGGACAGCGAATATCTAGCGAAATTGTCCTGCCTTCGGTTGGCCTTCCAGAATTTGCTGGACTCGTCGAAATATTAATGGTTTGGCACTTTAACAATTTTTGTTGAAACATAGCGCACCATCTAAGAATCATGCGTCAAAACATAAATTGAGATCATTGAGTATGAAACAGTACAACTTTATGCCGTGGCGCCACCTGAAAAATGGATAATAATCCAATAATTATCAGCCAAGTAAGACATTAAAAAAGTCTACGTGCTCCAAAATATTAGCTTCTTTGCAAACAACACTTTAAAAAAAGTTGTAACTTACTAACGCGGGGAGAAAAATGAAAGAATATTTAAAATTGCACGTAATTTAATCACACCCAAGCTAAATCCGATGATTACAAATATGCGATCCAAGCATTTTTATACTACATAATTTATAGATTAGAAAATTCAAGAGTAGTTCAAACATTCAAGATTCATGCCTTAAAATATAGCTCAATAGAAAGTAATTAAACAAAACGCCATTCGGCCAATTCTAAGAGGAAGGTAGATACTAAAGCTTGTTGTGGTAAAAATAATATGGCGATATGCATCTACGTAAAACTATGATAAAGGTGAACCTCCTAAAAGAAATTATTAATAATTAAATAATTTTAAGACGGGCTTTGTCACGGCAGCGCAATATGTTAGTTACCTGTCATACGATGGTGGAGTCTTTGATTCGAATATCAGCCATGATCGTTGCATTGGAAGAAATTCTTAAAAGCGACAGTATGAACTATGAACAGGTATACTTGATCTGAGAGCGACATATTTTTTACTGTCAGGGCATATCATCTGTGTTTCTTGTTCTATCTAATCTAGACTTGGAATCTAGAATTGGAAAACTACTGTAAGGTATGTTTTAAGAACATTACATTTATAATATAATAACATTTTGAACAAAGATGTTGATGAGAAATATGTTCACCCTGTTATAGGTCAGTCACACTTATACTTGTAGTCACAGAGTAACGTTTGACAGACTTCTTTTGAGCATCTCTCTCGAACAAAGTCTGAAACTATTAACAATTAGGAAAAATAGCTAATATAATAAGCAATTCATTGTTATACCACTTTTTATGTAAATTTGAATATGCAACGATTTTAAAACATGTATTTATTAAAATGGCTTTCATTTATCACATATGTTGATTTAAGACTAGGATTCTCTTCAATCAACGATATAAGGTAAAGCGAAATTAAACTACGTTCTTAATAATTGTTATCAGTTCCTTACTGTTTTTTTTGGACTTTGTTTTTTTAATATCTAATTTTTTAAATTTTAATCTAGAGCTATACTTATATCTATACAATCTGACATCCCTAAAACTTGACCTTGTTCCTCCACTGAACTGAGTAGGTGGTTGACCTGGTCAGGGCTGCTGGGAATTTTATGGTTTTGAACAAAATGTCTACTCTTTCCTACTCTGAATACCAAATCTCTTGCATCTTTAAAGGTAGACCTAGTGAAAATAAAGTTTTTGGGGCATTTTGTGGCAACTGCTATAAAGCTATCTGTAAGAGATGCTCTAAGTTGACAACAACTGAAACGCATGCAGTCAGTCAGAGATAAAGTCATTCTTTTTTTCTGCACTCATTGCAAATCAAATCTCGGTGACTGCCTAATTTGGATAAATTAGGCGATTTAGGATAAAATTATTGAGTAAAATTATTAGATAATATTATTATAAGCCACAATATTGTGGATAAAATATTGTGGCTTATGACAAACTTAAAGTAGAGATCGTTAAAAAAGACACAAGTATTATGGTTTTAAATCAACAACTTGAAGACCTTAGACAGGACGAAATACGAAAATTAGAGAGGGCTAATCATGAAAAGGATATTTTTATAAAAGGACTACAAAGACGTATACAAGACTTTGAGGATGCAGCTATCAACACTGAACGGAACTGCAAGGAAATAATAAAATCCCTTAAAGTTGATAAAATTAGGCTGAATAAGGAATCTTATCTCTTATACAACAAAATAAAAAACTACAAGATGAAACGCAATCCTTTCACGAAAAGTTGTCAAAATTTAATAAAGAACTGACTGATTATAGAATCATGATAAGTGAAATGAAAATTATTATTGAAACTTTGACAAAGGAAAACAAAACTTACGTAAATGATTTGAAAAAACTTTCCTTTGACCTATTCAACATGCGTGATTCTCTCAACCACCCAGTCCAATGCAGATCTTCTTCACCCTCTACTGCTCAATTGAACTCCAAAATTACTGATTCTCCTGACAAATGCATGGAAAATGTAACAGGTGTGCAACAGGTATAAAATAAAAACAGAATCATTATTCTTACTGATGATTTTGGAAGAAATATCTACTTCTACTCATCGAGAGAACTCGCAAACTTTAAAATACAAGTAATAAGTAAACCATTTTCACACTTAAAAATTCAGAGATTAAAAATGAAGAATTCAAGAAAATTATAATCTGAGACCATTGACTTTGTGTCCCTCCAACCTCTGAATTTTTATTATTAAGAGGTCTCTCTGAGAAAAATGGACTACTTTTTTGATTTAATACACACTTGTGACTGTTATGTCTACGATTTGACTATAAAAGATTTCTTAATAGTTCTAGCTGGCGTAAATGATAGCTTCATTAAGATTTCTTACATAACTTTGTTAGCTAATAAGTGTTTCAAGACAAATCTAATTGTTTGCAATCTTCCTATTCATTCAAAGAATTGCGACGGTCTTGATTCCCACTATAAAAAAATATATGCACTATTAATAACAAACTGTTCTTTGTTGTTAATAACTTAAAGAGATTCTCAAATAATATCGATTTTTTGGATCTACTTAATAAATTTTCTAATAAAGGCTTTTTAATCACACCATTTACCTTAACAAAAAAGGATTGGGCAAGTTGGGAAGAATGGTTAAGTATATTGTTGAAAATTTCACCCCTGTTAAAAATACTAACCTTATATATGTATATATATGTATTCAACCTGACACAAACGTTTACCCCCAAGCATCAAATAATCCAACTCTCTTTACTTCAACTCATGATGATAAGTCTTACATCAGAAACCAATACCATGAAAATTTTTTATAAATAACGCCTGGGCTCCCAATAGTTCAAAAAATAGTTACTACACATGTCATTTTTACTTTTAAATATTTAGTCGCTTAGAAATAAATCAAATAAATTTGAAATCTTTATAAATACTTTGAGTTTACCGGATATATTACTTTTAACTCAATACTGGCTAAGACCCGAAGAGCCCTGTTTTATAACAAACTATACGGTAGTTGCTGCTTACTGCAGAAAAGTGTTGGGTCATGGTGGCACTATGATTCTAGCAAATAATAATATTTTAAAGAAATTTGATATAACTACTTTTAAAAGGTTTGATTCATATATTACTAAGAGTAAATTTAAATTTTCTGTGGTTTATGTAAAAGCTCTTAACTTTCATATTATATGTATTTACCGTTCTTCCAGATGTAATACTGGGGAGTTTCTGACACTCTTTGAAATGTTTTTGACACTATTGCCAGTAGGAGCAAAGTTAATCGTTTGTGGCGATCTTAATATTGATTATCTATCAGATCCGCATGAATCTGATAGATAAGCCTAAAAAATCTGCTGGCTTCTTTTAATCTACAAATGGTTATTTAACAACCAACAAGGATCACATCATGCTCCCAAACATTAATTGATTATAATATTTGTTTAACTTTGGTCTCTGAGCTAAATTATGTTGTCTAGGTTATTCCTTCTGGGTTGTTCGATCACAAGTCAATTCTGGCTAGGGTAAGCGTACCGAAAATATAGAGGGAAAAAAATTAAATTCGGTAGAGTCTACAGTGAAGCGAATTTTAGACGCTTTCGAAATGTATGCAATAATACTGATTGGATGGCGCTGTATCGTTCTTTTGTTCCTCTTAACCACTTTAGTGACTTTGTTTTGAACATTTTCAATACGAGTTTTCGTACGAAAAAAAATAAAAATAAAGCCTATGAAACCATGGATTACACATGGTTTTAAAACCTCAACAACTACACTTTAAGAAAATATACCACTAAACTCTGGATTCATACTTATTCTAATAATTTACATAAAGAAGGATTTATAGAAAAACAATACGAAATGCTAAGCAACTTAATTATGAAAATAGATTCTATAAAGCTCGCAATAAAGCAAAGGAAAACTGGAGTATTATTAATAAACTAAGAGATAAATGCTCAAAGTCAGGTGAGTTTCCTATCAATGCAGATAATCTTAATCAGTTCTACTGCTCAATAGCAGCAAGACTCAAAAATAAAATAAATCCTGAAATAGATCCCCTATCGTATACTTATAATATCTTTGTACAACAATCATTTTATTTGACACATACTGATTTATATGAAATCAAAAAACTGTTAAACAAAATAAAAAAACATCTGGGATTGATGGACTGTCCCTCAATCCCATGTCCTGGACTGATAAAGCTCTTGGCTTGCTTCATGCTATAAATGTTTCTTTTGATACTGCAACATTTCTAAGTAATCTTAAGGTTTCCCTTGTGACACCTCTCTCGAAAGGTGGCGAACCAAATGACCCCATAAATTACAGACCACTTTCACTTTTGCTCTGCTCTAAGGTCATTGAGAAACTGGTCAAAGTAAGAATTCTTTCCTAACTAAAAATAACATATTAAGTGAATGTCAATTTAGTTTTCAAGACCGCACTAGCACGAGTGATGCAATGTTTGCATATCTGGAAAAATTATACTTGAGCTTGAATGATGGTCAGTTTGCTGCAGCAGTATTTTGTGACTTCTCTAAATCGTTTGACTGTGTCAACCATGGAATACTGCACGGCTTAATAATTGTTTAGGGGAGTTGCTCTAGAATGGTTTAAATCCTTTTTGTCAGATAGAAAACAGTCTATTCGGTCAAATGGCACTTTTTCTGAACTTCGTGTAGTGAGCCATGAAGTTCCTCAGGGTTCGGTTCTCGGTCCCATTCTATTTCTATTATATATAAATGACCTAGCGTCTCTCCAGATAAGAGGATTTTTCACTATTTTTGTAGATGACACCACCATCTTATGAGTAGACAATAATAAAAGCAACTAATTAACAGAAACACTGAAGAAACAAAAAAAACTGAAGATTTATTAATGATAAAATAGTGATGTGATGCTAATCTATAAATAAGACTAAATTGTTAAGTTATAAGTTTTTTATGTTCGGACCAGTTAATAATTGACAACAAAGAATTGGTGGAAGTGAATAATTTCAACAGATTTCTTGAAATTGTTATTGATGATAAACTGAAGTTTTGTGACCATATATCAACATTGAGGCAAAAACTGGTTAGAGGATGTTATGCTCTAAGAGTGATTTCAAATGAAGTGGAATTGGAATCTGCAAAATCAGTCTACTTTTTTTTGATTGAATGTCACCTACGGTACCGAATTGCATTTTGGGGTTGCTGCAGTTTTCTTGATCTTCTTTTTTAACTCTCTTACTCCGGCTTTTTAACTCTGTGTTTGTTTTGCAAAAAAGAGTAATTAGATATATGTGTCATAAACCTCCACAGGACTCATGTAGACTCCTATTTAAAGATTTAAAGATACTTACCTTATGTTGCTCGTTTATTGTGGAGTTTGCTTACTTAATATATAAAAAACATATATCGTATCTTGTAAATAATGGCTTCTTAAAACAGTAAAATACCAGATAAAATTACAATATTCCAATGCCCATCCCGAAAAGTGAATTAACATGGAATTCCTTTATATACTTGAGCATAAAAGTTTTTAACCGTATCCCAAATTGCATCAAAGCCTCTAAAAAGTCCTTAACGGAACTGCTTAAAAGCAAGTATTTTTACAGCCTAACAGAGTTTTTTGAAGATAATTTGGAATAGGCCCAAAGGACATAATTAGTTTTTAATAAAGATTTAAAGGTTTAATTTTTTATCATGTTATATTTTATATTATTTTTGTGATGTTACTCTCAGAAAATTAAACTCATTTCATCTTGAATTAATTAAATTTTGTATTATAATTGTTTATGCTAGCATGTTGAAGCTTATATTTATGTGTATTTATGGTAATGAAGCATGTTTTGAATTTGAATTTGAATACTTTTTATTATTTTTATAGATTGGTGTTTTTTTATGATCTAAAAGACGTAGACTGTGTGGTATGTAAAGTATTGTAATAAACTCTCTACATTTATCATACTAATATCACTTTTATTCCAATTTTAAAAAATGTATTAGATTTTTGAAATTAAATTATAATATTCGCATGAAAATTGAGGCATGCGAATAATAGACACTTTAATCAGAAAAATGTAATTTTCTATTAAAGTATGTAAACTTCAAAGTGGTCTAAGAGATAAGGAGGAAAGCCGTGGTATTTTTAAACGAAAATATTGTCTTCAAGAAGAAGTATGCTTGTTATTGTTGCACACTCCATTAAACATACTTTATCACATTCATCATATGAAGTATGAAGTAATTCTTGTATTTGGTTAACTGAAAAATGTATTCGATACAATTTATTACCAGTGTAATAAGAATTTGTTTCAAGTATGCGTGCACCAGCAGCCAATATACAAAGGGAACATCTTGATAGTAAAACACAGTAACGAGCTTGTTGCTACTCAGGACAACCAGTAAATATGTACTTAAAAGACTTTGATGTATTTTTGACTATTAATCAAGTGAATATGTAAAGCACAGCGTCATATCTAACATAAATGACATATAAGCGGTGAATCCCCAAAAAAAGAAGCAGGATGAGTGTATCTCGCTAGTTAGTCTCGATAAGCACTCTCTCCTCTCTCTCGATTTCTCTTTTTTTTCATCACCCAATACACCAGTGGCGGCTCGCGGGTTATGCGATGAGGTCGGCAGCGGCAGGCATTTAAAAAAAATCTCGTAAGAAAAGTGTAAAAAAATATGTACTATAATAATCATCATAGGAGATTTTCGTTTTTTTGTTCTTTTTTTAATATTTTTTTGTTGTTTTATAGTTTTTTTGGTTTTATATTTTTTTTCGAGTTTTTTATTTTTTTATATTATTTTTTGCTTTTATTTTTGATTTATACTTATTACCTAAATATGCTAATAAATTAACTCTAGCGTACGTTGCCTAGAGGTCGCAAAATGGTTTATTACGTCGCGTCGTGATTTTAAAAGTTTTTTTTCTATTGAAAGTTGAGATAAATTTGAGATTCTTTCCTGATTCATTGTACTTCTGCAGTAAATTTTTACCGCTTTAAAACAAGAAAAATCTCGTTCGTTTAAAGCAGAGGTGAGTGGCAGTGACAGAATTATTGACATTTTTGAATAAATAATGTCAGTCGACAGTGGTAATGTCAGTGGTTTTGGACAATTGTGAATATTAGGTCTGTCTGGGTAAAACCTTTTTAAAAATACTTAAAAGAACATTAAAAAAGTAATCATTCAATAACCTTTTTAGGCTAATTGCTTCGCGGATTGATATGTCATCATTTTCAAAATCGTCACCCTCAATAATTCAAAAACCCCAAATAAGTCAAAAACTTTTAATAGCTGCTTCTGTAAATCTATTACAGCAAAAACTAATCGAGATTTAAAGTTCCATCGGGTTTGAGAAACTGTTGTGAGAAGGAATCTTTCTCAAAACAACTTGGTCTAAAACATTAGCGCGTTTGGGCGATGTTGAGAAAAAAGAGGCAAATCCGGATCAATTGGCAAAAAAATACATTCTTTAATTTTTTTACAAATATTTTGAAGAACTAAGTTCATTCGGTGGGCATGATAATAAGTAAATAACGCTTGTGGTGCAATAGTTTTAATTTTTGCTTGTAAACCATTTAATCCGCCTGACATTACTGCAGCCCCATCATAAGTTTATTCTACTAATTTATTTTTTAGATCGAAATTTTTGAATCCGTCCTTAATAATGGTGAAAACATGTTCTGCCTTGTGACTCTTGCTAATGTCGGTAAAACCTAAAAACCTTTCATAAATTTCACCGCATATCGCCCAATAATCGATAATTGTGAATGGCAAGATATGTCGGTGGTTTCATCTACCTCTAAGGAAAAACAAATGGCTTCATTAATCTCGGATTCTATAACGTTATTTAAAATGATTTACGGACTCTATTAGTTCATTTTGAACAGTTTTAGATAGGCCATTAAAAGTTTTCGAATCCGATAAACATTCTAAATCGTATTTATTTAACAATTTAATAAGCGAAACGAAAATTCTTGATAACTTAAAAAAAAAATACATCAATTAAGCGACGTGAAACTGCATGACTATTTTTAACCTTTTCATTGTGTCTAATAGCATTTTCATGCTGAGCATTGTCTAATGACATATACATGTTTTGTTTTTCGAATAAATTAAATTTTATTTGACAATATGTATGGTCTTTAGAAACGTCATCTTTTTGTAGCGCTGAATAACTCTTTTATTATACTTGATTTTGATTTTGCTTTGATGCTTTACGCCTTTACTAGTTGAAAATAAAATGCAAGGCCAACGAAAAAGCTTATTTTTGATTTCGCTACTGATTAGCCAACTGTACAGGGTGTCACCATGTTCATGCATTTCACACCATTTTATGGGGGATCTCTCTTATGCGTGGAGATAGAAACTTGAGGTTTTCGCGACAGTTTGCTACTTTTTTGTGAAACTTAATATGCCGTTGTCAAAACTTTGACAGCTGTCATAGTTTTTAATTTACAGGGTCTTTTTAAAAATTTTAGATTTTCGAACACTCCTCGTATCTTTCTTACTGTATAACATATTGAAGAAGTAAAAAGTAGTTTTGATAGGATTTTTGTCGTAGAATTTGATTCCGGCATTAATTTTATTTTAAGGTTTTTAACATAGTTTTCTTAAATGGAACACCCTGTATATTTATAGACCTTAAATTAGACCCTTAAATTTATTGGTCGTGTTTTACACCTTTCAAAACTAAGCAAATAAATAACGATTTTAGAAATTTAAATACAAATTTTGATTTTCTCTCAATTCTCAAGGCATCTTTTATAGCGCCACGCATATTTTGAATTGAATGATATCGCCTTTTGTAAACCTTATTTTGAAGATAGCCCCATAAAAAAAATCCAAAATCGAAAGGTCTGGGGGCCTAGGTGGCCACCGAACAGGTCCATTTGTCCCGATCCAATGATTGGGGAAATGTTCATCCAGCCAGTTTGTCATAGCTCGCGCATTGTACGCTGGAGCTCCATCTTGCTGGAAATATATATTTTGGACTTGAGCTAGACGAACGTTCTCTTGTAAAAATGTTATGCAGATTTTCCTGCGCCCAGTTTCGTGAATTATGTCTATTTAAAATTCTACTCCTTGCGAAAAATGCCTCGTCCGACCATATAACTTGTCTCTCAAAATTCCTGGTACCGCACCGGTCTACGAACCAATAACAAAATTGAAGGCGTCTTTGGGCATCGCCGGGGCGTAAATTGTGAACGAGCTTAAACTTATATGGCTTAAATTTATTTGTTTTGAGTATTCTTTGCACTCTCGATTTCGAAATTCCTACATCACGCTCTATTTTTCTACAGGAGTTTTCCGGACTTACAGGAACACTTGCTAGCACGTTAATAGTGTCTTCTTCAATTTGTAGGATATAATTTTTTGATCTTGGTTTTTTAAATGAACCATATTGTATTAAATTGTTTTTTATTTGGTTAAATAATCTTGTATTAGGCTGAGGCCTTTCTGGATCTATAATATAAAAAAAAATAGAATTAGAATTAATTCACGAAATTCTAAATTAAAAAATAAAATCTTACCTCTGGAAGTCAAGTTCAGCTGCTTCATCTGCGTTGTCATTACATTGGATATAGCTAGAAATCATATCATACTTATAACGATTTTCAAATCTATTTTGCATGGCCATTATTTTATTGCTTAAAAATTGATAAACACAAATTTATAAATTTTCAATAATTTAGAGTCTTGCGGCAGAATGTTTAAATTATTTATTGTTTCAAAGTTAAGCTAAGTTTCAATCATCTCTATGGTTACCGATTATTAAAAACTAGTATTTTGTTTTGCCCTTCGCAACAGCCAACTAGAAAAATATTTAAAAGTTTTGAAATATTACGTGCGATACAAATATACGACTATATTACGATTATAAGCACCTATTGAATTGAATTGTCGAACAGTGGGCTGCCAAGGTAGTTGTACATATAGGTCTGCTCATGGACCCGTCATGCCCCACCGGGGTGTACCAGAGCCCAACGGCCTTGAGAAACCGATAAGGCTCTCTGGTATGAACGACTTAAGTCACTCGGTACACTGAAAGTGTTAGAACCTGGCGCGCGTGAATGCTGGGCACTCCCCGACTACATGGTCAACGGTTTCATCCTCGTCACAGCACCATCGGCATTCCGGGTTGTCCGCAATACCGATAGTATGGAGATAGCTTCTTAAGTGCCAGTGACCGGTTAAAAGACCTATCACTAACCGAATTTCGCGTCTTTTTAGGCGTAGTAGATTTTTGGTGAGATAGGCAGAGGGCCCACCTATGTGTGCTTTGGCCTGTCTCATACCAGGGGACTCAGTCCATCTTCGGTGGGTCCAGTTGTCCAGCAGACCCTTCATTGACGCGACCGCAACGCATTTGGCGATACCAACTATGAGTTCCGGCCCCATCGGCACATTCGCGGATCATAGTCTGGCAAGAGAGTCCGCTTCCTCATTACCTGCATGGCCTGCGTGGTTAGGTATCCAGACGAGATGGACCCTGCAACCAACCTGCACCAGTTTTTTCAGGACTTTTATGCACTCTAGTACAAGCTTGGAGCTTACCTTTGCGGCCGTGATAGTCTTAATGGCAGCTCTGCTGCCCGAGCATATTGATACAAGTATTGCGGGTCCGCAGCTTAGGATTTTCTGTCCGCATTTTAATACAGCAAATACTTCGGCCTGGAAGACAGTGGTGTGCTCCCCCAGCGAGTATGCCCTACTGGTATGTGGGATCCCACCACAAAGCCCTGATCCAGCTCTGTTATTCATTCTAGAGCTATCTGTGTACCAGATGGTCCTCCTATTTAGCAATGCAGATCTGTTGGAATGCTGCCACTCCTCAGTCCTCTCTGCCTGCAATGTGCGTTACGAATCCCTCGCAGTCCACAGTCACTGGAGCCATGCAGTCACTGCCCATCAGAAGGAGAGGACATTCCTGTATGGCCCGTGACCAAATTTTTGCGTGACCGGTCTCGCCAGCACGTAGTTCGCCAAGACGTATAGCCTGTACGCAGTCCTCATTGCCTCGAATTGCACAACGAGGTCCCTAGCACCTATTAATTCATGGCCTACTACTCGTATGTATATCAAAATTTGTACTTAATTTTCTAAAATCATTATTTATTTGCTTATTTTTGAAAAAAAAGTGCATAGTATTATATATTTTTGAAAAGGGGAAAATACGACCAATTTAAGGATCTATAAATATACAGGGTGTTCCGTTTAAAAAAACTATATTTGTTTTTTTTTCTCAAAAATAAAAAATCTTACAATAAAACGGATATAGGAATCAAATTCTACGGAAAAAAAATTCTATCAAAAACATTTTTTCCTTTTTCAATATGTTATACAGTAATAAAGATACGAGGAGTGTTCGAAAAATAAAATTTTTTAAAAAGATCCTGTAGATTAAAAACTATGACAGCTGTCAAAGTTTTGACAACGTCATATTAAGTTGCACAAAAAAGTACTAAACTATCAAGAAAACCGCAAGTTTCTATCTCCACGCATAAGCTATACTCTATTTCAGAAGTGTGTAGAGCAATAAAACCTCATTAGGTATGCAAAAGTGGTACCTGGTGATCCACCAATATTGTATGCCACTACCTTAGTTGGGTATTAGTTCCAATGTAAAATTCTTTCTTTTCGTTGATTGCAGGTAGTGCCACCCGGTTTTGGGTCAATTTATGAGTTTTGCCCATTGTTACCCACTGATAAACATTGTAAACGGTTCGCCAAAGGCGTGCAACTGGGACTTGTTTCTTACCTTATAATTAATGTACTTAAATGCTATTTTATTTTAGAAAGTTACTTTTGTTTAAATGGAATAATATATTTTTTTCACAAATTTATTGAACATAATATGTAGAGTAAAACAGTTGAAAATGTCACTTTTGGATCTGGCACTTTTTGAACAGTGTATAACAATTTTAAATTATAATAGATTGTAGTCTTCTTCGTCATCTGACGAACTGTCATCACCTCTTGACATTATAATTAAAGGATCGACTGTCTGATCGATGAGGTTGTCAAGATCCCACATTTTGTCCTCTTGCTTAATTACATGCTGGACTGCTTTTCGCCAATTCTCTGGTGTCGCTTCCGTAATGGCTTGATCAAACAGTAGCTTAACATCTTTCATTTTAAAAGTCGTGTTTTGTCTTGCTACAAATCCTTTTACCTGCGCCCATATCAGTTCTATAGGATTTAGTTCGCAATGATATGGCGGTAAGCGCAGTACAGTTATATTATATTTTTGGGCTATATCTTCCACGGCGTATTTCATGAAACGAGTTTTGTGTAAGTTTGCTATTGCCAGCAGTTCTTTTTTTATCAAATTTGCTTCAAACGCAATACCTTGTGCAGTCAGCCAATCGATAATTTCTTGCTTTCTCCAACTTGAAGTTGGCGTCTTCTCTATTCGCCGTGAATGATAGCTTGCGTTATCCATAACCACCACCGAATTAGCCGGAAGAAATTTTATCAGTTCACCAAAATAGTCCTCGAAAACGCCGAGATAGAACAGACGAGTTCATGTCTTCATGGTAATCTCCTGTGCGAGTCGACTCAAAGGTTAGCAGACCTTCTTTTAAAAATCCCTCTTCGCTTCCAATATGTGTGATTATAAGTCTTTTTCCTTTTCCCGAAGGTACTTTAATACCCGTAGATAGGCCTTCTATGAAAGCTTGGCAAGCACTGGTTATATTTTTGTCTTGCCACATTTTTTGGACTATATAACCTTCGTTAATCCACGTCTCATCAAGATAAAAAACTTTCTTTTGCTCCCTGCGGTACTGCTTGATAATTCTCAAGTATTGTCGTCTCCAACAAACAATTTCGTCGCTCTCCAGTAGAAGTGCTTTGCGGTTATGCTTTTCCCA
Organism: Anthonomus grandis grandis; assembly: GCF_022605725.1. Lineage (NCBI taxonomy): Eukaryota > Metazoa > Arthropoda > Insecta > Coleoptera > Curculionidae > Anthonomus > Anthonomus grandis. The sequence continues at coordinate 21,097,081 of NC_065549.1, forward strand.
GGCAAAATCCATATTTTTTAAAGTTTTCTACTTATCAACGGAATACTGTCATCTCGGCCAAGCTCCATTAAAATTTTGTCTAGGGTGGGTATTTCCTTTTTAAAATAAAAAGAGTGAACTTTTCTTTAAATTATACATTTAGCATTTTCATCAAAGACTTTTGTAGGTCGTCCTGGCTTTTGCTTGGGAGATTCCACTTGACCTGCTACTTTTCTTTCCCGCAACAATTTGAAAATGGTGGACTTTCCAATTCCACTCATTCGAGAACATTTTTCAACAATTTCTTGCACAGTAAAACTAGGGTAATCATGTTTTATGCAATCATGTACATTTAAAATAATAACTTTTTCACTCAGCGATAGTGGAGAATTTTTAGTACATCTTTTCGTTGGACTGAATACCTCCATTTTTTAAATATTGGGATAATAATATTGTGATTACACTACAGCGTAGCAGTGACTACTAACGTTTAAAATATGATTTAAAAGTATTTATAGTCTGTATATATTACCTGACCCCATTTTTGCATGTTACAAAGCGTTAAAAGATAGGTACCTATACAAAAGGATTAAAAGTATTTATTTAGTATTTAATCTCTTTTAAAATAAAGCCATTTAATCCGTGAAAATTAAATTCATAAATATTATAAGTACCCGCGCCTATGAACTACCACGAAATGTAGCCAAACAGAACGGAATTCCCCAGTTTATTGCTCTATACACTTCTGAAATAGAGTATAGATACCCCATAAAATGCATGAAAATGGGACACCCTGTACTTAATATAGCAATTTTCCGAGAACGATCTGTTACTTCCCTTGCTCCCTGAACTGATATTATTGATGAGCCGGGACATTTTAGGTAATGGCCGCCCATAATTTTTTAATTTAATTTGGTCCTCATAAGTCGAAGATAAAAAGCTTTATTATACTAAATCTAAACTACAATATCGCTAATATTGTTAATTACATTTTCCGATATTATATCGGATTTACTATCTGTACTTACAATTTCTTTTTCTGCATGAAATTAATAAGTTTTTTTTTCAACTTTACCACCCTATAGTGTAAAATCTAAGACGCTTAGGACATTATCATAGGAACTTTTTTATTTGATTTTGTTTAAGAAATACGCCTCTAAATTTCGTCGCAATATTAAAAAAACACCCCGTATATATCAGGCGCGAAGGACCAACAATATGGTGCAGTTTATTTCTTCCTAGCTACTTTACTACTTACTTTCTAGTAAAGACCCTATTGATTGTTATGAGTGATTTGGCTGTATCACAATTGCCTGGTTATAACTAACTTAATTAAACTAATATAATCATGACGTCAAAGGGTAAAATAAATCAAAGAAGAAATCATATTAATCTTATTATTATGCTATGATTTGTTAGTTAGCTAAACTTTAAATTAATCATATCTACAGGCTTAAATCATCTTTCGTTATCATAAATGCGGTCTCGGATTAAAAAACTTAGGAGTTCATACGATATACAAAACTTATATGAGCCGTTCAGCGCAAAAGTGGTCTAACTCCCTTAATGTAGAAATTTAGAAAATTGATATTTTGCATCTGGATGAATTAAAAAATCACAGTAACATATTCTTTACTTTTTTGTACATATTTATAATAACCCTGTACTAAAATTTCATATGGTAACCATTTTTACTGATTGCGCCCATTAATTACATTTTTGCCGCCCAATGTCATTCTTTCAGTAAGTTTTATTTAAAAACATAGCAGAAAAGTGGTATAACTTGGAGAGTTATATCACTTTTCCTCGTAAAAGTTAACCAAATTTCACAAAACTGATGAACCAAAGAAAAATAATAGCTGTAGTATGTTTACTATAATATCTATTACTGATAAAAGTGTTCAAAAAATATAGAGCTTGAAGAGCAAAACATTACTACTACTTATCTTACATACTAAACTTACAGTCTCTCCTTACTGTAAGAACAAATTATTAAATAAATTAATCTTCATTAGAATCGGATAATGGACCACTGTCAACAGCATCTTCTTTTGTCAGTAAGTCCAGGAAGAACTGATGCTGAATCGGGGGAATCCACTGAAGAAGTTCTATCATATCTTTTTTCTTAGCTACAGTAACTGATCTACACACTACATACCATAACACAAAAAAACCTAACTAAACAAGAAAAAGCGAGTTTAATAGGACCTGGCGCGACATCGGAACAGCGTGGTGCCTTGACTTATACCACTATTTCAGCGAACGAATCCATTATGTTGAGAGGAATAACGTTAGGAAGCTCTTATCTTAGCTAAGTTAAAATTTTGACTTATACCAGTTTTCGACTGAATTTACCTGACCAGAATAATTAATGGTATAACTCAAAAATTAAAAAATACTGACATATACCACTTTTCCTCTGAGCGGCTCATTTATATTCATAACTTATATATATTTATTATAAAATAACAGAAAGACAATTGTGGCGTACGTCCATATGGCCGTAGATAAAAGATGTTAATGTAGCAGAAAACAGTGGTAGAACATGTCAAAATTGACACTTCTAAATGTTTCAAATTGAATAAAATGAAAATCAATGCTTCATACTGAATTACAATAAATGTTCCAAGAATATGCAAATTGTTGACTCAATACTCCTGAAATTTTCACTAATACTACAGAATATTGTAATACTTTAAAACATGAAACATACTGCGCTATTAGGGTAAATATCATTAAAATCACACAAGGTAATTTTTAAGTTTCCTTAATGCATGATAGTTCTAGAATTTAAATTTTGCTAGAATTGCCCTTTTTTAACACTAAAAACCTTGGAGTTAGTGACGCTCAGATGTCCAGTGACAAATGTCATTTGCGAAACAATTAAAATTAAAAAATAAATTGATGACTAAAAACTTTTTTTAGTAGTTTCAAAGGGATTTTTGGTGATTGAAAAAGATTAATTTTTTTTAAATATATATATTTTTGAAAAAAAAGTGTTTAAAAATTATAAAAGTGTTAAGTACATTAAAAACATATAAAGATTGTATAGCTCTGAATCATACTAAACACAGCCTCCGTTTTAACGAAAGTACAAAATGCGTTTTGAACTAAACGGGGGGTGCGAGGCATTCGAGCGTTAGTAACAGCTGATGTCACTCGACTCCTTCCCCTACTGCCGCTAAATTCAGCGGTGCCAGAATTTTCATTAAAATTATTTGTGCTCTTTCCAGGGAATAACGCCATCATGCTATAATTTCATAAAATATGTATTCTGCTTCCTTATCTCTTACTCTGTTTTATATTATATTTTAATACTAATGGAAAGAAGGGGTTCCGAGCCAGAAATACTTACTCAATCTGAAGACAAAGGGTGCCATGTATAATGCAGCAGTTGGAATCGGAGAATATAAAGTAAAATTATATTAGTATTACAGATAATGGAGAACGGAGAATCTTTTTAAAATTAAAATAAAATTTTATATAATTTACCTTTTTACAAAAAATTATTCTGGGAAATATAGAATTCAAAAGTCAAAATGAGATAATAACTTAAAATTCAAAACATAACAAAGAAGGCATTATTATATATACAGTGACCGCCTAAAATTCCGCATAAATTCGATAAAAATTAGAGACATGATTTTTTGAGAAAACGCTCGGACCCATCGGTTTTTTTTTTTAAGTTGCGCATTATTTCACATAAACTTTTGTATACAGGGTGGAACAAAAAAAAAGATATGACCTCATCGGTAATTTTTTTAAATGGAATGCTATATTTTTTATTGCATTTATGAAATATAGGCGAAATTCCAAGCAAGTTTCGTATAACACACCTTATCTCAAAACTCAACTGTTTTAGAAATATTTACATTTAACCAACAAGAAAGCAAGTAAGTACATCTATTTACAAATTAAGATGAAATGGAGGATAAAATATTATAAACTGTGAAAACTCTTATTAATGTATCAAGAGTTCAGACTGATCCCCATTTACTTCTTGGCAGAAAGCAAGACGGTTTACAAACTCATGTAAAACACTATCAATTATTTCGGGTGATATACGTCTAATTTCATATCTAATTCTATTTTTCAAATCTTCTACGTTGTTTGGCTTCTCAATATAAACTTTACTTTTCAGGTACCCCCATAGAAAATAGTCGCAGGGATTTAGGTCTAGTGACCTGGCCGGCCACTCTTGGCCCTCTTCGTCCTATCCATCTTCCTGGGAACACTTATCTTTTTTTTGTTCCACCCTGTATACAAAAATTTATGTGAAATAATGCGCAACTTAAAATAAAAATCGACGGGTCCGAGCGTTTTCTCAAAAAATCATGTCTCTATTTTTTATCGAATTTATGCGGAACTTTAGGCGGTCACTGTATATCATCATAAATACAGGATTATCCTTATGAAGAAATGTGAATAAAAGATGCTGAAATTATTTGAAACTCTTAATTGAAACCTGAATTGATCCTGAAACTGTAGGTAAATTACAATTTTTGACAAATATTATTCACGTTCGTAATTATTATTGACTGGCCCTATTTATAGATACTTTAATAATATACGAAAGCAATTATTGAGCGTGGTGGTCTAATATTCCAAAGAGTAGACCATTACAACTTTATTTTGCATCCTCTTTGGTAATTCGTTATCTTGCGCAGTTTTTATTTAGGGTATTCTAGGACGAATAGTATATAGGATATACAAGATATCCATTTTCATACTTTCGCCTTAAATATCTCAAAATCTGATTGATTAAAAAATCGCTAAAATACATAAAAAAACTAAAAAAGTTTCACACTCTTTTATCACGAGGCTTTCAAAACCCTCCTGAAAAAAACAGTTTTGAGTTCTCCTTTAAGAAACTCTTTTAATGTTAAGAAGTATAAATAACAAAATAAAAATAATCCCAAAATAACTAGTCAATCTATAGGTTCTATCCCATCTATGTCGAAATTCATAATCTAATCATTGCCAGACATTACCTTATAACATGTTATTTGAAAACAATCATTAAAATTTGTTCTGATCTTTCTGACCTTTTTCTTGAGTATTTTAAATTTACCGAAAAAAACGGTTTACTGCACTTTGACCTCTGAACCATGTTTTTCAATAAACATACTTTGGCTCTCTAACAGTGCTACAGTTTAGTGACTTCTCGACGCTATTTCCAACAAATTAATATCAACTGGTATTTTTTACTTTTAGACAGCTAATTAATCTTTGAAAACAGGAAAAATATTTAATTACAGATGAGTAAAGACGTACACTATTCCTAATTTGAAAAGATTTTTATACATTTTACCAATATTATCTCACACTACCATGAAAGAAAAGTTTGGATTTCTTAATGGTCTCCTCACTTAAATCTACTTGCATATGTTGGATATCTGTTGAAAGTCTTGGATACTGCTGGGGAGTCACATACAATATACAGAAATTTACCTTAAGCCTCTGATAGGGTCAATCATGAAGCACCCCTTCGAAACTTAGAAACTATTGGTATCTTGAGATGTTCCAAGCTTTTAGAACTAATCAGTCATAATTAATTTGTATATAAATAAAAAAGAACTCTAGGGTTCTAGAGGTAGGACCCAAGTACAGATAATGGCTGTTTAATACATACTTACTTCGTTATAGTTATATTGATATTCTTGTTTGCAAAACAGTTTTGAATATAGCATAAATGTGTTTTTTAAAACTTTTGTATCACTCTTATCAGCAACTATTAAAAACAGTATAAAACTAGTATACAACAAATCTTAGTAATTTAGTAGTTTCTTCATTTTAAAAATTCCTCCTTTTTCCTCTACATTTCAAAAAATGTTATATGCTTCATTACTAAGAAATGTTTGCCTTATCACTACTTAGTCCTATGGTTGGAACGTTTGGTGTGACATTCAAATCACAAAACAGGTTTGCCACGAACCAAAACTCTTTATTTTATTCTCGACATTTTGCTTACGCTGTTAGCATCTTCAAGAGAAGATTAAAACTCTTAACTCTTCTTATTTTCGAAACACGTGTCGAGAGTAAAATAAAAAGTTTTGGTTAGTGGTGAAACGGTTTTGTAATTTATCACTTTTTTCCACTTTTTTTTCAGTTTAATTTTATAGGTACCACTGTGTCTGAGAGAAAATAATGATATTTAAATTTACTTAATTCATTACATTAAAAGATCACATGCATTTGGAGAATCACGACTTTAATTCTAAATAAATAGATTATCGTTGACGGCAACTATAAGTGGAGCTGATGTTTGTTGAAGCAGGTATGAACAAATCTCATCTTATCCAGATAAAAGAAATTTATTTCCGAAATAATCCTCTTTAAGTTTAGGATTTACTGTGCTGTTTCATCTTCATTTTTATGAATACTATAAATAAGCCAAGATAGTTCAATTTATATCAGTAAATAGTCAATAGTATTGGTTTGAAATCATTTAATTTAAAAACTGACTGACTTCTAGTTTTAGGTACAAGATTATAAAGATAACCAGAGAGCGCTTCATAAAAATTTGACCTTCACAATTAATTAGATATTTGGCATAATATGGCCCATATTATGGCCATAATAGGAGTCACAATCGCTAAAGTACGGACCAAGTTTTATTTCTTCTACGAATGTATTATTATAGAAATATGTGAAATAAATCTTACTTATTACAAAAATATCTGTCTACTTAATAATCCAAAGGAATTCCAATTAATTGATTTTAAATAATATGTAAATATCTTAATACATATCTGGACTCCTAAATACTAAAGATAAAAATATCTATTTTAAAAAATATAAACCACTAAGTATTTGTATGTTTACTATTCTCTGGTGAATGAAACAAAACCTTCTGACAGTCACTATTATCAGGGCAACTATTTTCCCATACTTAATACGTATTAACATATCAGTTGACAATCAAATAAGTAACAGATTGGCTAACATACGCGGCCTATTGAACGGGGCACATCTCCCCAGAGAGAGAATCCAGAGACTGGAGCTTTGGTCGATAATAAACCAATGAGATAGTGACCATAGATAAGCAACAATGACAAGATAGAATAAGTAGATAAGGGTGAGTGAGGACATCATCCCCCATAACAATACCCGCTGACAACTTCATTACGCACTGTGACGTATATTAATACAGGGGTCAAAATCTCTTATCATTTTGATGAGTTTTTAAATATTCTGATGAGTGACAACCAAAAGTTATTTAATGCATAAATTTAGCTGAAAAAAGGTAAATAGCATTAGATACAAATTAAGATTTAACTTTTCATGCTTGTAATAACTTTTTCCAAAAAGTCAAATAATTTCATGTTTTTAATTAAGAAATATATTTTGGTAAAACAAATTGTTTGTTTTAGGGTAATTTTCTGCTACTTTTTCATTCACAACATGTTCCATTTTTTTAAAAGGTATTTGATATCCGATTAAGAATTTAGGGAGCTTAGTTGAAATGAGAGAGAATTCTATTTCAAAAGTGATACAGAAAGGAAACATAATGTACTGCTTCCAAGCATCTTATTATTTCTCAAAAATAAAATAACAATTATTGGATCCATACAAATACTCTGACCTCCTAATATCGATGATACAACTATGAACGAGGTTACGACTTTCAGTATTAAGATTTTTCTTTAGTATAAAAACATATTTTAATACTTTTCTCTAGTAATTCTTTGGTGGTCGTCTTTTCAAATGCTTTAAAAGTATCCTAAAAGCATAAGAGAAAGGGGAAGGATTAACGTCCTGGAAAATACTACAATATGATTTGCAATAACTGTCAGACTTTACCGACAGAGTGAGCAAAATAATATTTATATTTCACAGGGAAATTCAATAGAGACCTTTTTTGTCAAAATAAATAAATTAGCAGCCAATTGTCGGTCGGTACGAATCTCCAATCGTGTGTAGACTAAAAATAAACTCTATTCTACATATATGTGTATATACTCTAGATATAAGCAATAATCAAAATGTCAGGGTTGAATGTTATATGATATTATATATCTCTTAGTAATGCTTACCATATCTATACTTGACGGACTAAAGACTTTTATATTCTATTGTAAGTTATGTAAGTATTGTAAGTTCTAGGTATTTCTCTCTCTCCACATTACCTGTTTTTAGTTCTCTGAAGAGCTCTCTAATCTGACTGATGCCACATTGGCTGATGCAAGATGATTAAATTCAGTAGAGATACTATCCAGTATGAGTAAACTTTCTGTAGATAAAATTTCAGAAAAAATATGGGTCTAATGTTATTTAGGTAGTTCAAGAAGTCTTTTAGAACATTTTTGTTTATATCCCATATAACGAAAACACCATTTTTATAACGAAGGTATAACTTGAGCTTATGCTATTCAGTGTTGAGTACTCAGTGTTTGTTTTTCAAACCATTACATATAAATATTTACTATGACTTGAAATAAAGAAGAACGGTTTACAAGTTGAAAGTAAAAGTCATCCAAAAGCTACATTATTTCAGCAACAGTGTAATACGAGTTGTGAAAGCCATGTCCTTGACTTTGCTCATGACTTTCCACATCTTCAAGTTTTTGGGACTGATATTAACTGATAAAAGTAGAAGTTTTAGTACATCGCATAGTTTTTTGTCTGATCACTATTACAAATTTAAGTTGTTGTAACGCCTAGGTGTAAAATATTTACCCGTGGGGGTTAGTTATCACTTATGATTGTAAATATTATTCAAAAAGGTAAATTAAATAACCTTAAATACTACAATACCTAACCTATTAACACTTAACAATCTATGAAAAAAGATTATATTACCTACTTAAATTCCTAGAAAAATGAGAAGAAAATATTATATTTGTTGTGCACATACTTTTTACATTCTTTGCTATTTATTGTTTGTTTTTTAGTTCTTTTAACTCAGGTGGTAGAACATTATATATTTTTGGTGCAAGTTAAACTAAAAATTTTAGGTTAATACTTTTGAAATTATTTGGTATGCTTAAGTTACCTCTAGCTCTTAGTCTTGTACTATGATTGTGATTTATTTGGTTTTTAATAATATCATTGTTGTAAATGTGTGAACAAGTTGATGTTATATATAAAGTTCTGTGGTGGTTTGTCCAGTAAATAGATATTCTCTGAGGTAAAGTTTTGGCTTATTGTACATAGTTTTTAAAATATACTTATGTACAATATTTAATATAGCTTATACAATATGCATTATTTTATAAGCCTCCCCGTACCAAAATGCCATATCTCAAAATTGACTTAGTTAAGAATTTATAAATGATAATAGATTCATTTGAATCTAAAATGTTCTGATAACATAAAATTTGTAAATTAACTTTTTAAGTCTATTTGCTAGATATTCTATATGTACGCCATTTAAGATTTTGATTAATAAATATTCCAAGGTATTGAGTCTATGAAACTTCCTTAATTTGATAATTATTTTCAATTGAAAAATATGAAAAATTCGATCTGTTTACCTCAGTAAGAGAAAAAGCAATGTAATTTGCTACATTTAGGCTTATTCTACATTTAGGCTTATTCTAACGCACTAGGTAATATCGCAAACATATGACATTTGCCAACAGATTATATGATTAACCTAGTCATTAGAAATACTACTGCCCCATCTTCATGCTTAATAATGCTCAAATATACAGGGTGTTTATTTGAAAACTTCCCACTACGGATTTATCGAAAACTACTGTTTAAAAAAAAACGCCGAAATACGTCAAAAGGTTTGTCAAGGGGGACAACTTTCTAAACTAAAATTACTTCACCCCTTGGCCCCCACGGTCATCCTCTTAAAAATTGAAAATGGCAAGGGTTATTAAGTAATAGCTTGTTTAAAAGGTCTTTCGAAGTCTTTTATTAGGACGTTTGATTTCTTTAAATCGGTCGATTCGTTCGAGAAAATTAGAAAAATCTTTGCTTATCTTAATTTGTTCAGATAGAAAACAAAAACATAAAAATATCAGTTTTTATTTCAATAAGTATTCAAAATGTTGCCCGTTTTTGGCCAAACAATGATATAGGCGATGTTCAAATTCCTGACGGACATTTTCAAAAACATGTGGGATATCATAGCAGCTGTCGATGATGCGTTGACGAAGTTCATCCAAACTTTCAAGTTAACACAATAGATTTTAAGTAACCCCATAGGAAAAAGTCTAACGGTTATATCAGGAGATCTAGCAGGCCATTCTATAGGCCCCCTTCGCTCTATCAATTTATCTGAAAACTCGTCGTCTAGCCATTGCCGAATAGAAAGAACATAGTGAGGAGGAGCGCCGTCTTGCTGGAAATATATTTCAGCCTCATTAAGTATAGGGTTTCCATCATTATCGATTTGGTTTTTAATGGATTCAGTGATAAGCGGATTGATGGTATTTTCCAACATATCCAAATAAATGTCTCCATTTAAATTTCCGTTAATAAATAATAGCCCAATCACTTTATTTCCTAAAATGCCTGTCCATATATTGATTTTTTGAGGGTACTGGGTATGCCCTTCTACAAATGCATGAGGATTTTCATTGCTTCAATATCTACAGTTATGCTTATTAACAAATCCATTTAGATAAAATGTGCATTCATCGCTGAAACAGATATTCTTTACATGAATAGTATTACCATTAATCGCTTCAGTAATTTTTTCACAAAACTCAACTCGCCTATCGAAATCGTCTTTGGTTAACTCTTGCAATATTTTCATTTTGAATAAACGAAATTTATGAAGTTTGGTAACCGTATGAACAGAGCCTAATGAAATACCAGTGGCAGCAACAATTTTGCGTAATGAAGTATTAGGATTGATTCCAAAATGACCCAAAACTTCAACTTGAGCGGCTTCATCCAAAATTGGCCGATGATCACGTTTTTTATTTGCAACAGATCCAGTTTCAGTAAACTTAGTAACAAGGTCCAAAACAAACCTATGCAAAGTTATCTTCTCCGGATGTCTGGCGTTAAACGTGACGGCAGTTTGCCGAGCACATTGATTTTGAGCACCATAAATTAGAATAATTTCCACTCTTTCGGCTAGTGTGGCCATTTTGGAAGTAAAATCTCCAATTCAACAAATAAATTTTCACTATTCCAAGACTGTCACAAATGTAACTGACGACAAAATAATTTTTTTATTTTCCTTAGCAACTATAAATAACTAAGCAGGTATAACAATAAATACAGTTCGCCCAGGATATCTGTGTTGATGAAAAGGATGCGGAAAAAAAATTCAGGTTGTTTAATTTTTGCACGTCTAATCTTCGGAATTGCTGTTTATATTGGTAGTTTTCGTTTTAAGTTATAAACGAATTGTAGATTTGGCAAACCCTAACGGGAAACATTTTGAACACTTATTGAAATAAAAACTGATATTTTCACGTTTTTTGTTTTCTATCTGAACAAATTAAGATAAACAAAGATTTTTCTAATTTTCTCGAAAACGAATCGACCGATTTCAAAAAATCAAACTTCAAAATCAAAGACTTCGAAAGACCTTTTAAACCAGCTCTTACTCAATACTCCTTGCCATTTAAAATTTTTAAGGGGATGACCCTGGGGGGCAGAGGGTGAAAGGAGGTGAAGTAATAATGATGTAATATTAATTTTCGGCGTTTTTTGAACAGTGGTTTTCGATAAATCCGTGGTGGGAAGTTTTGAAATGAACATCCTGTATACATTGTCATTGATTGTTTGAACCTTAACTACTTTAGTGCGATAACATGAATTGTATAAATATTTCTTATTTGAGTCTTAACAAGTATTTTTACAGTTTTTACGAAAATACTTCCGAAGCCAACTTGAGTTCGATTGCTAATCGGAGTCGCAGTTGCTAATGTTTTCCAATACCTAGGTCAAATGCAAAGGGAAGTCTAAAGAAGAACTGAAGCCAGAGGTGCTCTTTTATGGCACCGCTAATGTGTGGAGATTCGATGCCTAATCTAAGCTGTTTTCATATAGGTAATAGATTTCTCGGTTGATATTATATAGATTTTTATGGATTTGATAAACGAATTGATTATAAATTGGTTTTATCAAAGGTAATTTGATAACCTGTATTATTATAGCGATATTGCTTATTTATATTACTTTTTACTGCAGTTGCATAAAATATACCATGAGTCTCCAAAGATATTTTGTCTTGGCATACGACAATGAGACCATTCTCTGCATTCTTAGGTTCATACATTTTTGGCTAAAATATCAAAACCAAATGTTTCTATAATCTTGGAAATGGAAGATAAATAAAGAAAAATAGGTAGTATTTAAAAGCTTTTTTGCAGAAAGTTAAGCCAAATAGAAATTTGCCACTAGGAACACCTCAGAAGCATTACCAGATAATCTTAAATATTTTCTAAAGGATTTTTCATATAAAATTGGGTGACTTTTCTCTCCTAAGAATCGGTTGGTAGGAGAAATTTACCAGGAACCGACAAATTATTTAAGAACATAAATGGTTTGGCATCAGTAATATGGTACTGGGTAAAGGTACTTACACCATTAAGAGCAAATTGGAATCAATCTCATTAACAAGAGCATTTCATTTTGTTTTTATTTATTCAAGTAATTATCAATCAATCCATCCTAGAAATTATTAAGGCTTTAACTCTAACTCCTTAAAACATTGTATATATCAATATATATACAATATATATGCATCAATAAATAAAAACAATTATTTTGCCCTCAATATTCTCACATTTATCAACATTTCTTTAGCTGCTATCTTAAAAAGACAAACTCAAAAAGTCAAGAAAATATATGACTAAAAAAGTCGAACTCCCTAGAAGTAGTACAATATTAATTTTTTCCGTAACATAAGCTCGGTGACAGGTCATATTAAACTGGCAAGGCATAAATCTTATCTTGTTCCTGCAAGACTGGCTCCTTGAAATTGATCCCCGTGCTGTATATGTGGCCTTATATCTATCTATAAACAGGCACTCGTAAATTAACCCGATGGATCCGATGAAGAAAATTCATTTTCCAGTTGTTTGGCCCATCAGGAATCACTGGAGCGTGCAGAAAGTAGTCCCGAATCATTCCGGTTTCTTGTGGAAGTTTGCTGCTTTGCTTAATCACCCCCTCGCCAATTTTATAGGTATTTATGGCCTCTGTATATTTTGCTTTATTTCGAGAAATCTCTACCTTGAAATACGAGGACCGTTCCGAGTTGGAAAGTTGCTGAGTTTGTTTGTTTTTACCAGCAGGAATTATTGTTTCGCTTAAGTTTATTCGGGAATGGCGCAGATCCTTTTATTCGAGCTGTTTTTCAATTTAAATTTGCCAAACATATTTTTATAAAGCGATTAAATTATGTATGCAAACATCGCATTTTTTTTGTTTATTTACGTAGTTATAAACCAGGGCTTTGCGCATTGAAAATAGTAGAGTACTCTTTGAGGGAGAGAAATAAAATAATGCTTATGATCGTATGTAATTTGATATCCAAATTGTAGATCATAAGCATTAGCTATAGTTTAGGCATTTTTTATGTGTTTTTATAGCATACGGTTATTTTACTTTTTTAAACGTGTCTCTGGTATAGTAATCAAACTCTCTCAAATATTATGCTACCATAATTTCTTGTTGAAGGCATTCTCTAGAGATTGGACCTCCTTTAAAATCCATCTTGTGTAGATGTTTTAATATCGTTGTTACTGGTTTTCAGACAGTTCCAGATCATGATACGAAAAACACATGGGTTCGTCAAAAGTACAAGTTTGAGAAGACATCAGCATGTGCTTGTAGCTTCGGGCCAATATTTAATAATATTACAAGAATGCTTACTTTTGTAACTGCAAAGGCTTGAAAACGATATTCGTGCAACATAGTTTCAACAAAATATTGTGAAATTTCATATATCGAGTAACTCAATAGCAGTGGTAAATGAGGTATTACAAATGTCTAGGTATAATATTGTATATAATAATTTGAAAAGTCAGTCTTACTATTAAAAAGAATAAAAGAATAAAGAAAAGAATAAAGTCTTACTATTAAATAGAATTAAAAAGAAAGTCCGATCCTGTCTATTGACATTTGGTAACAATTTACTTTTTATTAGTTACCTATTTTTTATGTATTCACGTATTTAGAAGAAATATGAACTTAAATCTATAGCGATACCTTTAATAATATCTAATTCAATCTAAATCCGATAATTCTTAAATGCAATAATTTACTTAACGTATAATAGATTTTTTTATATACCCAGGACTGAGGTTTTATCTATCTACCTCTGAGCTAGTTTCTTCTTTTTAATATTTTACCTAACTTATTATTGAAATTAAAAATAACAGACCTATTTCTTGAATAAGAAAATAACAATTAATGAATTATAGTAAATCACAAATTCGCTTTTAGTTATAATAATAGTATCAGTAGTAATTGTAGTAAAGGTATTTCTGTAATGTCATCATAACTCTTAGGAGAATATAGCTTCTGCTAAAAAATTAAATGAGTTACTGAAATATTTTGTCAAGTTTATATTGCTCCTGATTAGTAATGCACGACAGGTTATCCTTGTCTGTCCAGATGTTTAGAAAATTACCTTTCAACCACAAAATATGTTGTTCAATAATATTAATTAATGCCTGTCAGTAGTTCTACGTATTTGATATAAGTGATTGAATACCTTTATGAATCTATAGAAAATAGTCTTTTCTGTTAAAGTCAATGTAGAAATGTGCGGGGGTAAGTTAAACTGATGCTTTATATATTTGGGATTTTCTATTATAAACTGATCCTGATGTTTTAGTAAAACGTTAGCAGATTTCATTATATCTAAATTCGTAGTAGTAATAATACTCTCTTGGATGCATAGAGATTTGATTTGACTTCTCGTTACCCTGCAGATATAGATCATGATAGACGATAATAGCAATCATGTCAAAAAAGTCTGACGTACCAACTGATAGATCAACTTTCTGAGTTCTTACCCTGAGCAAAACAAGACTAATAATATTGTTAAACTTAAGATTATTATTTATGATTAGTCATAATAATCAATGGAAAGTCTGCAATTATAAAATTTGGTTTCACCTTTAAAACAAAAAGCGACATTATCGACAGGAGTGCAAAGACTTGCTGTCAGAACCATGTTATAGAATGATCCTGTCATCATCAAATAAAAAATAGCTCGCATATCAAAACTAACATTTTACCCAACCCACAATAGAACACTGTGAAACTGCTTAAGCCTCTAAGAAATAATCAAATCATATAAAACCCATACAAACCTGTTGACAACGATTCCTTTTCTAAGAAGAGACAAAAACCAAGAGACTAAGTCCTATATAAAATTTCCTCATTAAAGTCTCAATACAAATATAATCAACCAACGGAATTAATAATAGTCACACAGAATATAAAGAATGTTTTATATGGTCGTACTCATACTTATCCTCTCCTGAAAGCTGAATTATTATACAATAAGAATTATGAGTTTTTTGATCTTAGAAATCACCCTACATATAACCCAAGTTTATAATTAACTTAGACATAATTGTAACCAATAAGTATAAAATTCACTATTTTTTGTCGGATATAATAAAGGGTGATTCAAATTGAGTTTCCACATTACAATATTTTTTTTTTGAAACGCTACTGAATTTGTCAACGGCAACGTGACATTTCTAACGTCAAAATATAAACAATACAGTCATGGAGCAATATACGACCGAACAACGTGTTAAAATTATCCAAGCCTATTATGAAAACGGCCGATCAAGGAAAAATACATTTCGTGCTTTACGTGAATTTTTTGGCGAACAAAATCGGCCTTGTGAGAAGACAATTTGGAATTTGGTACAAAAATTCGAGCAAACTGGATCCGTCGCTAACATCAAAACTCCTAGGCATGCTCGTAGAGGTCGGTCGGAACACAATATTGCTATTGTTGCCAAAAGTGTGAACGAAAATCCAAGAACATCGATTCGTCATCGATCGCAGCAACTGGACCTTACATATTCCACTACACAGCGGATTTTAACAAAAGATTTGCAGTTACACCCATACAGAGTCCAAATAACGCAGGTATTGAAGCCTAGGGACCATCAACAGCGCCGTGTATTTGCCGAATGGATAAGAGAACAAGGGGCAAATTTTCCAATGAAAATAATCTTTAGCGATGAGGCACATTTTCACCTTGGGGGCTTCGTAAATACTCACAATTGCCGTATTTGGGGATTAGAAAATCCAAGACAGATTGTTGAAGTGAAAATGCATCCTCAAAAGGTGACTGTTTGGTGTGCCTTTTGGTCCGGAGGCGTAATTGGTCCATTTTTCTTCGAGGATCATGCGGAGAACGCTGTTACGGTTAATGGCGTTCGCTGTCGGAACATCATAACAGAATTTTTCTGGGAACAGTTGGAAGATATGGACATCGAAGATCTCTGGTTTCAACAGGATGGTGCCACCTGTCACACATCAGCAGAAACGATCCAAGTACTGCGCGGCAAGTTTCCAGGTCGCGTTATTTCACGTAACGGTGATATCAATTGGCCGCCGCGATCCTGTGATTTAACTCCCTTAGATTATTTTCTATGGGGGTATCTTAAGAGCAAAGTCTACAAGAATAACCCGAACACCATTACGGAGCTGAAACAAGAGATTAGACGCGAAATTACCAACATAGGTCCTGATTTGTGCCACAGAGTAGTCGAAAATTTCTCCAAACGGATTACGTCATGCCACATGAGCCGCGGCGGTCATTTACATGATGTCATCTTTCATACATAATTGTAATTAACTACCTTCAAGGGGAAAATAAATTTTTTTCTATAATTTTCAATTTTTTCTTTTTTTTTTAATATTTTTAATGTGGAAGCTCAATTTGAATCACCCTATAGAAGGAAATACTCCACAATGCATTATGATTAAGTCTACCAGTGCTTACAAGTCTATGTTTGTTAAATAAAGAAATACGTGTGTAAACAGATCATGTTCTTCCGAAGTTATTTTTTAGGGTAAAGAATTTATCCCAATAATTAATTTAAATTCTTTGAAAGAAGAAAAAAAGCTCTTGATAAAAATATTTTGTAAGTAATAAATTCAATTACGAAGTGGCAACAGGTCTTTTTGAAAATGTTGGTCTATATTAGAGAAAATTAAATTCTGCTCTAATAACTGAATGGTAACAAGTAGATTACTGTAGCCAAATAAGTGATATTTTCTTCAAAATTTATGTGTGGCGTCTTATAATGTTTGCTTTAGTATGTAGCGGAAAATGCAGTGTGTTATATATGGAAGCTAAATATTTAGGCTTATCGAAAACTATCGAAAACTATATATATTAGCGTATTCTTAAACCAAATATTAAGAATATCAACTACTTTACTTTGTAAAGAATGTCAAAGAATAAATAACTTTAACAGTAGCTGTGCACATAAAAATAACTCATAAAAATTATATAATATTTTAAAATCTTTACTTTTTAAATAGGATTTTAATAAGACAAAAAGAAGTATATGATTATTTATTAGGACATTTTGGTTTATTTTTTTTTAATAAATTCTTTTTCATTTCCAGTTTTCCGCGCAATAATAAATACTATTAAAATCTCTTGTAGAATGATTTCCCACTCTTAGATGCCTTTCGGAAATATTGAGATTTAATATTTCAAACCTTCTACTTTCTTTTAACTCGTTTTACAATTAGAATATGATATTTCTTAATAAAACTTCCTGCACATACAAACACAATTATTTAATATATTGAGATGAATAAATGCTTATATTTACAGAAAATATGCTAATTATGCATATAATTAATTTTCCTAATCTTTCTCCAACAAATAAGTTTTCCGTGCAAAAACTTGCCAGCGGACAGCAAAAGGTCATAAACCAAATAGTTGTCAACATGTATGATAATTTGGGTTAATTTATTACAGAAAAGTCGGTCCCTTACAGAAGCTTTACAATGTAATGACGAAGGTCCATTGAGCCAAAGTGCGAGGACGGACGACAGCTGTTATCGTTGTTAACACTGAAAACTGAAAAGACCTTATATTTACTACTTACACATTGGACGTATTGTGTTGCCAGAGTATTTGTAAGTTTTTGGTTAACCTGTCAAATATGGTTGCATATTATTTTGAAAAAAAGGAAGTGATTTATTGGCAATTTCATTTAGTGATTTATTACCTTAACTGTTAAAATAAAAATTATGTATTTAATAAAATATAAAGCCTATGCAGATACGGAAACTAATTTAAACGCTTTTTTCATTATAGCTAGTGACCTGATAAAATATTTTTTTCATTTTTGCGCATATTTAATTTTGCGTTCGACAGGGCAATCTGACAAATACCTTTTGACATTCATTATCTACCTATTAATCTCTAAACATTCTTGTAATTAAACGATTGTCTTTCCCATGACCGGTCGAGCAAGGGAATATATTGAAGTTGCGACAGCTCGAAAACAAGTCCTGGTTTTTTGCCCGTGTAATTTTATAGAAAAATTGCGGTTTGTATATTAAATTACCTTGTTTTTCTCAAAAAAGCTGTAGAGTATTAGCACGCTATCACTTTAACGATATTTATTAATACTACCCTCAATGTTATTTCCAATCATTTTTAGTAGCTATAAAAGGGTATGTTATATTATTCATTCTGAGCAGTAAACAATGTTAAAGTATCCAATCCAATAAGACCTTTATGTGTAACATCTTCAATGAAAAATATGTTTTTTTTGCGCAGTAAGAAAAGCCGAATAGAAATTTAACAACTAACCAGACCTGAAAAGAAAATATAGTGGCAGCAGTTGACATCTACTCCTGCATTTGCTTTAGTTTATACAGGATGGTCCATCGAAAACAGTCAAGCAAGGTTTGGGGCCCTTTTTAAGAAATTTTAAAAAATGCTCGAACTCGTCGATTTTTGATTTTAGAGGGCATTTTTTCATACTTTCAACCCCTTAATATCAACTCCTTGGCCGGAGTTGCAACCACCCTCAAACTCTTAAATAGAAGTGGGGTCAAGTGATATTGTAAAAAAAATTGAATGCCCTTTCAAAAGATATATCACAACACACTCCTTCCTATTTAAAAAATACGGGTGAATGTTGCCTCCGCTAAGGGGTGGAAGTTGTGGGGTTAAAAAATTAAACAAAAATCGTTTTTCTAAAATCAAAATTCGACCGGTGCGAGCGTTTTTTTTTTAACACTAGCGCTAAAAGTATTAAACAATAGAACTGTTTCAAAGTCTTTGACAAGCTCTGCGAAAACTTAAGTTAGCAATTTCAAACTTGGCAGTTGTAACTAGAATAAAAAGACCAAAAATAAGTTATCACTTGATCTCCACTCCTATTTAATATTTTGAGGGTGGTTGCAACTCTCGCCAAGGGGTTGATATTAAGGGGATGAAAGTATTAAAAAAAATTGTTCCCCTTAAATCAAAAATCGACGGGTCCGAGCATTTTTTAAATGCCTTAAAAAGGGCCCCAAATCTTGCTGAACTGTTTTCCATGGGCCACCCTGTATGCATGACTACTCTAAAAGTGAATTATTGATAAAGTCCACAATACGGCATTAAGTGACGAATTAAATTGCAACACAGGCTCCGAAAGGTACCATCAAAATTGATGCTTTACTTAGAATATCGGAATAGAAATCCAACCACCAGACTATGTTTAAAGATCTGAAGTGAAGATGAAGCTTCATACTATAAATTCAAAATGTACCAGGAAGTATCTCTTTGATTTACTAGAGTAAGATAGAGATGAAGCTGGTAACATTGCAAATGGTACGTTCTCAGTAGATGTCTGAAAAAGTTGCAAACATATTTATTAAGCGGTTTTGTTTCTATCACTTGAAGTAAATAACTTATGTTTGTGACCCTAAAGTGTCGATTAAAAATTTTTATTCAGAAGTCTTAACAGAAAAGGAAATATAAATGATTTATAAAGTTCACATTGATGCCATGCTTGCTTTCACATGAATATAAATGCAATTGCGTGGTCTATTCTAAAGCTCTTTTGGAGTTCAGGCTTCGCAACACACATGAAATTCTGTGTAGATTAGTAACTGTAGATGAAATATATACTACAACAGATTCCCGAGACAAAACAAGAATGTTCTTTTATCTCGGACAAAACAATGGATTGTTAAAGGCAAACGGGCACCAAAGAAAGCGAGCAGGATTCCTTAAAAAAAGCAACAGCTTATTTTAAAGAATTACCACAATTATATAGTTTTGAAAACTTAAAAAAGGAGATTGTTAAATATATAAATATCCAAAAATCCTGTTTTTTTATTTTTTTTAAGAAATTTAATAACTTTATATAATAACTTTAACCTATGAATATTAATTCAGAAATGATTTCTAAAGATCAGTTAGACTAGAAACCTTTAGAGAATAAATAGATAAAT